>NC_138094.1:33029799-33434799 GCF_964212035.1 Myotis nattereri | reverse complement strand
GAGGCCATTCACTTCAAACTGTATCGGCATGTCTGCTGCATCTATAATAGGTACAAATGAGTGTCCCAGGAGTCCTTAACAACAGCAAAAGAAGGCAGGGCAGTATGGGGGTAACTTTGGCTGCGCTCAAGTCTCAGCCAAAGCAACCAAGCCAGATCTTTTCCTACAGAATTAATCCTAAGACTTTCAGCATACCACTTGACAATCTATTTGCTTCTCAAAGTGTTATTACACTTAAAAGAATTAGATTTGTTTCCAAAACTAGATTTATAACCCAACAGGAAAGTGACAGAATTCACCTGACTTGCTGATAATTATATGAACTCCATTTAGATAGTAAAGCCTTAACAAAATTGTTAAAAAGTTAGTTGCAAAGAATTTACCAATTTTACTAAGCTCTTTCATTTAACTGTTCAAAGTAGAGTACTTTCAGATTTGACAATGAAGCTCACAATGCAAAACTACAGATTATATACAAATATAAAGATTTCCTAGGCTAGAGAGAACCTTAGAGCTGACTGACTTCTATATCCTAATTTTATACTTAAGCAGTATGCTCCCAGAGAACAATCTAAGGCAGAGCCAGAGCCAGGCCTCCAGTTTTCAGATAAGGAAGCTAATATACTTCCACCTCCATTCATTCACTAAGAATGAGGTTTCTACATCTGATGCAGTCATCAGAATCTGTATAACTTAAATAACTTAGCATCTTCATATTCCATAAAAAGAAAAAAAAATTAAGAATCAGGTATTTTAATCTGAGGCAATCCCAAACTTGGTAAATTAAGTTAAGGGTTCACTTGTGAGCTTAGCTCCAACTTTGAAATTATTGGTTATCTTGAAAATTAAAAAAAAGTAACACTCAAATAGACCCATCAAAATCTGTGATATAAAAAAGGTAATACATCTGTATCCATGTTTTTATCACAAAATACAAATGTTGTAATTTTTAAGGCCTTTGATTTAACAATGGATATATTTCACCAAGAGTTAGCTTTCTACATTTTCAACTGTTAAAAACTGGTACTTACATTTAAACTTACGTTCAAAAGATGATCCAAATTCCTCATTATCCTCAAAAGATAGTTCATCCACATTTGAAAATTTATGTCTGTCTTGAACTTCAGTTTGTCTTTGATAAAGACTGGGTTGAAAGAATAAAATTCATGAGTGTGAAGTTGTAATAAGGTAAAACCAAGAGCACAGGGCTATGAAAAGCCTTTGTGACTCTGGAAAAGGCTCTAGGGCGGTGGTTCTCAACCTTCCTAATGCCGCGACCCTTTAATACAGTTCCTCATGTTGTGGTGACCCCCAACCATAAAATTATTTTCGTTGCTACTTCATAACTGTAATTTTGCTACTGTTGAGAATCGTCATGTAAATATCTGATATGCAGGATGTATTTTCATTGTTACAAATTGAACATAATTAAAGCATAGTGATTAATCACAAAAACAATATGTAATTATATATATGTTTTCCGATGGTCTTAGGCGACCCCTGTGAAAGGGTCATTTGACCCCCAAGGGGTCTCGACCCACAGGTTGAGAACCGCTGCTCTAGAGAATGAACTGTGCTCTGTGAAAATGAAAGCTGTCCTGCACTGGGCACGCTCCATGCAACTGGCATCATTCCAAGTAATCAAGACATTAGCTTGGGCACTCTGCAGAACCACCTTACACTGTGAGGCAGGTATTAATTATATTGCTGACAAGAAATAATGTGGCACTCTCAATGCTTTTATATTTTCAAGAACCACAAAACGTTTTTGAAAAGAACGAATTCTGCACAGCATCAGTATGAGTCAGCTGAAGATGCAAAACTACAAGCCCCATGTGCATCCAAGTGCCCTAACTCCCACATGGGTGTGCTGTTTCTCCTCTTGGCTTTATCATGAGAAAGCAATATAAATAAATGCACATTACACGCATTAGGACCATGATGGACACATGTGGCAGTTTTCAACTCTGTACACTGGGAGTGAATCAAAATATGCAGACAGATGTCCAGCCTGGAGCCCAGAACTAAGGAGTCAGAGTGCCGTCCATATGGATCAAGCACAGACAGGAGTCTCCTATGCGCCTCAATCCCAGCCTGGGTGACCCGCCACCCAACTTCTACATACGCCATTCTACTTCAGCAATCAGACCCTACAACCCACTACCAATTCAGTATTTATCTCAATAGACAAATTAGACTTTTGTTTGGACTAAATGCCCAAATATTTTTTAACTGACTTATTTTTTTTGAAGGACTTTAAAATTAAAATGTGTGAAACTACTTCAAGTTTAAAAATAAACTGAATTTGCTTTTGTAGATTTTGTATGTTGCTTTTTTATTTCTATAAACCAAGTCTATTCATAGAACTATGAAAATGCTTACTGCTACCATAGTGCACTGTGTACACATCAGGTTTAGCAAACAAGGAAAAATTAATTATTTGCTAAAAGGAATTTTCCCCAAATAATTCAGAAGATTCTTGAAGATTACACATCATCTTACAATCTGATTCTACACTCCACATGGTCTTGAGCGTCACTTTAAAACAACGCAAAGTCAGGGCCATTCAGCTAACCAGACTTGGCTGGGCCAATCAGAATGTGGAACTTACTTGGCTTTCTGCTCCAGAAGGCTTGAGAGTGAATGGATGGAAAGGCTGTGCCTAGATTCAGTTGCTGAAGGCGGGAGCATTCTTTCAGGACAAGGACTGGGAAAAGCAAAGGACTGGGATTGGTCCAGACCTAAAGGGCAAAAGGTATCAGGACAAGAGTATTACAAATTACACAGTGAAAACAGCAACATGGTTCCTAAGGAGTTTAATTTGAAAAGAAATTCTATTATCCTTGCAAATAGTTGAGTATGACGTATAACTGACCCACATTATTAAGGATTCAGCATTAATAATAAAACTAATCAGCAGTAAGGGAAAAGCCATTGATTACCATTCTCTGAACACGTCTGCATGTCAAGCAAAATGCTGAACTTGCTCTAACCCGTTGCCTCCCACAATGTTATGTCACAGGGGAGAAGTCTCTGGTAAGCAGGCAACCATAGGTGCAGTGAGGATGAAGCTACTCAGGCTAAAGATTTCCCAGGTACAGCAAGCATAGACTTCTCCTCCTTCTTGCTCTCTACAGCTCACTCACTCGTACTCAGATAAAAGGACCATGAAAGTCCTGAAACCCTTTCTGCAGAAGCTTACCTACATGAGTGGAGGCAGACTCTTAGATGCTAGTGGGCTTCTAGCAACAGAATACCGAAGAAAGCTTTTTCTAAGCAATCAATCTCTTGCTCTAGCTCTTTCATTCTTGCCTTGGTGTGATTACAAACTAAAGATCAGAAATGTGGGAGCAAACAACTGTGCTTGTATTTGGATGATTTATGATCCTTGGTGTAACTGTCTCTCCCATCAGCTTTTCCTGTTTGAGATGATTTTTTTTTTCAAGAAATCCCTGCTTGTTTCACCAGTAGGAGACACCATAAATCTGCTGGCAGAATGATGAAACAGAGATGGCTTTGGCTGGGGGCTAAATGAAAATAATGTGACCAATGAGCAGGAAAAAAAATTCAAATATGCTTGATATTTTTTTTAAATGAAGAGAGAGGTATTAATAAGAACAAATATGCACACTAAACAATTTCTGAAGCCAATTCTTATTTATTAGCATTTTTTTGAGAGCTTTATGTACCAGTTATAACTTCACAGACCTTGTTTTTAGGCCTTTTTTTTAGTCCTGATTTAAAGATGTATTTTCCATTGAAGAGTGAAAGGGAAGAGTAGAGGAATAGGGAGAGAGAAGAGAAACACTGATGTGAGAGACACCTCAACTTGGCCTCCCACATGCACCCCCAACCAAAGATGGTGAGAAAACCCACAACTGAGGTATATGTGGTTGACAGAAATGGAACCCACCATCTTTTGGTCTGCAAGCCATCGCTCTAACCACTGAACAAAATTAGCCAGAGCTAGGCCTTCCTTCTTAATGCATGATATTATTTCACAACCCACGATCCACAATCATATTCATAAATTTGGTAACAAAGCCTAAGCAGACCTGAATTCACTGTTGATAAACTTTACCTGAACTGATGCAAATCCATTCATTACCTTTATTTATTCTACCCAGCATGGATAGTCACATATTTGACTGCAAACATGGTTCACTAAAGGATGCTGCCCCAGAACTCCCAGGGCTGTGGCAAAACCACTATAGGGCCCAATCTATCTATGCTAATATAAGTTTATGTGGTTGTTAAGCCCTCACGCCGCAATGCCCTCATGCCCATCACATCCATCATCAGGAGGCTGCGTGCACAGGTGGGCGCAGACTTGATGCTGTGTGCACGGAGGTGGGGCCTGGCAGCTAGCTCCACATGGCGTGGCCTGGGGTGCCGCAGTCTTTTTGCATCAAGGGTTCAGGAATTTGGAGAAGGGGCTGACACATAAATGGATACACTGGACAAGAAGTATAAATTTGGAAGGGATGGGGGAAAGCCAGGCGGAAACCAGCTCTCTAGTGGAGTGGCTTGCCGAATTTCTGGACCCATGGCTTTTTATTTACACATTTTGCCCTTTAGCAAAATAAACACACATATCAAAGGTCAGGTTTGATAAACAGGAAAAAATTATCAGGTTAGAGGAACTGCTTTTGGCCTTTCCTCTAGCAGCAGGTAATAATTTGCAGATTTTCAGCCCTGCTGAATATCGAAGCCCATCAGCCTTCTGGTGAACTTCTCGCATTTATTATGACCTGCTGGTCTTAGCTTCTAGCACTGGGGGTCCCGAGGCTTTACATGCCTGCAGGCAGGGACCCTACTCCAGCCTACCTCTTTGGGGCAATTCATCCAGGAGCCTACATCTTTGGGGTGATCTATCGTGGGGCTCCAGAACTGAGAGGGCACAGGCCAGGCTGGGGGGCCCCTTCCGCCTGACTGCAGGAATTTTGTGCACCAGGCCTCTAGTCGATAATAAAAGCATAATGTGCTAATTAGACCGGACAGCCGAATGACCTTCCAGACATCCTTCTGGACAACCTTCCAGACAAAGCCACAGCTGCGAGGTCTGAGGCGAGCCACCGAAGGTGAGTGCACAAATTTCATGCATCAGGCCTCTAGTTTTCAGATAAGGGTATGAGGACCTGCAGCCACAACAAGACTAACAACTCTGCTCCTCCCACATTACACCTGGGGAGCTAAGGCTAGGTCATACAGGTAGGGAGGTGTACAGATGCTGGGACTCCCTAAGCAAAACCTGAACATGCATAGCCAGTCTTGTGGCCGCTACTCTCCAGCAATGCCTCCAGGGCAATGCATGTGTTTGAAAAGGTTCCATCCTCACACTATTCATCTTTCGAGATCACTGTGATTTCAGCTGTGGGCAGTTTAGCAAATAGGCGTGAGAGAAAATAAGGAACAGGGAAGGAGTCAAGAGATAAAAATGAAACTAGCGTGGAAGATGGGAAAAGGAACTGAGGAGGAGTGAGTACAAATAGGAACTGAGGAAGGCTCCAGGCCAGGAAATGTGGAAACCAGTTCAACTGCTAACACACAGAAACTTTCTTTTTGAGCTTTGTATCTCAGCTTCAGTACACCTGTTATGAAGAAGAGGCAGGCAGTATGCATCCTCAGGGCAAACATGCAGTAACATGATAGCAGTAATCCTTCTGAGTATCTGATGTGTTGCAGGCACTCAACTGAGAGCCATCTCATTTTGCCTTCTTCACCATGACAAAGTAGATATTCATATCCCCATTGCAAATGAGGAAACTGAGGTCCAACTGTAGCTGGAGAAATCACTGGGTCAAATTTTTCCGACTTTAGTGGTAGTGGGTGGCTCTTGCAGTATCTTTAGAAAAAGACATTTCTAAGACTCCCATGGGAGAATGAATGTATTTTATTGGTGTGTAATTATATTTTCTGGTCTGCAGGGTTCAATGTCCCTTAGCCTAGTCCTGAAAAGAGTGCAGACGGGGCTCCAGCAGAATCAAAGAGTAGGGCCAGTATCCAGAGTGTCCATTCCATGGTGGAGCAGGGCATGATTTAGTGTCAGGCTACATTTAGTACATCAGTACACTGTGTGAAGTCTACATGGCTGTGGGTCACAGGGTGAGTAGAGGGAGGTAAGAACACCATAAGCTGGGAATCTGAGGTGAGCAGCGAGAGAGAGGGGCTTCTTTGTTCAGGAGCTTAAAAATTAAATATTCCTGTACTTGCGGTGGCATGCCTATTTCTGGCTACTGACTTATTCCCTGGTGTGACTGACTAACAGATAAGCAACATCCCACGTCATGCAGACCTCACTGGGCATGGGTCCATTGTCTAGTGCCTTCCCACAGTGATCTTTAGGTAATAAACTTGGAGACTATTAACTGCAATTCCCTGGCAAAGCTGTATAAATGGCATGTCTCTATTACCTAATCTTCCTTTTACTCCTTCCCTGTTAATAACCAGGTTATTATAATGGTTATCACAAAGAAGTTAAATGTGTCCAACCAAGGTTAATCAGTAACTTCAAAACTGAGGTGCAAAAACATAAACATTGTATATAATCAATGTGATATATACTAACCTCTATCTAAAGCAACTGCAAGACAGGTCCACCAGTCACTCTGACATGTACTGATACCAGGGGGCAGACACTCAACGCAGGAGCTGCCCCCTGGTGGTGAGTGCGCTCCCACAGGGGGAGTGCTGCTCTGCTGACTGACCTGTTCCTGGAGGCCCACCAGCCAGCAGCAGTAGCCACTCACTCCCTCAGTAGTCCTGCAGGTCCAATCTCTAGAGAACAGGCCAGGCACCAACAGACCAGTACCACTAGCACAGGGCCACTAGCCTCCTGAAAGTTGGCCTCAGGCACCGCAGCTGCTTCCCCTCCCTAGATACTCTGCAAGGAAGAAATCTTGACAATCCCTGCGAACATCAGGGACAGATCTGGATCCTGGGCAGGCAAGGGCATCCCACCACCTGCCCAAAGGGCAGATTGCGTTCTCCCCCCACCGACCCCTCCATCCCATACCCTTTGGGACAGGCGCCAGATGCAGGCAAGCGCCACTGCAGCAGACGAGCTTCTCCTGATCAGGACTGACTGGGCGTGAGCCTGTGGCAGGTGCAGCAGGATCAGGATGAGCGAGAGTGGTAGGCAGTAGCAGCAGGTGGCGCTGGACTGCCAGTTTCAGCACAATCCCCACAGGCCACACTGAGGGACCCCACCCATGTACAAATTCATGCACCAGGCCTCTAGTGTGACATAAGTCACCCTGCTTCTCACATATTTTACTCATCTCTCAAGGAACACGTAAAAACCCTGAAGGGTCAGATTGATCTTATTATCAAGGTAACAAATATAAAAGAAAAACCAAGGTCCATGAATTTGGGAACCTCTGTGCCATTACACCTTTCTTATTTGGGGTACAAGGCTCTTCCAAGCCAAAGGAACCTATAAAAGCAAGTCACGTTAGCTGATGACTGACTGGTTGGTATTCCTGAAATGGACAGAGTTTTTACTTCTAAGATGACATATTTCTATGGCTTTTCCCCTACTATGAGAATTACTGAAACTTCAGTAGTGATCATTACATTTCCATATATACTGGAAGTTTGACACATACACATTTGTAAGTTAAAAATCTCTCTAACCTGTCTCAATCTGCTTCAGTTGCAATTTTAAATCAGCCACCTGCATAGTTAACCTCCTTACAGAAGCATCATAATTTAATATCCAGGCCTTCAGCTTTGCAGAATGCTCAGTCTGAAAAGATTTAAAGAAGGGAAGAAATCAATGTAGAAGACATCCCAGTTCACTTCAAAAGGAACAAGTCTTTTATAGGGCTTATTCTCTTTTCCATTTTGCCCATTCTGAGCAGCTTCATGCCTGTGGTCCACAGGTCCCTAGAAAACAATAGAGCACACAAACAAGTTTGCCACCTCCATTTGCACTCATCTCTAAGAACAGTTCTATAAGGTATGAGGCAGACACCAGAGTGTCAACAATTCTAAGTCACAGGGCAAGAATCAAGAGACATTACTAGAGGGCACAACCGAGACTGGGACAATTTCTGTTTATGAGTGCGCTTTCCTTGGGATTTTATTACTGTTATAAATATAGTTATATCATCACCCAGGAATTTCTCAGGTGAGAAGGTTACCTTAGAATAGTGGGGGGATAATTTTTGATGTTAAAACCAATCTGATTTACACTGGTGTGACACACACCAAGCTTACATGTGTACACAGTGGATCAGACTAACACCCGACCAAATAAAGATCAGTACTCACTTCACTTTGCAGCTGTCTCTGCAGAGCCTCCTTGTGAGTTTCAAACTTCTTATGCCCTAACACGAAAGCAGCTCCTGCTTCCTTCAACTGTTTCTGCAAATTTACCAGTTCAGGAGGTGGTTGAGCTATAACTAAGAAGGTAAAAAAGCCTAGTGATTATCAACAGTAAGTTTTCCCATTTCACTTAGCAAAAGCAGCTAAAGATATTTTAAATTGTTCTTTCTTTTCTTTGTACACATGTAGTTAATACCATATTAATTCTATGGAATGGACTAAGAGCACAAATTTCAGAAGAGTTGAATGCATGCAGAGGCAAAGTTCACTACTCTTTTCTAATGCAAATGAAAGAAATTCTTTCAAATCCTTTAACTAACCTGAAAGCCCACCTCTTTCCTCTATCACACACAGGAGGCATAAAAGGAGTTCTCCATCAAAACCTGTTAAGTACCCCTAGGTCTAATCTGATCTGTGCACCAGTCAGCAACACTCAGGGTTCAAGCAGACATCAGATGGAGTTCCACCATTTCAGTCACTGAAGAACCACTAAAGGGTGATTCATGTTGGTTAGCCACTAAGGGTGGTATAGTTCTCTGGGCTAGTAATGGGGCCATGCTGTTAACTCCGTGGGCCCAAAGTAGGAGTGGGGAAACTTTCTTCTGCCAAGGGCCATTGGGATATTTATTTTTAGTTAGTTATTTATTTTTAAATATATTTTATTGATTTTTTACAGAGGGGAAGGGAGAGAGATAGAGAGCCAGAAACATCGATGAGAGAGAAACATCGATCAGCTGCCTCCTGCACATCCCCCATTGGGGATGTGCCCGCAACCCAGGCACATGCCCTTGACCGGAATCGAACCTGGGACCCTTCAGTCTGCAGGCCGACGCTCCATCCACTGAGCCAAACCGGTTTTGACATGGATATTTATAACATCATTTGCAGGTCATACAAAATTATCAACTTAATTAGCCTCCTATATTTGGTCAAACATTTAATTAACTCACCCCTAATGCCTTGGCAGGGCCAGATCAAAAGATTTTATGGGTCTTCTATAGCCTGTGGGCAGGACAGTCTCCGCACTTGGCCTAAACCATCAGGGAGGGAAGAATTCCCAGAATTGGGAGAGAAAGATCTGGCACAGGCACAGAGCAATGGTGAGAGGTCATCCTGTAAGCACTGGATCTTGCCTTGCTGAGAGGCACAGGGCCAGCCCACAGCCAATATATACAGTGGGGGTGAGGATGCAATGGTGGAGAGGGAATAATAACCTCAACCTCACTCTCATTCCTCCTTCTCAATGGCCAAATCTGAGCAGCAGAAAGTGAGGGGAGATTTGTACAACCCAGAAGGCAGATTTGTAGTTTAAAGATACTTCTTAGTGACACTAATAATATACTATAGTAATAGCAAGCAAAAAAGGAAGTAACTTCAAATTGAGAATCTTAATTTTACAAAAATTTTCCTGATTGAAGCCTTCCTTACAGATACAAAGCATAGTGTCATAATATTAAGCTAATATGAATTACAAAGACATGCAAATCAGGAAAAAGACATACGGTTAAAAAGATGCAAGTTTTCATTTCTGCTCTCTTCCAGTTGTTGTTTAAGTAATTTATTTTGAGCCTGAAGCTCTAATTTCTCTTCTTTTAGAAGCGAATAGCCACTCATCTCTTTCATCTCTTCATTCAGCAGGTGGTTTTGCTTGGTTATTGCCAAGAACTGGGCCTTGAGAGATTCGAGTTCAAGCTGGAATTGAAAAAAAAACTTGCATTTGAACAGTTACTGCAGTACTTCTTATGCAAAAACTGGCAGGCTGCTATAAACTGGGTGTCATAGTAAGTAAGGTCACTGGACAGAGGACTCATTCTCTGCAGTAAGAAGAACCTGATTCCAACATGGAAGCTTATCTTTGCCCTAGAAGGGGCGGGGGAAGTTCATCCAACCTTACACTTATGCAGAACCCTGGCCTACAAAGCAAGTGCTTCAGATTAAGTTTGTTGCCCATTTTCCAGATACAACTAAGGTCCCAATAGCAATCACAGACTGCAGCAATGTTTATAAAAATGAAAAGCTGAGCTATCACAAACATGCTGTGGTGCTTTCCTTTTTTTATACATTTCATGTTTACATACAAAAGTCTACAATGTTCTCAAATAAATAGATCATTACAGCTGCAAAAATACATTTTATGTGCAGGATATATCCAGGTACATCAAGTTCCAGCTCTGTCCTTCAGAGAGCACACGTGATGAACAGCAAGAAAATAAATGGCATGTGAAAAGCACATCTCATTCTGTTTTATCCTGTAAGATCCCAATGTAATGACAGGAATGTTCACCTTCTGCTGATGGGAAGGAAGGAGAGGCTAAGGCAGAAACTAAAAGCACTGGCCACCTGCTATGGGCTAGGCACATAGGTCAGCTCACCACGGAACCTCAACCACCCCAATGATTAAGGAACTTGTTCGAGGCAACAAGCAGGAAGGACTAAAAGGAAGAACTACTAAATTAACTTAAGTTGGGCCTTCTCAGTCATAAAATAAACAGTCTAAACACATCAAGCTAAATAATGTATGGCTGAAACTAAAATTTCATCTACTGCCTTGAAGTTTTATCGACTTCAAAAAACAATAGGCTTAGCAATTACCTCAAGTTCTTTCACACGAGTTGCAGAATGATTGCATTCTTCTTCCTGTTTTGAATTGGTAGCCATGGACTGCTCTTGCAAAAGAATAGGTTTTTCTGAAAGAGAAAGCCAACCAATTTAAGATGTTTTTCTAGTGAATAAAAACTCATTTAAGAATTTATGTACAATGTCAGACCTAATGACGATTATTTCATCATCTAAAATAGCAGGTGTCATAGTCAAAAATCAGTAGGGAAAGTAAGAAATAAGTCCTATTACCCAACAGGTGATGGGAAGTCTTAATGGTCACATATATTGTGAACTTTCTTCCACTACACATACCAACCAGTTGCACCAGCTGCTCAGAGCCCTCATACACAAAGATCTGAATTTCCTTAAATACAAAGATTTGTCTTATGATTTTAATGTCTATTTCATCATTTCCACTTCATTCAATATGAGTCTATGCAGATATATCATTAAAAAAAAATTAGCTGACTACATGATGGTACTAATTCCTAAGAAGTATTAGTCTAGTTTTCACAAGATAGTCACAGAGGAGCAGCCACACACTGGGTGACCTTATGGGTCCTTATCAAGTACCCAGCTCTGGTTCCTTTGAAATTTCTACTTAAGTTCACTTCTTTTCATAGACAAGTTTCTACAAATATACTGAGACATAAAATATCAAGAGATTGAAAAATTATTCAACTTTCCTACTCCTGGGTTAGTTATAAAACAGTTTAGGAAGTTATATGTCAGGTAAAAATATCATGAGGCATAAACATATGTTACAAGTAAAAGAAATAAGGAAAGAGGTCACAGGGAATGGAGAAGTTAAAATTTTCCATAAGTAAAAAATGAAGTCTCTCATGCTTAAAACCACAATGAGATATCACCTCCCACCTGTTAGAACAGCTATCATCAATAAATGGATAAATAACAAGTGCTGGCCAAGATGTGGAAAAAAGAGAACCCTCATACACTGTTGGTGGGAATGCAGATTGGTGCAGCCACTATGGAAAAACAGTGTGAAGTCACTCTCCCCACCCCCACCCCCCAAAAAAAAATAATAATAAGAGCGGCCATATGTTCTAATAATTCTACTTCTCAGTATATGTAAAAAACAACAACATGCCAATTTGAAAAGACATACATGTGCACCCACATGTTCACTGCAGCATTACTAGTAACAGACAAGATTTGGAAGCAACCTAGACTACCATCAATAAATGAATGTGTGGATACAGAAGATGTGATATATTACTCAGCCACTGAAATGAATAAAATCTTGCCACCTGTGACAACATGGATGAATCTAAAGGATATTATGATGAAATAAGTTACAGAGAAAAACAAATACCTTATGATTTAACTTACATGTGGAATCTTAAGAAATAAAAATAAACAAAACAAAACAGACAGGCCCATAAATATTGATAACAAGCAAGTGGTGGTCAAAGGGGAGGGAGGAAAGTAGATGGGGGAAGAAAAACCTCCTGAATACCCTACCTCTCTCAGGTTAAGGTCATTTTTGATACGTAAAATTAAAAGAACAAAATAATGATTAATTTTGTAGTAAAAGTAAAATGTAAGCTACACACACACATATAAATTTAGAACAGGCCCAATTTAGGAAGCTAATAACCTATACCAGAAATTTACAAATGCAGCTTTCTTCTCCACAAGAATCACCTTTATTCTTCCTGTCCTCTTCACCCAGTCTGTTAGATCTATCGATGTAGTCATCCTTTAGCTCAAGTTGATACCTGAGAATTAGAATGACCAAAATGATTTTCTTGTCACTTTCCTGAACAGATTCCTATCAATGTATGGGTTTCTGTGGCACCCGGGCACCTAAGGGCATGAACATGGCCATGCATAACTTCAAGGACTATCAGTACCAAAGCCCAGAGATGCAAATTCTGAATATAAAACCTGCTACAATCCTTTAATTTGGTCCCCAAAACTCGTTATTGTGAGGTTATTGAGAACAATTATTCCATGGTGGTCTGGATTGGCACACAAAAGTAAATTAAGTTCAATTTACACTGGTACAACTGACTCTAAATCCCAAGAACAAGAAGTCAGTCACATCCACCTGCCTTGCCTTGCACCCCATCCCCACCCCAAAGAACTTTTGCCCTCAAGGGCTGGGCATAGGGTTCGGGGCCAACTTCGACCACCCTCATATCTGGGTTAGCAATACCAAAAGCACACTTTCAAGTTTTACTTATCTCCACCAACTGCCACTAGCAGACGTTTCAGTTGAGAGAGATGGTGAGTATCCTGTGAATTCCCACCCTTGCTCAAGTCATAGAGGATACCCAAACCAGACAACATCAAACAGTACATGATCTGCGAAGCAGTGGGAAAATTAACATACACATTTACTCATTCATTTATTCCTAAGGGTTTAACAACTACAGACATGTCAGCACTTGCTATTACACTCGAGAAGCTGACATACTATATGTATGTCATCATTTCAAAATCTATACATGGAAAGGTACTATATTTTAATTAGAATTCTTTTAAAGAATAAGCTCAGTACTATGTAATGTAAGTACTATGTAATGTAATCTCATGACAAATTACGGGCAAGGCAGTAAAAAGAGACCACTTATTAAGACATACCAAAAGTTAGTTGAGTCATCTCTTCACCACAAATTCATTTACTCAATGAATATTATATGAACACCTGTGTGCTAGACACTACACTGAGCACTGTAGAGAAAAGTTACCATATGGGCTTGATGTCTGCACTGAGTAGTTAATCACTGCAACACATTAAAACTCAGATTATAGGGAAGTCATAGTAACCATAGTTATCATATTTTCCTTTTCCTGTATAATTTTTTTGCTCCATTGTTAATTTCCATTTATTTCTTTTGATTCTGGCTTTGCAGAATCTTGAAGGAATACAGGGCACATGTTACCTGATAAGCACTAAAACCACTAGGCAGAATAATTTATAAATTGATAGATACCTCCATCGTAGTGGCAAGTATGAGGCGGGAGAGGAAAAGAGAACTAAAAGGGATTATAATTCCAGCCCTGGTCAGCCTGATTCAGATGGCTGAAGCACTGTCCAGTGCATTGGAAGGTCATGGGATCAATTCCTGATCAGGGCACATACAGGAGGCAACAGATCAATATTTCTCTCTCATGCTGATTTTTATCTGTCTCTCTCCTTTCCTCCCTAAAATTATTATTATTTTTTTTAAAAAAAGTCAATTTTTAAAAAGTTGATCAACCTGTGGGTCGCGACCCCTTTGGTGGTTGAACGACCCTTTCACAGGGGTCGCCTAAGACCATCCTGCATAACAGCTATTTACATTACGATTCATAACAGTAGCAACATTACAGTTATGCAGTAGCAACGAACATAATTTTATGGTTGGGTCACAACATGGGAAACCGTATTTAAAAGGTCAGAAGGTTGAGAACAACTGCCTTAGATCAACCACTTTTATAGTTTATCTACAATGTGAGCTGAGCAACTCACAATGTGCCATAAAATGAAAGCAAATCACAGACCCTCAATACATGTTAGAAAAGCTATGAGTAAGAAAGAGCAGAGGATGCTATTCCCTATACTGTAACTCCGTAAAATTATCTTAAATATTCATGGGAAAGGCTTGACTGTCAATAAAAAACACGTATTTTTTTAAACACTATCACCATAAAATGTTAAGTCTTATCTACTTCACTAGTATTGCTGTGTTTCCATCAACTTATTCCAAATCTATTACTTGTTTAAGAACACCAAACAATTTCTTTAGAATTTCATTCTTGAGCTTTTGGTCACAGGTCTCCTCCATGCTCTTTATATTCAGGATCCTGTCTCCTAAGTGCATCAGCCACACTTTTATGATTTTCTTCTGTAGCCTCTGATATTAGCAAAAATATAAAAAGCAAAAAAAATAAAACTGTAATTGCTGAAGTAAAGACTTTAGGAGAAAAAAATAACATAATTTTAGCTCCACAAGCTAAAACTGTTATGTGACTGTCACTGCTGGGAAGTAACTGGAAAGAGCTGGAGTTCTCCATCTATTTTATGAACTGACCAAGTTATGTGGGATCTGAAGTAGCAGATGGAGCAGCATGGTGCACCAGGCTGCAGGGAGTGTGCAAGTTTCAAGACCAAAGTGCTTTTCATAGAAGATGATGAACACTTAAAAAATGATTGCAGGTAATAAATGGCCATAATAAATTCAGAGAAAAGCTACATACCAAACTTAAGTTAGTGTACTTTTGCTTTAGTACTTATTTCTTCAGTAAGATTATTTCTGTGAGGTTTAACTGATCAGCCCATAGGTATGAAAGACAAAAGATTTGTTTCTGATATTTAATAATCTAGTGATTGAATACTGAAGAGTGCTGAACAATAGAAAAAGATAGATAGGTCAATCAGAACTTCCAAATACTGAAGAATGGAATGGTCTTCCCTTTGATCGAGCCAGGTAAGTGCTAGGGAATGCTGACCATTCCAAGCAAAGGATAAAAGCTCTATGTGTTAGCACCCTCTGCTGACTAACATGTAAAGCAAAGGAGCAGTAAACAATACTTATTAGCTTACTAGATGCCTGGTGCACAAATTCATGAATGGCAGGGGTCCCTCCACCTGGCTGATCACGGTGGTCTCACACAGTCCTGATCTTCTCACCCAGTCCCAATTGGGGCTGGGGTGGGATCACAGGAGGGCTCCAGGGCAAGTCTGGTCCTGTCTTGCCTGGTCCTGATGGGCCCCACCCCAGCAGCAAGCAACTTACTGGTTGGAACATCTGCCCCCGGGTGGTCAGTGCAAGTCGTAGCGACCAGTCAGTTGACCACTCGGTCAGACACTTAGCATATCATGCCTTTATATATATAGGTTGTAACTCACAGCACAGAATGTTCAGCATGAACTTTCCCCTGCCCCTGGTCTTGGAGACCGCATGTTCTTCTAAGGCTCTGCTCACCAAATTCAGCTGCCACATGAAGTAAATTGCATTGTGTGCGTGGAAACCCTTTGTAGGCTCCATTGCTGTGTCTTTACTTCGTTGCAGTTCCAATTACTCCAACATAAAGACAGACACCCTCATTATCAGGTAACACCATCATGGTAAGACCCCTGCTCAGCCTACTGCAGTGGTTTTTAAATAGGCCATGGGTCGCCCCAGATGGTTTGGTAGAGTAGGTACAGCCGCAGCCTGCGAACTAAAGGGACCTAGGTTTGGTTCCGGTCAAAGACACATTCCTGGATTGCGGGCTTAATCCCCAGTATGGAGCACATGCAGGAGGCCATGGATTCTCTCTCATCATTGATGTTTCTCTCTCTCTCTCTCACTCTGCCTTCCTCTCTGAAATCAATAAAAATAGTAAGTAGGCCATTAATCAAACGTTGCTGCTCTCCATCCAGTCCCCTCAAACCCTCTTTTGTCTTTGACCCTCCCCACACACACACTCTGCTGCGGTCTGTAAAATGGGGTCAGGATTTCTACTTCAACCAAGGGCAAAGCTTCCACATGGACCTCCTTCCCCGACTGTCTTTGCCCCCAGTCCTGTGGGGTTTCTCCCTCCTTCCCCTCCATCTAACTTGGTGGGCCCTGCTCTGCCCCCTCCTCATGTGACCTCCTGTCCGCAGCCTCCCACTTTCTCCTCTGGGGGCAGAGCTCTCCAAAGGCTGTGTGGGAATGGAGTGGGCTGTGCAGAGTGGGGTGGGGCAGACAAGGCAGTACAGGGTGTGCAGTGGTGGAGAGCTCTGTGGGCCAAGTCCAACCTTTGGAGAAGAGCTGGGGTGACAGGTTACCGGGAGGAGGAGGGAGGGATGTAGACCTTGTCCCGTGGGAGAGGCACTGGGTTCCTGGGCTATCCCCACACAGCAGCTTTTCTAGGCCCCTGCACAGCTATCATCCTCCACCTCTTGCTGCCTCCGCCTCAAGTTTTGGACTCAGTTTCTTTGACTCAGCCCCACCCCCCTCTCAGCTGCGTTCCAGGAGCCTGAGGCTGCACGTTGGCTTTGGGCAGCTATGCCTGGCCTGCCCCCTATAATGGTGTTACCCACTCTCCTGGAGTAGTTAGTGAAACTTAAATAAACATAAGCAGCTCTGAAGATTATAAATTGAGCACTGAGAAGGCCACAGGCTGCGGAGGGCTGCATAGTCCAGGCTCTCAGCATAGAAGCCTCCCCAGCCACCCGGTCCCTGCTGGCTCCCGCCCCCACCTGCCTCTGCCCAGGGCTCAAGACAAACCCCAGGAACTTCCTGACAGCTCTCACCTCACATCTCACTTTCCAGTCCAGCCCACCAGTGCCCACAGCAAGCTAACCTACTGGTCCGAGCATCTGCCCCCTGGTGGTCAGTGCACGTCATAGTGACTGATCGACTGATCCAGTGGTCAAACTCACAGTGGAACTCCAGTAGAGGGAATAATTTGCATATTAGGCTTTTATTACGTAAGATATCAGCGATTTTCAACCTTATTTATCTCTGACACACATAAACTACTAAAATTCTGCAGCATGCCAAAAATATATTTGCCCATTTATAAAAAACACAACAGGTATATTTTTGAATCGTTCACAATGAACCGCTATTTTGTGTAGACTGTTGTCTTTTTTTTTTTATTTGAAAAGCTAAGGAAAAAGAGGTTAATGCCCTTGACTACAGTCAGGTATGTCATGTTTTATATATTCTTGCAGCACACCAGTTGAAAATCGATGGCTTATTTGTCACTTTCCTTTTCTGTCATGATCAATTTACCACTTCAGTACTGCTTAGAACAGAGTAATGTAGCAGAGATGAAAAATAAAATGAATTAAAGCCTATATAAATGATCTAACCACATTAATGAAGACCAGGACAAATCCACTAAGGAAGTAAGAGTCAACTAATAGTAGAACCTAATGGAAATGAAACCTGTTTCATAAACTAGACTGGTGAGCTTGCCATTAATGGCAGGTACAATGTGAAGAATGAAATAGTGGTGAGCACTTAGTACACACACATCCATCACCCAGTACAAATCAAGTCAGAGCCACTGCATTGAGTTACTACATGCACGTGGAACCGTTAGATCTCAATGACTAAACATAAGTGTGTGACTGAACATAATTTGTTAACAGTTGTTAGCTTCTTCAAAGTACTGGTCTGGTTTTACTGTAGCCTGATGATGGTGTCTCACTGCTTTTCATCCCAATAACTAATATTTCAAAAGCAAAATCCTAGTCTTTGTTTCTCTCAACTTATGCCTTTTAAAACTAGCCGAATGTACCTTTACAAGCAAGAACTCTACTTGGCAATTAGCATTAGAATAATTAGTAGTATTTGTTTTAAACTCACAGTCTCTGAATAGTCAAAATGAAAACATTACTTACAAATCAAAAGCTTCAATTCTTTGCTTCAGTTCTGCTTCTCTGCCTCTTAGGAAATCGGTATCTTTCAGTAGAAGCTGTATTTGAGCATAAAGTTCTTTTGTTTCCATCTGTAGAGGAAAGCATTAATTGTAGCAAGCAAGCTGAGGAAAATAAGACAGGTTTGAACTAATGGACTGCTTCCTACATTCCAGAGAACAAAGTACAGACATTTAGAGGAACAATTTCACTTTTAAAACATTCCATCTCAAGGTATGCATTTTGCCTATTCTAGTTACACAAGAACTTACCTCCTAGTCCAGGGGTGGGCAAACTTTTGGACGCGAGGGCCACAATGGGTTCTTAAACTGGTCCGGAGGGCCGGAACAAAAGCATGGATGGAGTGTGTGTGTGAACTAATATAAATTCAAAGTAAACATTATTACATAAAAGCGTACGGTCTTTTTTTCTTTTAGTTTTATTCATTTCAAACGGGCCGGATCCGGCCCACGGGCCGTAGTTTGCCCATGGCCTCCCTAGCCCAATGACTGTTACGCTATATTGCCCTAATATCCCTTGTGCAGAATATCCTGACACTTCCTTAACATTTTTGTAAGTTCTCCAGAAAAAAAAACACAAAAAACAAAATGGGGGAACTTAACAAAGTAGAATCCCCATGGTTCAATAGTCGTCTGAAAGTTTCAATTCATGGGCGGTTCTGACTCAGAATGAACAAGCTGGAATGAAATTGTGAAAAATAGATCACACTTACATTTGTGTGTTCACTGAGCAAGGATTTACTGAATATCATGTCAAAAAGCACAGTGAGCTGGATATAAAAAGAGGAACAGCTACAGTCCCCATCTTTTAAAAAATTCACAATTTACTGAGGGAGAGAGAAATAATACTACAATGTGATAATTTCACAACCAGAGTCCAGTCTCCACGGCAGGAATGATGCCTAAATGAGTCTATCAATGGGATTCAGGGAAGGCGTCACCAGGAAGCATCATTGAAGCTAAAGTTTGAAGGACAGGACAGTTTTATCAGGGAGAGAAGGGGGTGAACAGTCGGGTGGCAGAGTAAAAGTATGGTGCCTTTTATGAGGATGCCAAGCTTCTCCAGTGCCTTCAGAGAATCTGACTGAATGGAGACAGGCTGTCAACTGGTTGATCTGATCTAGTCAGTCACTCATTTTAAGGTTCAAAGTGTTAGTCTGAACACAACCCATCATCTCAAAGACCAGTGCTTCCATTTATTTTTATAGCTAAAATTAACCCAATTCCCAGAAATGCCAGAAAAAATTGGAGAGGGGGTGTGGTCACCATTAATAACTGGGTTTTACTGAGAAGCTCCAAGAAAGGTTGACACTGGGAGGAAGCCTTTTAACTTCAACCATCTCCTGGTATCAGTAGTCCTGGCTGAGGAAACCATGACCCCAACCTAGTTAGGTCTGACAACCCTTGGGAAAGGAACTGTTTTTCCAAAAGAAACAATCCAATCTCTTTTGCTGGCATGCACTCCCCACCATTCCTCAACCTCTTCATGTCCTGTCCAGTCATTTTCTGGGTGACAAGATCAAATGGCCACTGGATGACACTTATAAGCCCCAGACCCTTCTACTGCAGGGACCTTTGCCTTTGCTCAGATGGAAGCACATTGCATTTGGTTTCCAACTTCACCTAGAACCCCAACCTGCAACTCTGTCCTGTTGGTCCACCCTTATTCTTCCATCTGTCTGTATCCCCAGACTTACTCCTTGATGTCTGAGACTGCCACGTAGCTCTCCCTTCTCTCCTGGATTATTAGTCATCCACACTCTGCTCTGGTTCCGCTCACCATCATGCTGAACCCCAATGTCTTCAACTAAACAGGCTGCCTTTCTCAAATGAAATAAATTCAGCTCTATAAAGCTACACTCCTCAACTACGACCATTTTTCTGCCCTCATTGACCTTCCAAATCCTCCCAAGAGCTGCAACAGAACAATCACCTACAACAAGCATGTCAAACGCATGGCCCACAGGCCGCACGTGGCCCACAATGAATATTTTTGTGGCTCAGCGAATATAACAGTATGTAGCGTTTTAATAAAAATTTCGTAACCTGATTTTTACAATAACCTGTTTTACATAATTATTAATTACTAACTACATTTGCTAATGACTGATTATAATTGTGTTGCATTCATTTCCCTTATGCGCCTTATGCGCAGGCGTGCCATTTCTCTCCATTAATACTAGCAGACAATATTTTAGCACCCGATGGCCACATCATTAGTCTTGTACTGACTTGTTTGGTATGTGCAACAGGAAATACTTTGCTTTTGGAGAATGAGAAAAGTAGGTTTATTTGCATTGTGCTTATTAATCTGTCCAGTTATTCAGTGTCTGGGAAGTTAATGTTCAATGCAAAATACTAATTTTTATTAAAACGTTCTATTATTTTTGGTTAACGATTACTCATTTATTTCAGCCCTTTGTATTCAGCATGTCTTTATCGAAATAAACCTTTCTATGAAAATTGAAGCTTTTGTTTTGCAGCCCACATAAACTTGGTTCGTGTTAGTGTTTGAAATTCTTCACCTACATGCACTTGGTCTGGTCTACTTCAATTCCAGGTTGCCCACTTCAGCAGTACCCTCAAAACAGCTCGAGAATCCTGTCAGCTTCAGAGAGCTGCTCTGCTCCTTCTGCAACCCCCCGCCACCCAGTGGCCATTCCATACCTCTGGTCCTCTCCTCAAAGGTCACTTATCACTTAATTCTCACATCTGCTGCAATTTTAGTGAGGTTGTCTCACGCCCCTGACTCGGACATTCACTTCCACTCTTCCTTCCAGTAATCTCGAAAAAAGAAGTCTTAGTATCCTTTTCAAAGCTGATTCTTCCAGGTGTATTCTTGACCGCAGTCCCTACTAGTCCTCTAGGCTAGTGATGGCGAACCTATGACACGCGTACCATTTTGGGTGACACGCATCGACAGAGACAAAAAATTGCGTATTCATATATTTGTCTCTCACAATGGCCAGAGCTGGGCATCACTCGAGTAATATTATTACTCATGTTACTCATGATCAATTACACAATTCTAAAACCAGATGTAAGCATGTACATCAGTGTTGCGTAGCAAAGATACATTGTGAAAACATCCAAGATACACTGTTCCAATATTGGCATTAATATGAAAAGGTTAAGAATTGCACTATAAAGAGATTAATCTTTACTCAAGACACTTTATTTTTACTTGAGTGACAAAATGCCCAATTCTGGAAACGGCCTCATTATTGTCAACATGTGCCTCGGGTAAGCTTCCTGTGCGTTAGGGTGCATTCGGCAAACGGACGCACTTGATCGCCAAGTTCATTAGGAGACAGGAGTGGGAGGGTTAGAAGAAAAAGATATAAGGGGAGAAAAATGGCGGAGGTATAAACGGACGTGTCCTGTGCCTTGTCCTGGAGCAGATAAGGGTGAGCAGCTGAAACGGGTAACATACAGCCCGAATAGGCAGAGGATATTCAGCTGAGAGACAGTCTGCAGCTGGGAAAGACAGAGAACTCCCAGAAAAAAAAGGACGGTTGGAGACTGCGGCTGAAACGTCTCCCTGTGTGCTGGCTCAGCAGCGGAGACTGTGCCATCTTGAGTGGCTGTTACAGACAACCAGAGATCAGCTACTAACCTGGAAACAAGGGATCTCAAGCAGCGTGACTGCGTGAACTCAGACGAGCACTGCTTCTTCTCACAGAAAGGTTAGACTTCCCCTAAAGGTGCGGTTTGCAATTCAGGTTGGAGAGAGAACCGCGAGGGGTGAAATCTGCGCCCCACAGAGTCCGTGGCCCTTGGAACCAGCGTGACCCTCAAGTGGGGAAGGGGCCCCACAGGGCTGCTGGCAGAAGGGAACGATAAAAATAAGCACATAGCTAGACTGGATGCAAAAAAGCAGCCTCGGATTCTGCCAGTCTGCCGGGTGCTTGGTGCCAGGGGCAAGTGGGTGCGTGGAGACTGTGCGCAGACCTGGAAGGTGGAGGCTTGCAAATTCGCACAACTTCTCAGGCTCTTGTTGTTACAGTTCCCCTTAGATCCGTGTGTTTGATTATTAAACCCAGTGAATGGGATTCCCCAGGTGGGGTCATTCACATAGCCTGTAGGGGAAAGATCTTTTTGGGGAGCCTGGGAAACAGAGCGGGGAGTAATGATTAAAGAACCAGCTCTGGGCAGTGGACTTTCCCAAACCAGTTTCAAGTAACATAGAGAAAATAAACCCTAACTACTGGATAGAGAGGACTTATAGCCTCGGAGGTCAATCCAGACACACTGCCACCCAGAGGCAGAGCCACGAACTGTCTCTTCTGTAAATGCAAATAAAGGCAGTCTGGTAAACAAATACAACCTGCCTTAAAATCAGGACTGTGGTTTACAGCACGGAGGGACAGTGTATCGCAGGGAAATTCAACACTCTCCTAAATGCCTGGCAGGACTAAGGCGTGACAAAAAGAAGAGTAGAAGATCTGAAGCACCTTCACTACTGCACATTTTTATCTTTTTAATTCTTTTTTCACCATTTCATAAAGAACCTATTATTATTTTTTTTCATCACCTGATTTTACCTTTGTAATTACTACATTTTTTTAGCCAGTATTATTGCTATCATTTTACCACTTTTTCAAGTGTCATTTTATTTTTTTTTCGTTATTTTATTTTGGAATTAGTGTTCTACACTCTATTTTCATCGTTCCTTTAGCATCAGTTCTCTCTATCTCACCTTTACCCTTAAGCCATAACTCTTCCTCACTTTTCCCCTTTTGTTGTCCTGTTTCTCTTACCCTATTCCTGCTTTAGATTTTCCCTATTCATTCTTTTTACCCACTGTCTAAATTTCACCCTACTTATATACCTAATTTCCAATCCCTTGCTCTAAATCCATATACACCTCTCTCTTATTGTTCTTCACTATCCAATTTTTTTTCTCTGTCGTTTTGCTAGTGTTTGCTTGATTTTGAGTATATTTTTTTTTTATGCTTGTTTGGGAGATTGTTTTGTTTTTCATTTTTATTTTCCTGTTTTGCTTTTTCTTTCTCTGGTTATTTTTGTGCTTCTGTTTTCCCTTGCCTCGCTTGATATTAGTGGTTGATTGTAGTTTGCATTAATCTCCAGGGATCTGCTGCTGGAATTCATTGGGATTATTTGTGGTTCTATTAGAGTTTTCTCCCCAAATAGCCTCTTCCCCACCTCTAATTCATTCTCTCACTTTTTTTTTTCTTCTTTCTTCTCTCCCTTTTCCCAATCTCATTTCGGCATTCCTTTTTGTTTTTTTCTTTTTCTCTTTAATTTTTTTCTCTTTTATCTTCTTTATCCCCTAATTCTCTTCGCTCAGTGGTCACCTTTATTTGGGGTTATTAATATCGTAAATACATTTGTTTTCGGTGCCTTGTATGTTGTGCCTTGTTGTGTTGTATTTTGTGCCTTTAAATCAATGCATCAGAAAGAGAACTACATAACCAAACACCTGGAGAAGAGAGATCATGGTGAAAAAAGAACCAACCCACATATGAAAGAAAAACAGGCATCATCAGAAAAGGAAGTAAACGAAATGGGGGCAATGGAGGCAAGCACCCTGTCAAAAAAAGAAATCAGAGAAATGGCCATAAGGTGGATGAAAAGAATGGAAGACAAATTCAACAATATGTGTAGGAACCAAGAGGAAATGAAGAAAAACCAAGAAGAAATGAAAAATGACATCACTGCTATAAAGAACTCAATAGAAAGCATCAACAGTAGACTAGAAGACGCAGAGGACCACATCAGCGAGCTAGAAGACAAGGTAGGAAAAAATACCCAAACAGAGCAGCTTCTAGAAAAAAAAATTAAAAAGCATGAGGACAGCCTAAGAGAACTCTGGGACAACACTAAATGAAACAACATCCAAACAACAGGGGTCCCAGAAGGAGAGGAAACTGAGCAAGGAATAGAAAACCTGTTTGAAAAAATAATAACGGAAAATTTCCCTGAGATAGGGAAGAAAAAACTCACACAAATCCAAGAAGCTCACAGAGTCCCAAACAAAATGAACCCAAAAAGACCGACACCAAGGCACATAATAATTAAATTGGCAAACAACAACGACAAAGCAAGAATATTAAAAGCAGCCAGAGAGTGACAGAAAGTTACCTACAAAGGATCCTCCATTAGACTAGAGACCGATTTCTCAACAGAAACACATCAGGCAAGAAAGGAATGGAATGAAATATACAAAGTCATGCAAAGGAAGGGTCTGAATCCAAGAATACTGTACCCAGCGAGGCTATCAAGCAAAATTGAGGGTCAAATCAGGAGCTTCACAGACAAAAACGGTCTACGGGAGTTTATTACAACCGAACCAGCAATGCAAGAAATGCTAAAGGGTCTGCTGTAAAAAGAAAAAATAGGAAACAAAGAAGGAACGCAATGGTAAAGATCAAAAATGGTGACTAACAAGTTTCTATCAATAATAACTTTAAATGTAAATGGATTAAATGCCCCAGTAAAAACGCATAGGGTAAATGAGTGGATAAGAAAACATGACCCATATATCCGCTGTCTACAGGAAACCCAACTCAGAAAAAAAGACGCACACAGACTGACGGTGAAGTAATGGAAAAAGGTTTTTTAGGCCAATGGAAGTGAAAAAAAAGCCGGGGTAACAATACTTATATCTAACAAATTAGATCTCAAAGTGAAGGACATAAAAAGAGATAAAGAAGGCCACTTCATAATACTAAACGGAGGAGTCCAACAAGAAGAAATAACTCTGGTAAATATATATGCACCCAATATAGGAACACCCAAATATGTAAGAAAACTTCTGGAGGAGATCAAGGGAGAGATTGACAGCAATACAATCATAGTAGGGGACCTTAACACCCCATTATCACCATTGGACAAATCCTCTAAACAAAAACTCAGCAAAGAAACATCAAACCTAAATGACTCACTAGATCAGATGGAATTAATTGACATCTTCAGAACATTTCACCCCAAAGCCACAGAATATACATTCTCCTCAACTGCACATTTGTCATCTTCAAAGATAGAGCATGTACTGGGTCACAGATAAAGTCTCTTCAAATTCAAGAAAATTGAAATCATATCCAGCATCTTCTCAGACCACAAACGCATAAAACTGGAAATCAACTACAACAAAAACAATCCAAGAAAATCAAACACATGGAGACTAAATAGCATGCTATTAAGCAACGACTGGGTTACCAGAGAGATCAAAGAAGAAATAAAAAACATCATGGCAACAAACAAAAATGAAAACACAACAATCCAAAACCTATGGGACACAGTGAAAGCACTCTTGAGAGGGAAGTTCACAGCTCTAGAAGCCTACTGCAAGAAACAAGAAACAATGAGAATAAATGACCTAACTCTACAACGCAAAGAGTTAGAAAGAGAGCAACAAAAAAAGCCCACTCTAAGCAGAAGGAAGGAAATAACAAAGATCAGAGCGGAGATAAACAACACAGAGACCAAAAAAAACAATACAAATGATCAACAAAAACAAGATCTGGTTCTTTGAAAGGATAAACAAGATTGATACACCTCTAGCCAGGCTCACCAAGAAACAAAGAGAGAGGACCCAAGTAAACAAAATCAGGAATGAAATAGGAGAAATAACAACAGACCCCATAGAAATACAAAGGATTGTTAGAAAATACTATGAACTCTACTCCAACACACTAGACAACCTGGAGGAAATGGACATATTCCTAGAAAAATACAACATTCCAAAACTTAATCAGGAAGAATCTAAAAATTTCAATAGGCCAATAACTATGGAGGAAATCGAAGCAGTAATCAAAAAGCTTCCAGCAAACAAAAGCCCGGGGCCAGACGGCTTCACAGGGGAGTTTTACCAAACATTGAAGGAAGAACTAAACCTATCCTCCTCAGACTATGTCAAAAGATCCAAGAGGAAGGAACACTTCCCAGCTCATTCTATGAAGCCAGCATCACCCTAACACCAAAACCAGATAAAGACAACACAATGAAAGAGAATTATAGGCCAATATCCCTCAAGAACATAGATGCCAAAATCCTCAACAAAATCCTAGCAAATCGGATCCAGCAGTACATCAAAAAGATCATACACCATGACTAAGTAGGATTTATCCCAGGGATGAAAGGATGGTACAATATCCGCAAATCAATAAACGTGATACATCACATAAACAAATTGAGAGAAAAAAACCGTATAATCATATCAATTGATGCGGAAAAAGCATTTGACTAAATCCAACACTCTTTCTTGATAAAAACTCTCAGCAAGATAGGAATTGAGGGATCATACCTCAACATAATAAAAGCCATATATGACAAACCAATAGCCAACATCATAATCAATGGGCAAAAACTAAAATCATTCCCCTTAAAATCAGGAACAAGACAGGGATGCCCCCTCTCACCACTCCAGTTCAATACAGTACTGGAAGTACTAGCCATTGCGATCAGACAAGATGAAATAAGAGGCATCCAGATTGGAAAAGAAGAAGTAAAACTGTCCTTATTTGCAGATGACATGATACTGTACATACAGAACCCAAAAGACTCCATCAAAAAATTATTAGACTTAATAAATGAATTCAGCAATGTTGCAGGATACAAAATTAATGCTAAGAAATCCATGGCATTTCTTTACACCAAAAGTGAACTTACCGAGAGTGAAACTACAAAATCAATCCCATTTACCATTGAACCAAAAAAATTAAAATACCTAGGAATAAACTTAACTAAGGAGGTAAAAGACTTATATGCAAAAAACTACAGGACACTGAAAACAGAGGTAGAGGAAGACAGAAACAGATGGAAGAACACACCGTGTTCATGGATTGGTAGAATCAACATCATCAAAATGTCCATACTACCCAAAGGAATCTATAGATTCAATGCAATCCCCATTAAATTACCAATGGCATATTTCACAAATCTAGAACGAACGTTCCAAAAATTCATCTGGAATAAAAAAAAGATCCCGAATAGCTGCAGCAATCCCGATAAAGAAGAACAAAGTAGGTGGGATCTCAATACCAGATATCAAACTGTATTACAAAGCCACTGTTCTTAAAACAGCTTGGTACTGGCACAAGAACAGACATATAGGTCAATGGAATAGAATAGAGACCCCAGAAATCGACACAAACCACTATGCCCAATTAATATTCGACAAAGGAGGCAAGAGCATACAATGGAGTCAAGACAGTCTCTTCAATAAATGCTGTTGGGAAAATTAGACAGATACATGCAAAAAGATAGACAGATACATGCAAAAAGATAGACAGATACATGCAAAATTAGACAGATACATGCAAAAAGATACATGCAACTAGACCACCAACTCACACCATACACAAAATTAAACTCAAAATGGATAAAAATTTCAATGTAAGATGGGAAACCATAAAAATACTAGAGGAATCCAAAGGCAGCGAAATTGCAAACATATGCCCAAGGAATTTCCTCTCTGATAATGCTCCTAGGGCAATGGAGACTAAAGAGGAAATAAACAAATGGGACTACATCAAAATAAAAAGCTTTTGCACAGCAACGGAAACCATCAACAAAACAACAAGAAGACCCACTGTATGGGAGAACATATTTGCCAATGATACCACCGACAGGGGTTTAATTTCCAACATTTACAGGGGTCTCATGAAACTTAACAAAAGGAAGATAAACAATCCAATAAAAAAATGGGCAACGGACCTAGATAGACACTTTTCGAAAGAGGACATACAGAAGGCCGAAAGACATATGAAAACATGCTCAAAGTCACTAATTATAGGAGAGATACAAATCAAAACGACAACGCGTTATCATCTCACACCTGTCAGAATGGCTATCATCAAAAAATCAACAAACAAGTGTTGGAGAGGATGTGGAGAAAAAGGAACCCTTCTGCACTGCTGGTGGGAATACAGACTGGTGCAGCCACTGTGGAGAACAGTATGTAGCCACCTCAAAAAACTAAAAATGGAACTCCCATTTGACCCAGTGATCCCACTAGTAGGAATATATCCCAAGAAACCAGAAACACCAATCAGAAAGGATATATGCACCCCTATGTTCATAGCAGCACAATTCACCATAGCTAAGATTTGGAAACAGCCTAAGAGCCCATCAGCAGATGAGTGGATTAGAAAACTGTGGTACATATACACAATGGAAAACTATGCTGCGGTAAAAAAGAAGGAACTCTTGCCTTTTGCAACAGCATGGGTGGAACTGGAGAGCATTATGCTAAGTGAAATAAGTCAGTCAGAGAAAGATAAATACCACATGATCTCACTCATTTGTGGATTATAGAGAACAACATAGACTGATGAAAAGGGACAGATCCAAAGACTGAGAAACAGCAATCAGGCTATCAATCCCCAGAAGGAAAGTAGGGGAGGGCGGGGGTAAGGTGAAGAGATCAACAGAAGGACTTGTATACATGTATATAAGCCAAACCAATGGACATGGACAACAGGGGGATGGGAGCACGAGTGTGCGGGGAGGTTGGGGAGGTTGGGGGTTAATGGGGGGGAAGAGGACACATTTGTAATACCTTAACTAATAAAAAAAAGAAAAAGAAAAGAAAAAGATATACAGTGCAACAGTGCTCGACGAGACATTCTGCGTGTCATAATTGATTACAGCACCATATATTTGTTGGTTATACATACTATTTTTGAATTGTTTTGCACCAGGAGTCAGTGCAACAACACTGCAAAAAGTTAATAGGTAAGAAAACTATCAACCTTTTGTAAAAAATGCCGTCATTTATATTTATTTTTGCAGCCTTGTGATGGAGAATCAAAAAAATAAAAAAGCAAGATTGAATGATAAGGGAAGTGGAAGTAGCAGTAGCCGACCCTTTCAAGACATATGCACCGAGATGTACGGGATTGTCAACAGAAACAACAATTCATTGTGCATACTGTTTAATGAAACAGTAGTAAGCAGAACGTGGAATGTAAAGAGACATTTTGAAACTAATCATTGTCAGTTCTTGAAAAAAAGTATTGATGAGAGGAAGGAATGCATTTCTAGGCAGCTACACCTCTATAAAAGTCAATCAAATTCCATCATTAAATTTGTAAGATGATCTACAAATTTAATATCAGCAAGTTACTATGTTGCTCTCTCCATAGCTCAGCATGGAAAAAGCCCTCAGTGACGGAGAATTTAGTAAGGAAACATTTCTAAGAGGTGCACCAGCTCTATTTCACGATATGAAAAAAAAGATGATGTTATTAAAAGAATTTTTAAGTTACCACTCAGTAGAAATACTATCAAAGGCAGAATAGCTCTCATAGCCAGTTAGCCTGGAGGCCAAATCACCCCCAGTATTGCCGACAACAATCAAGGCTTAACTACAACAAGACTGCGCACAAAGACCACTGGGGGATGCACCAAGAAAAGATAAAAAAATGCGGAGACAAAGAAATAGGACGCAAATGTCAGAAATGGAAGATATAGAGCTCAAAACCACACTTTTAAGGTCTCTCAAGAACTGTCTAGAAGCTGCCGATAAACTTAGTAAGGCCCTCGAAAAGACTGGTGAGACCGCCGATAAATGTAGTGAGATCCTCAAGAAATCTAATGAGACCCTCGATGTTGTGATAAAGAACCAACTAGAAATTAAGCATACACTGACTGAAATAAAGAATACTATACAGACACCCAACAGCAGACCAGAGGAGCGCAAGAATCAAGTCAAAGATTCGAAATGCGAAGAAGCAAAGAACACCCAACTGGAAAAGCAAAAAGAAAAAAGAATCCGAAAATACGAAGATAGTGTAAGGAGCCTCTGGGACAGCTTCAAGCGTACCAACATCAGAATTATAGGGGTGCCAGAAGATGAGAGAGACCAAGATATTGAAAACCTATTTGAAGAAATAATGACAGAAAACTTCCCCCACCTGGTGAAAGAAATAGACTTACAGGTCCAGGAAGCGCAGAGAATCCCAAACAAAAGGAATCCAAAGGGGACCACACCAAGACACATCATAATTAAAATGCCAAGAGCAAAAGACAAAGAGAGAATCTTAAAAGCAGCAAGAGAAAGAAACTCAGTTACCTACAAGGGAATACCCATACGACTGTCAGCTCATTTCTAAACAGAAACTTTGCAGGCCAGAAGGGAGTGGCAAGAAATACTCAAAGTGATGAATACCAAGAACCTACAACCAAGATTACTTTATCCAGCAAAGCTATCATTCAGAACTGAAGGTCAGATAAAGAGCTTCACAGATAAGGAAAAGCTAAAGGAGTTCATCACCACCAAACCAGGATTATATGAAATGCTGAAAGGTATCCTTTAAGAAGAGGAAGAAGAAGAAAAAGGTAAAGATACAAATTATGAACAACAAACATGCATCTATCAACAAGTGAATCTAAGAATCAAGTGAATAAATAATCTGGTGATCATAATAGAATCAGGGACATAGAAAAAAAATCGTACACCTATGGGTGAGGACAGTAGGGGGTGGGGGTAAGGGCAGAGGGTGGGGTGGGAACTGGGTGGCGGGGAGCTATGGGGGGAAAACAGAGGAACAACTGTAATAATCTGAACAATAAAGATTTAATTTAAAAAAAGGTAGAATAACAGATCTTGGCAAAAACGTACAAAGTCAATAAAAAAAAGACTTAAATAGATGTAAATATTTTTTGATTTCTCTTGATGAAACTACTGATGTCACATCATATGCTCGGTTGGCCATTATTGCTAGATATTCTGATGGTCTCACTATGAGAGAAGAGTTGATAAAGTTAGATTAAGTGCCAATGAGTACATCAGGAAACCAAATATGTAAAGTTGTTATAAAAACATTCAGTGTCCTAAACCTTGATATCTCTAAAATTGTGTCAGTCACGACAGACAGGGCACCAAAGATGGTGGGAAAAAAGTGGGATTCCTGAAATTGTTTATGGAAGCTATTAGACATCCACTTGCACCTTTTCATTGCATTATCCATCAGGAGGTGTTGTGTGCCAAATCGGGATTCTCTGAGTTGAATGATTTAATGTCAGTTGTAACAAAAATTGTGATTTTATAGCTTCTCGACCCCTTCACAAGCGAGAATTTTCTGTACTTTTACAGGAAGCTGATTCAACCTACAGTGGACTACTGATGTTCAATCGTGTGAGATGGCTAAGTCGAGGAAAACTACTTGAGCGATTTGTGGAGTGCTTTCAAGAAATTATGGTATTTATTGAGAATAAGGATCTGGCAAACTTTCCTCAGATCAATGATCATAAGTGGGTCAGCAATTTGATGTTTTTTACAGATCTCTCTGTTCATATGAATGAACTGAACTTAAAATTACAAGGTTTTGGCAAAAATATTGACGTTATGTTTGGATACATCAAATCTTTTGAAAGTAAACTTAAAATTTTCAAGCAAGATATTGAAACTAAAACTCGTATTTTCCTCAGATGAAAAAGTATTTCGAGAAGGCTACTACAAGTGTAATGGAGTCTATACTTATGTACCAGAATATAGTAAACACGTTCTTTGAACAGTTCAGCGAAAGATTCAACCAATTTAGAAGCCTAGAACAGACCATTAAAATAATTAAGTATCTGGATGTAGTTTACAGTACTTTGGAATTGAATAATTTCCAATGGATGCAAATTGATGATTTAGAGATGCAACTTGCAGATTTTCAAGGTAGCATTTGGACTCGTGTTTGTCGACTTAAGGTCAAAACTTGAAAATCTGGAACGAAATCGTTTGAAACATGAAGAGTGCAACTATGAAGAAGAAATTTTGAGTGCTTGGAACAGAGTTCCTGACACTTTCAGCAATATAAAAAACCTAGCGATGGCTTTGCTAACAATTTTTTCATCAACATATTTTTGTGAGACTTTGTTCTCAGCATTAAATAATATTAAAATGAACAAAAGGAACCGGCTAGCATGATGTTAGTGGCGCTTGCTTGGCTTTGAAGTGCACCAAGTATGAACCTGCAATCGAAGAATTAGCAGACAAAGTTCAGGACCAAAAAAGTCACTAATTTCTAGTTTTCGTACCATTTGATTATCATTGTTTTTATTATTATTTTTTGTTAAATGTACATTGTTTTTCTGTTTTTGTTCATTTTATACATATTTTTTGGATGATTTTTCTTTGTTAAATGGCATTTAAATATATAAAATAAATATCAAAAATATAAATCTTTTTTTATTATGGTTGCAAATATCAAAAAAAATATATGAATATTTCTATATGTGACATGGCACCAGAGTTAAGTTAGGGTTTTTCAAAATTTTGACACGCCAAGCTCAAAACGTTCACCATCACTGCTCTAGGTCCTCAACTGTTCCAGCAAATGTCTCATCTCACCCCTGGACTTTTAGCAAATCTACAAGCAAGCTGCAGGAAGGAGCCATCCAGTAAATGATTTTAAAATATTGTCTTCTGGTGCTTTTGATTTCTCTCAAGGAACATCTTTTCCCAAGAAGGCTTTCGATCTTGCTTGACAAGCTCTCCAACATCATTCCCAAACCACTAACTCCTCAGACCTTCCTTTCTCTTCCATTTTAATTTGTACTACTTCAGTATTTTTAAAATGCTTCAACTGCAAATTGACTACAAATCATTGTAAATAATAATACTAAACAATTAGTAACAAATTCTCCATGTTTAAGTTCAATATTCATTAATTATACAGGGTATCCCCCCAAAATGTATACACACTCTAACAGCCAATAGCTCAATTGTGAAAATGTTGTTTTAATATTCACTGCCTTTATAATTATTCAAGGTGTGTTTATGTATTTTTGGGACACCCTATATTTATAGTTTAATTCATCTTTAGTCTCATTAACTGTTCCTGTAAAACTCATTCAAAAGGCAAAAAGAAACAGCAAGTGGAAAAAAAATAATAACATACACAAGAGTATATATCATATTAACTATATAATGAAAGCCATATATGCAAATTGTCCCCTTCACCGGGAGTTCAAGCAGGGGCGGGGCTGGCCAACCACCTGCAGCCCGTTCCCTGAGACCAGCCCCACCTGGCAGCAGGTGGCCAGGGAAAGGGAGGCCCCACCAGCAGGTAGCTACTAGGGAACCTACACATGCCCTGGGCCTCTAGTTTATTAAAGATTCTAGATATTTTCCTATATACCTAAGATTAAGAATGAAAAGATAAGCAAAAATACCACTTTTGTTAACAGCAACAAGATAAACTTACCCTTTCATGCATTTCTGCCTGAAGCTGCTGTTCTAGTTCTCTCTTATATTCATTTAACTTTATTTCTAGAGTTCCTAATGTTGGATGCTGAGGGTAAGCACCTGAAAACTGGTCATCAATATGTTGAAGCTTCTCAGCTATTAAAAAAACACAAACAGGGCAGAGGACTCAGGGTAGGTGAGCAAGAAGTCTGTTCAAAAGCAAAGAGTACAGGGATACGGACAGGGGGCATCTGCAATTTACTCTGAAACAATTCAAAAAATTGAGATAGATTACTGGATGAACAGAAAGTGATCAAGCAAACATAATACAAACTTACTGGTGAACTGTAAAACTTTCAACTTTTTTGAATGCTGGAAAATTTCCATCATAAAAGTCAGGATAAAGAAAGCAAAAGGTAGGTCAGAAAACAATAGCATCTTTTTCCAGTCTCCAAGTGCCAAAGAGTTCTTTTATGGTCTTTGGTGAAAGCTGAGTCACATGTTCAAAACACTGATCTTAAAATGAATCAGAGATTCTTAGTTTTAAGTCTTCCATTTTACAGAGGACACAGGTGCCCACACAGTGTAGGTGACTCCCAGAGGGCTTAGCAACTACACAACGGCATAACTGGGACAAAAGCCAGGTCTGCTATTCCTCTCATTCCAGTGCTCTCTGCAGCAGACCCGAAGCCCTCAAACCAAATGTGGATTAGAATCAAACATTAACAGAGTGCAAAACCCACACGAGAGTGCAATCTCAATCATGTAAACACCAGTGCCCACTAAAAAGTATGCACAGGAAAAAAAGACTGGCAGAATCAGATTAAGATATTTGAATTTATTGTCTAACAAGTTATTGCTTTTAATGAGTAAGGAGGAGCCAGGATTAATCACAGCATTTTAGCCACCTGTTTCCCTTCTGAGCATACGCCTAAAGGCAGGATGGTACTGTATGTAGAAAGGCTGTCCCATGGAAAAGGATCTGGATCATGGACCAGAAAACTTGGACTCCAGTATCACTTTTCCTTCATCTGGTGACCTTGGTTTCCTCAACTATAACATGAAGTGACGGGCCACTGACTTCTCTAGTTTTCCGCAATGCAAATAGTCTAGGATCTTCTCACGTTAATGGCTATACGATAAAGTTAGATGAGTCACAGGGAAGAGCCTGCCAGTTGAGGGGTTGACCCAACAAACAAGAACATGGGCCTTTGCATCCACCTGGTGATCACAGAGGGAGGGGCAGCACTGAAGGTAGGACTGTGCTGACACAATGGGAAATGAGCACTCCACCTGCACACAGTTTAGGAACACACACAACATAGGAAAGCAGATCTTTTTCTTCATTCAAAAAGAAAATAGAAACCTGGAATCATGAAAAAAGCCTGAAATTACCAAGAGAGTCTTTGCTAGGCAAAATTGCACTTGTCTGAGGGTCCATGTCACAAGTCTCTTTAGCCTGATGATATTCTGCCATTTCTTTTAAAAACTCCACGAGAAAACCTAAAAAACACAATGTACATAGTTTTGTCTCACAACTTTCATTCAACCATTACTCAGTCACTTTATAAATTTTGGACTTATGACATTATCCTGTTGTACGTTATGTATCTCTTAAGAATAATTTCTGAAGGAAGTCCTTCCCAAGCATGATACAAAAATCTAGAAGTGATAAAGAGAAATATTTAATAACATAAAAATTAAGAACTTATATATGGCATGAAATAAAGTCAAAAGACAAATGACACACTGGAAGAAAATATTTGCTATAATGAGGAGAAAGCACACTAACTTTCATAATATTAAAGAGATCTAATAAATCAGTAAGACAATTTAATGTCGATAAACAAAATCCTAAGAAAATGCAAATTAATACTAAAACAAAGAGGTCCTATTTTCCCAATAAGACTGCTAAGATTAAAACTCTCATCATACTTGAAGTGCTGGCAAGAAAGCGGGGAAGTCGGCAGGTTCAATCACTCAGGAGGGAAATTTGTTAGTGTTTGTGTATTCAAAAAGACATGTGTTCTTTAACCTAGTCTTTTCACCTCTAGGAATTCACACAGCTACACTTCCACAGGGAAACAAAGAGTGTACACTGCACACCGCTTCTAATGGCAAAACCCAAACAATAAAACAACAAAATCTCAATCAACAGGTGCTTAATTAACTATGTTCTTCACGATTAATTCATTTAAATATATAATACTAGAGGCCCGGTGCACAAAATTCATGCACGGGGTAGGGGGAAAGAGTGGGGTAAGGGAGTGGTGAGGGAGGATCCCTCAGCCTGGCCTGCACCCTCTCCAAATCAGGACCCCTCGGGGAATGTCCAACTGCCAGGAATGGGTCTAAACCGGCAGTCCAATATCCATCTCCCAATCTGGAACCGCTGGCTCCTATCCGCTCACCTGCCTGCCTGATTGCCCCAACTGCTCTCCCCTGCTGGCCTGATTGCCCCTAATTGCCTCTGCCTCAGCCCTCACCAACATGGCTTTGTCCAGAAGGATGTCTGGAAGACATCCAGTCTGATTAGCGTATTACCCTTATATTAGTACTAGAGGCCCGGTGCACAAAAATTTGTGCACTCGGGGGGGGGGGGAGGGGATGCCTCAGCCCGGCCTGTGCCCTCTCGCAGTCTGGGACCCCTCGGGAAATAACAACCTGCTGGCTTAGGCCTGCTCCCGGGTGGCAGAGGGCAGGCCCAATCCCTAGGTGCAGTCCCTGGTCCGGCTCAGAGCAGGGCCGATTGGGGTGTTGGGGCACTGCCCCCCCATCACACTCAAGGCAGGTCTGATGGGGAAGTTGTGGCGCCACCCCCCGTCACGCACAGAGCCGGGACAATCAGGGGCTTTGGGCGCTGCCCCCTGTCACGCACAGAGCAGGGCCCTAATCTGTGTGTGACAGGGTAGAGCCATAACCTCCCCATTGGCCCTGCCCTGAGTGTGACAGTGGCAGCGCCCCAACCCCCTGATGGGCCCTGCACAGTGTGTGACAGGGTGCGGCGCCACAACCCCCACATGGGCCCTGCTCTGTGTGTGACGGGGTGGAGCCGCAACCTCCGCATCAGCCCTGCCCTGAGTGTGACAGGGGGCAGCACCCCAACCCCCCAATCGGCCCTACCCTGAGCGTTACTGAGGGTGGCATCACAACCCCCTGATCGGCCCTGCTCTGTGTATGATGGGGGGAGCTCCCCAACCCCCCAATCGGCCCTGCTCTGTGCATGACAGAGGGGAGCTACCTAACCCCCTGATGGGCCCTGCTCTGTGTGTGACAGGGTACGGAGCCCCAACCCCCCTGATGGGCCCTGCTCTGAGCGTGACAGGGGGCAGTGCCCCAAGCCCCCAATCGGCCCTACCCTGAGCGTGACTGGAGGTGGCATCGCAACCTTCTGATCTGCCCTGCTCTGTGCATGACAGGGGGCGGCACCCCAACTCCCCTGTCGGCCCTGCTCTGAGCCCGACCAGGAGCTGCGGTGCAGGCATCTAGGGATTGGGCCTGCCCTCTGCCACCCGGGAGTGGGCCTAAGCCAGCAGGTCGTAATCTCCCGAGGGGTCCCAGACTGTGAGAGGACACAAGTGGGGCTGAGGGACACCCCCCACCCCCGCCAGTGCACAAATTTTTGTGCATCCGGCCTCTAGTAACTATGTAATTGACTAATGCTCAGGCAAACTTAAATACAGCATATTTAAGTTTCAAGTTTTTCAAATACTAACACTGTTCAAGATTTCTTAAAACTTCTGAATAAGAAACTTTTGGACAACTACAGCTAATAGAAAGAGAATTAAAACATAGGGACAACATAAAGAGTGCACCCTAATGTTAATTATGGATTTTAGGTGACAATGATGCCACCATGTAGGCTCATTGACTGTATAAATGTTGATCATGGGGAAGGCTGTGCATGAAGGAGGAGGAGACATACAGAAACTCTCCGTTCTGTTCAATTTTGCTATGAAGCTGCTCTAAAATATTAAGTCAATTTAAAAAATATATGGAAAGTTTGCTATATCTGCCTTTAAGATAAAATGTAACTAATATGTTCAAAGGCAATGGTGTAGGAATACAGTTAAAATAATTAAGAAGTGGTAAACATATGTTTTAATACTTGAGGATTAAAACAGGTTTCAAAAAAATTAATGTATTCTTTATTTCTCTTATCTAAAGAGCACATTTTAGAGATCTAGATTTACTGCCCTGTGTTGCCATCTTGAAATCCTGTGACCTTAAGCAAATTACCCACTTCTGCAGACTCTGGTTTCTCATGTGGGACACAGGTATACCTGCCTATTAAGAGGGTGCTCCTGCCCTGGCTGGCTTGGCTCAGTGAATAGAGCGTTGGCCTGGGGACTGACGGGTCCGGGTTCGATTCCAGTCAAGGGCACATGCCCAAGTTGTGGGCTCAATCCACAGTAGGGGGGCATGCGGGAAGCAGCCAATCAATGATTCTCTCTCATCATTGATATTTCTCTCTCTCTCTCCCTCTCCCTTCCTCTCTGAAATCAATAAAATATGTTTTAAAAAGAAGAGGGCACTCCCTTCCACTGAAATGGTGGAGGACTTCCACTCAATACAGGGTGCATCAATTCGTGAATGACCTGCTTTCTCAGTTGTGTCTAGCTCAATGACAAAAAAGAAAAAAAAAAAAAAAAAAAACAAATGGGAACAAACTTTCAGGTTTGCTGCACTAGGAATACACAGATTTGCCACACAAATTAGAATCGTTTTATTAGAATCGTTTTATTTAGGCCTGCTCCCGGGTGGCAGAGGGCAGGCCCAATCCCTAGGTGCAGTCCCTGGTCCGGCTCAGAGCAGGGCTGATTTGGGAGTTGGGGCGCCGCCCCCTGTCATGCACAAAGCAGGGTGGATTGGGAGGTTGTGATGCCACCCTCAGTCATGCTCAGGGTAGGGCCGATTGGGGGGTTGGGGCACCGCCCCCCGTCACACTCAAGGCAGGTCTGATGGGGGAGTTGTTTTAGATCCATGGCCAAAAGTTAGTACTACTCTGCTGCACACTTTGTCTTACTCTATGAGATAAGCAGCCCATGGATTCTGGCCAGAGAAGCTGTTTTCACCTGCTTCCAAGTGAATTGCTGCTTAGTCAGAACACATGAAGACTCTAACTATCTTCCCTATGAGTCCATTTCAGCAGTCTTTGATTCAGATAGCATGTATAAGAGAAAATTCTGTTGCTTCCTCAACTCTCTGTGGATTGATGAAGACTATGAAAATAATATTGGAAGAAATATTGGGTGCTGGTTTCGATTCTGGTCAAGGGCACATGTCCAGGTTGCAGGACACCACCTCCAGTTGAGGGTGTGCAGGAGGCAGCTGATCAATGATTCTCTCTCATCATTCATTTTTCTATCTCTCTCTCCCTCTCCCTTCCTCTCTGAAATCAATAAAAATATATTTTTAAAAATGCACTTCCATATATATTATTTACATCTCAAGGCACTGTGAAATACAGTAATTTTCCCACATTTTATAAATATGAAAACTTAGGTTCAAAGTGGGTAATTTTCTTCAAGGTTATAATGTGTTAGTTTTCCTTTGAGTTTTAAGAAAACCTCTAAATTAACTGAACTACTGAATATTGTCCTAATCTACTTTGCATATAATCTGGAAACATATTAATTGAGCAGAGCTCAAGACTATGTTGCCTATATCCACGCAACGTATTCATATCAATACTATACAAGCAGGAAACAAATAGAGTTGCTATACCTCTATCTTCTATCCTACACCTGAAAAGAACAAGAGTATATAACTACAAGTTCAGAACAGTACTTACACATCAAAAATCCTATAGTACAAAAGACATTTATACTGAGAAGAATACACATGCTCTGCCAAAGAGCCTTAAAAAAATGCTTTGCCCTAACCCAGTGGTCAGCAAACTCATTAGTCAACAGAGCCAAATATCAACAGTACAACGATTGAAGTTTCTTTTGAGAGCCAAACTTTTTAAACTTAAACTATATAGGTAGGTACATTGTTATTAACGTAACTAGGGGCCCGGTGCACGAAATTCGTGCTCTGGGTGTGTGTGTGAGGGGAGAGTGTCCCTCAGCCCAGCCAGCTCCCTCTCACATACTGGGAGCCCTCAGGCGTTGACCCCCATCACCCTCCGATCGCCTGATCGACCCTTGCCCAGGCCTGACGCCTCTGCCAGAGGTGTCAGGCTTGGACAGGGGACCCCTATTGCCCCCCGATCACTGGCTCTGGCCCCCGCCCAGGCCTGAGGCCTCTGGCCCAGGAATCATGCCTGGACAGGGGACCCCCATCTCCCTCTGATCGCTTGCTCCACCCCCAGCCCAGGCCTGACGCCTCAGCCAGAGGAGTTGACCCTCATCACCCTCCGATCACAAATCACCGGATCGGCCCCTTGACCAGGCCTGAGGCCTCCGGCAGAGGTGTCAGGCCTGGTAAGGGGAACCCCAGCTCCCCACGGTTGCAGGCTCCGCCCCTGCCCAGGCCTAACGCCTCTGGCCTAGGCGTCCGTCCCGGGCAGCGGGGACCTGCAGTGGCAGCGGGGGGCGCCGTGATCGTGGGCTTCGCATTAGGCCCAGGCAAGGGACCCCTAGCTCCCGGGACTACCAGCTTTGACGGTGCCCAGCTCCCATTGCTGGCTCCACCCCTACTTCCTGCTATCACTGGCCAGGGCGGCAAAGGCGCCTGATTCTCCGATCATGGCTGGGGGGCAGGCCAAAGGCGGCCCCAGGGCCGCCTTTGCCCTGCCCCCCAGTTCTTAGCTCCCCCCTGGGTTTCCGACCACTGTCAGTGGCAGGGGGCTTCTTCCTGCTTTCCCTTTCGCCTCCCTGCATTGTGCCTACATATGCAAGTTAGCCGCCATCTTGTTGGCAGTTAACGGCCAATCTTTGTTGGCAGTTAATTTGCATATGGCCCTGATTAGCCAATAAAAACGGTATCGCCATATGCCAATTACCATTGTTCTCTTTTATTAGTGTAGATTAGGATACTCCTAAGGCTTAGGAAGAGCCACACTCAAGGGGCCAAAGAGCCGCATGTGGCTCGCGAGCCACAGTTTGGCAACCACGGCCCTAACAGGTTTGGCTCAGTGGATAGAGCATCAGCCTGAGAACTGAAAGGTCCCAGGTTCGATTCTGGTCAAGGGCATGTACCTGGGTAGGGGGTGTGCGGAAGGCAGCTGGTCGATGTTTCTCTCTTATCGATGTTTCTGACTCTCTACCCTTCTTCCTTCCTCTCTTTAAAAAATCAATAAAATGGATTTTTTAAAAAATGCTTATGGCCTTTTATTTTCCAGGACTAAAGGCCTGATGCAAGAAATTAGTGCATAGGTAGGGTCCCTAGGCCTGGCTGGCAATCACGGCTGATCAGGTTCCCTGCTTTCCTGCTCCCTCATGCACCACCACCACGCGGTTCCCCCCTCCCCTGTTCCTGCTTCCCCCTTTCCTTGCTCCCTCAGTACCCCGCCAACACCAGCTCGCTGCCTGCAATTTTCTGTGCGACCCCCGATGGTCAGACCACATCATAGTGAGCAATCGAATTCCCGGTCTCCCGGGCTAACCTCCAAGGAAACACTTTGCATATTAGCCTTTTCTATATAGATAAAGTCATACAAGAATGTAAGAATGCCACGTAACCTAGGCAAAAATGAGAAATGCAACTGAAGGATGCACAGACCTGGTTATAACCTATTCAGCATTTATATTTCAGATATACTTCTGAAATATATGTAGTAATGAAAACACATTTAAACCAATTCTATTCCTGATGTTACTTTACATGTAAAGTGTATTAGTAAATTATTCTCTGCCAAGATTAAACATTCACCAGGGACTGCTACATAAATTACCCATACATCCAATCATGGGACACTTAAATGGAGGGTTTCAAGGAACTTTTCGGGTCACAGGAAAATGCTCACTATACAACAGTGAACTAAGAATACACACACACACCACTGTGCCAATAATAGCTGAATCAGAAAAGACTCTCTTCCTCTATGTTTTTATGGGTTTTTCAGATAGGTATAAAGTGTTCTGTTTTGTTTTTTAAGTTACGAAAACAATGGGGGAGAAGGAAAAACTCAGTATTTCCCCTGATAAGTGTAAAATACACGTCTAACTGTATATAGTAATGAAAATACATTTGAGGTAACCCTACTCCTTGCTGTTAATTCGTACTATACGTATGTGCTGCCCAAGTGAAACCTTCAGAGCTTTCATTATATTTTAAAGAAAAAAGCTGTCATTCTCCAGACTATTGTACTGTAAGCAGCACACAATGCTTATTATATTGTCTCAATATCCTTCATCCAAACATGACTATTACAAAACCACGTATTAATTCAAGAACCTACAAACCAGTTTCACAAAACTTGCCTTGTTGCTAAAATGTTTTCATTTTATACAGCTACTCGCTCCTACCTGAATGCCAGTCAATAAATCTATTTGAATATGAAGACCGGGCAAACTCTCAACCGTTTGAGAATGCTTTCCAGGATAACGAGTTCTACAAAACATAAAAGCGTCACTCCCCAATACCACCTGCATATCATATTATTTTTAAAACCAAGACCCAGTGGGTTTAAATGCGGACTCCCTGTCACCGCTTCCACTTGTAAAAGTTACAGAACAGATATGCCTCAAGCCGACACCTTGAGGGAGTCCAGGATACCTCGGCGCTTGAAGGTCTGGGACAGCTTTGTGCGTAGTTCGTCTTGACTCAACACGTCATATTTGGGGGGCACGGTGAGCTGGGAGAGAAGATGCCAACGGTTACCAGGCAGGCAGCGGGCACGGGAATTTCTGAAGACGGAACAGTGGCTGACCTGCGGGAAAGCGGGAAAGCACGAAAGCCCAGCGGGGACGGCGCTTGCAGGACAACAAGCAAGAAGGTTCGCCTCCTCACCCGCGCACCGGGTTGGTGCTTTAACGGAAACAAACAAGATGCTACATCTCCTCACGTGTGCTCCCGGTACTTTTTCCTCACCTGTCCTCAGAGCCCAACCGCGGGCCGGGAATCAAGAGGAACGGGTATACCTCAAGGCTCTCCCGCCCACTCGAACTAGGAAATGGCGGATAAACACATTTCCTCCCCTCGGCTTGCCACGGGTGAGTGGGGTTGTGTACTGGGCGCGACTCTCACCAGCGGCTGGAGAGTAGAGATACGGAGCGAGGCTGTGAAACCCGCGGCCCTGGAAGTGGAGGCACCTCGCGGCGGGTGGGGACCTCACAGCCGATCCCGCCCTCTCCCCGAGACCCAGCCAGCCCAGCACGGGAATCCGGGAATCCGGGAATCCGGGAACCCAGAGCTTTACAGCCAAGTCAATGCCAACAACCGCCGGAAGCTCCGCCCACTTCTCGCAAGAGCTTGGCCTCCCAGTCCCACAAGGACCACTGGGCTAGAGCGGGGATTGGAGGAGAAGCCATGTGCTCTGCACCACATCCGGGGCCTGCGGGATCTGGGTGTTAACCCTGTGTCTTCCTCCTGTTGCGGCCTAGGGCGCTGGACCCAACCTGGCTATCCCCTGGCCAGCTGGTCCCATCACAGACCAGGCATTGCACCCAGCGAGCTCCCCCAGCTCGGGCTTTGCTTATTTTGCCTTTCATTAAGTCACGCAGTAACCGCGGCACTGTTGCCTTTTGGGACCCGAAAACCCTTTGTAGGGGGCTCCGTCTTGTGCACCGCGGGGTGATTTAGCAGCATCCCTGGCCTCTCTGCCCACTAAATGCAGCGCCTCTTACCAGTTCTGACCTTACTGAATGTCTCAGACATTGCCTGATGTTCTTGGAGAGGCAAAAGTCACTGGTTGAAAATCAGTGAGCTAAACTTTAAGTATCTACCTTTTTATCGTTTTTTGGTTTTTGGTTTTCTTTGTACCTCTCCCAAGGAGTAAGGACATATTTTCCATTGATTTTAGAGACTGGAAGGAAGGGGGGGTGGCGGGGGGGGGGGGGAGTCAGAAAAACACCAATGTGAAAGAGACATCTATAGGTTGCCTCCTGCAGCACCCCCATTCCACTCCACTGTGGGCTTGGACTTGCAACCCAGGTATGTGCCCTTGGCCAGGAATCCAATAGGTGACTCTGCTGCTCAGGTTGATGCTCTAACCACCGAGCAACACAGGCCATGGCAAGTACCCACTCTTGTGCATACCGAGGAAGATAAAGGTAAGCTGGCTTACCAAGATGCTGTGGGTGAAAGGGGCCACATGGTAACCTGACAAGCTCAGGGAAGGCCTGTATGATGGTCTTGCAAACTCAAAGACCTGAAGTAACCACAGAGGACGATCGGAAATTAAACTTTAACCAAAAGCAGTAATAGTGGGTAGTTACATTCTAGGACATTATCTTCACTGAGCCTATCTGTCTTTTTGCATCTATAATAACATTAGAGGCCTGGTGCATGAATTTGTGCACATTGAAAGGAAATTAATTAGAAGAAATATTTTAATATCCCTGTTCACCCTTTCTCAATAATAGAAGTGTCAACCAAATTCATGATCGACAATGACAGATTGAAATGCATGTGATTGCTGCCAATGAGAGCTTTATATGTATCACCCATGTGCGAGTCAACTTAGCCTTTTATAGATATAAAACAAACTTGTTAATTAGAGCTGCTTTCTGATTTAGCTAAACTTTTTCCAGCCCAGTGAAGCACTCCAACTTCTTTTCAGGTAATTGTCAGCAACACAGCAGTAAATATCAACACGAAGAAGCACATTATTATTGTAGATCATGCAGGGAGAACAAAGGGTAAAATATTTAATTTGCAGCAGTGTTTGACTATATTTTGTGCAGTGAAAAAACCTGAAGTCATTTTTAAGGTCCACCATTTCTTTTCTTTATTTCTTTTTGAGCGGGGGAAGGGGGGGTTGGGGGAGGGGGTGGGGGCCCACCATTTCTCAATTCTTTTCAGTTGGGTCGAGTTTCTAAACTTTCTAAATCTTCATTTTCTGTTTAATGAAAAGAAAATAGGATTCTACCAAGTCTCCGATCTACCTACTCCACGACTTGTGTGAGGATCAAATGAGATGAGGCACAGGAAAATACTTCACAGACATTTGGTTAACTGTGAATGTTTCTACCTGGCTATAAAGCAACTTGTGTTCCTGGGCTGAAGAAACTTCTAGGAGGCTAGTCGCTAGGGAGAGGAAGCTGGGCATTGCGACATAACGTATTACCCTGACGGCAGGACACTTAGCATATTAGTCTTTTATATATATAGACTAGTAGCCCGGTGCACAAAAATTTGTGCACTCGGGGGTGAGGGTGAGGGGTGGGGTCAGACCCCTCAGCCCGACCTGCGCCTTCTGTCATGTTCCTGGACCCCAGCCACTCCTGGCCTAGGCACAGGCCTACAGGCTTGGGGCGGCCTGGCTCCCGAGGCCCCATTGTATCAAGAGAACAAAGTCGGCATTAGTTACTGCTCTCACTGAACCCAGTACACTGCATCTGTGCGTACAACTGCCTTGTTCATGTGCCTGCTTCGCCCTACTGAATTACTAACATCTTGAGGACATTGCTCTGTCTTATCCTTCTTCAACTTCAGTGCCTGGCCTGGTGCCAGGGACCTGAGATGGTTTGCTGAGTGAGTGAGTGAGTGAGTGAATAATGGGTGAGTGAATGAGTGAATGAATGAGCGAGTAAGTGAATGAGCAAGCAGCTAGGAGGCGGGAACTTCTGCCGCATTGCCATGACAATGCGGCAGAAGTTCCCGCCCGCTCCCAGCTGCCTGCTGCAAACCCAGGGAAGTTCCCGCCCTGCTCCCAGCCACCTGGTGCCCCTCTCCTGGCTGCATAGTTCTCGCCCCTCTCCCGGCTGCCTGATGCAAACCCCGGGAAGTTCCCGCCCTGCTCCCAGCGGCCGCACACCCCTTTCCCAGCTGCATAGTTCATGCAGGGCAAAGGCGGCCCAGGTTCTCCACCTTTGCCCTGCCACCCGGCTCTTGCATGCTGCCTGGGTTTCCGATCACTGTCAGCGTCAGGCAGCTTCCTCTGTCCTTCCCCTTTCGCCTCCCATCATTGTGCCTATGTATGCAAATTAACCGCCATCTTTGTTGGCAGTTAATTTGCATATCGCCCTGATTAGCCAATGGGAAGCATAGCGGAGGTACGGTTAATTACCCTTTTGTCTTTTATTAGCTAGGATACCCTTGAAATATCTGGGTAACTTTTAACTTCCCTTTTTCTGGGCCCCTTGTGGCACAACCTAATGTGCTTGGGCTCCCGGACAGTTACCACTAATTCCTTCATTGTTCTCATGTTAATTGTTGACTGTTGGCTATCCTACACCCTTCTAAGTATGTGTCTATCATTTTATTTTTTATCCAGTCCCACAGGTTCTCTCCCTCACCCCCAAACCCCCTTTGGTTTCTCCCGCCTCTCTAATGTATCACCAATGAATTTCTTGTAACCTACCTATGTCTCCTCCTTTGGTTGTAATGTATAAAAATAGAAGAAAACCCGCCACTCTCCAGAGCACTTTCCCAATCCGTTGAGGTACTGCTTCCAGGCACTTGTCGACAGTTTGCTCAAATAAACACAAAATTCTTTACAGGTTTGAATGTTTCTTATGTTAACACGGTAATAAAAACATAGCCAGAGAATGGTATAGGAACTAAGATGCACTGAAGCCTTGCGGGTGTTGTTCAGTGGTTAGAGAATTGCAGCATACCCAAGGGTCCTGGGTTCAATTCCCAGTCAGAGGTACCTACTTTGGTTGCAGTTTGCTCCTCTACTCCCCTAATCCCCAGATTGGGATAATGTGGGAGGCAACCAGTTGATGTCTCTCTCTCTGCCCTCACTCCCTCCTTTCTACTCTCAGAATCTTTCTCAGCACCAGGTCCTGGGAGTCACTACCAGTTGATTAGAACTGGCTCAGGAAAGGAAACCCATTTGCCATTCCTAGTCCACTCCCTTTTCCATTATGCAGCATATCCTCTTTACAGATGAGATGAAAAACAAAATAAAACAGTTTAAACATCCCCAGTTCCTTCACTAGCTTTTGTGCAGAATATTCCCTAGGCTAGATCCCACCCTTCTCCCAACACACAGTTCAGTTATTGATTCTTTTAAAATGTGATTCCCAGAACTGAGTATGGTCCCCAGGATGATATTATTTGTGAAGAGGACATTGTCTTCTCTTAATGCAACTTAGAATTGCATTAGCTTTTTGGGACCACTGTTTCAGACTGCTGCCTCTTGTTGAGCTTGCAATAAACGAAAATGTGTTTTTGTAGATGCACTGGTCTTAAACTAGGTTATCCTGTTGTGCAGGTTTTTTTTTTTTTAAAGCCCTAGTACGAGACTTTATTTTGCATCCTATTAAATTCTACTTTGTTAATTTCCCACCTAATTCTGCTAGTAGGGGAGATATTTTTGAATCTTGACTTTTGCCATATAATAAATTTGTGGTCTTTAGCATGTTATCTTTGTTTTTATCTGTTTGTTTATATTTTTACTAGTGGCCCGGTGCATGAAATTCATGCACGGGGGACAGTGTGTTCCTCAGCCTGGCCTGCACCCTCTCCAATTTGGGACCCCTCGAAGGATGTCCTACTGCCAGTTTACAGCAGTCACACATCCCTCTCGCAATCTGGGACTGCTGGCTCCTAACCGCTCACCTGCCTGCCTGCCTGCCTCGTTGCCTCTAATCACTCTGCCTGCCGGCCTGCTCGACCCCAGCTGACCTCCCCCCGCCCCCCGCTGCTGGCCTGCTTGCACCCACATGCCCCCCCCCCCCCAACGAGCCTGATCACCACAAACTTCCGCCCCTGCTGGCCTGCTTGTCCCTCCCTTCCCTCCCCACTGGCCTGCTCATCCCCAACTGTCCCCCTGCTGGCCTGCTCACTCCAAACTGCCCCCCACCCCCGCTATCCTGATCACCTCCAACTGACCCCCACTGATGGCCTGCTTGCCCCCAACTGGCCCCCCTGCTGATCTGCTTACCCCCAACAGCCCCGCCCCCCACCAGCCTGATCACCCACAACTGCCCTCCCCTCTTGGCCTCTAACCGCCTCTACCTTGGCCCCACCACCATGGCTTTGTCCAGAAGAACATTTGGAAGGTCTCCTGGAAGGTCTCCCAGTCTAATTAGCATATTGCTCTTTTCTTAGTATAGATATATTTGTCTGTAAATATGATTATGATTGCAGATATGAGTAGGACCAGGTAAGGTTTTATAGAATGGGCCTTTTATTACAGATGGTTTGCCAGGTATGCATTTTTTCTAAAGAAGTAAAAATTACTTTAGAAAATGTTTCAGGAAGACTTTGAGAAATTTACAGTATCTGCTTTTCTTCCAAGAAAGTTGTCACTTTTATGCCAGAGTGAGAATTATTTGTATGCTTTGTATGTCACCATTGGGCCACTGTGACTGGGGGGCACTTAGCTTGACTTGAGAGTAATTGTCTTGCTCACTGGCTGGGAGGGAGGGTGTGTGGCAGAGGAGATAAATACTGGGTTCTGGATTACTCATAGATTGCTGATTTTCTGGATTGATTGTGCAAGCCCCTCCTTTTATTCATGTCCACCTTCTGTTGACAGACATCTACCCTGGGAGAGAAATTAGATGAAACTCTCTTTCTTGTCATTGTAAAAAGCATTTGATTTCCTAAGGTGTGATAAGGCCACCCAGCCATCCTCAGTCAAGGTACACATTTTCATGGAGGATGTTCCCACTCTTGAATAAAGTAAAACAATTATTTTTTCTTTTAATTTAAACTTTCTTCTATAACTGTTTTCTTGCTACTTAAAAGCTAGTTGTTGTTGTTTTTTTTAAACTGCTTTCAAAGCTTTTCAAGCTGTATATGTCCTTGGAATGAATTTATAAATAAGAATTGAGCCCGGCCAGTGTGACTCAGTGGGTTAACATCAACCTATGAACCAGGAAGTCACAGTTTGATTCCAGGTCAGGCCACATGTCTAGGTTTTGGCCTGATCCCTACTACGGGGTGTGTAGGAGGCAGCCGACCAGCGATTCTCTCTCATCATTGATGTTTTTATCTCCCTCCCTCTCCCTTCCTCTCTGAATCAGTAAGAATATATTTTAAAGAGAAAGAGAGAGAGAGATAGAGAGAGAGAGAGAGAGAGAGAGAGAGAGAGAGGAGAGAGATAGATAGAGAGAGAGAGAGAGAGAGAGAGAGAGAGAGAGGAGTATGTATGTTTATAAATAAAAAAAACACATGTATTTGATGCTCTTAGAAAGTCTTATTTTCTTTCATTAAAACTGTGCAGTATAGGGAACTCCATAGATTCTCTTAATTTGAAGAAAGTTAGAGGGAAAGGTACTAATTCAGAGTTCCATGGGAAAATGTGTCACTTATATCCTGGGGAAGGCATCACTGGATGTGGAGGATGGGCCGTATTTCCAAGTGAGGTCCTAAGTCCTGCTTGCAACTCCCAGCCAGGTTAGAATGTGCCTTCTTTAATCAGGACAAAACAATCACAGTGAGCAGAACATGACTAATGTTTTTTATAATTAACTAGAGGTCTGGTGCACGAAATTTGGGCACTCAGGGGTGAGGGGTCCCTCAGCCTGGCCTGCACCCGCTCACAGTCCGGGAGCCCTTGGGGAGTGGACCTAAACCATCAGTCAGACATCCTTAGCACTGCCATGGAGTCAGGAGAGGCTCCCGCCACTGCCACTGCACTTGCCAGCCATGAGCCCAGCTTCTGGCCAAGCAGTGCTCCCTCTGTGGGAGTGCACTGACCCCCAGAGAGCAGCTCCTGCATTGAGCATTTGCTCCCTGGAGTCAGTGCATGTCATAGCAACTTGTTGTTCCACCTTTTCGTTGATTTGCATATTAACCTTTTATTATATAGGGTAGCTAGTCTTGAATGTTCTATTTCTGCCCCTAACAAAGTCACCCTAGCTACTCGAGACAGATGCTATCTTCCCCACAGGAGCCAGTCAGGGCTCCCCTACCTTTAGGCAACAGGCCCTGTCCCTTGTAATGAGGATTGCTTTATGTAAGGACCTTAACAACTTCAGCCGGTTCTCAAAAAGGTGGTGATAATTGTTCAAACACAGACTTCAGCTCTCAGGCCTGAGACCACCCCTTTCCTCCATGCCCTCAAAGGTCCTCAACTGAGTTAGTCAATCCCACCCTGCCTTTCATGCCAGCATTACCTCTGCCCTAATCTCAGGGTCATCTTATACTGTCTAAATTACAGTCCCCTCCTTGCAGCTGCATTCTGCAAACATTGAGCACTTATTATATCCTGGTCTCAGTGTTAGGGAATCAGGCTGGAAAAAAACACAACGCTGTTCTTTTCCATACTCTTTCTCCATATTGCTGTAAGTAGCTCCACGTTGATGCAGCATTGTGCTCAGACCAACCTTTCTGACAAAGTTTTACAATCCATGTGCCATAGTAAATGAACTCCCTCTATCCTCACTTTCTTTTACCTTTTTGCTGACACTTCTTTAAATATTTTTTCCTCATGCCTGCAAGGCTTTTTTTAAGCTTTGACATGTGTGTTAGTTATCTACTGCTGCCGTAAAAAATTATCACAAATTTAGTGGCCTGAAACAATGCAAATGTGTTACAGTTATTAGCACAGAAGTCTGGTGTGGGGCTCACCAGGCTGCAATCCAGGTATCAGGAGGCTGCATTCTCTTCTGGAGGCTCTTGGGGAGACTTTCTTTCCAGCTTCTGGAGACCACCCATATTCTGTGACTGGTGACCGCTTCCTTCATCATTAAAAGCCAGGAATATTGCATCTTGTGACTCTACTGAAGTCACATCTCCCCCTGATTTCCTCTCATACCTCCCTCCGCAACTTTGAAAGCCCCTTATACTTGAACTAGAGGCCCAGTGCACAAAAATTTGTGCACTGGGGGGGTGGCTGGTCCCTCAGCCTGGCTTGTGCCCTCTCACAGTCTGGGACCCCTTGGGAGATAATGACCTGCAGGCTTAGGCCTGCTCCCGGGTGGCAGAGGGCAGGCCCAATCCCTAGGTGCAGCCCCTGGTCGGGCTCAGAGCAAGGCTGATTGGGGAGTTGGGGCACCGCACCCTGTCATGCACAGAGCAGGGTGGATTGCGAGGTTGCCATACCACCCTCAGTCGTGCTCAGGGTATGGCCGATTGGGGGGTTGGGGCACCGCCCCCTGTCACACTCAAGGCAGCGTCGATGGGGAGGTTGCGGAGTCACCCCATGTCTCGCACAGAGCAGGGCCCATCAGGGGTTTGGAAAGCTCCCCCCTGTCATGCACAGAACAGGGCCAATCAGGGGTTTGAGGAGCTCCCCGCTGTCACTCACAGAGTAGGGCCAATAGGGGAGTTGGGGCACCGCCCCCTGTCACACACAGAGCAGGGCGGATTAGGGGGTTGGGGCACCACATCCTGTCACACTCATGGCAGAGTCAATGGGGAAGTTATGGCTCTACCCCATCACACACAGAGAAGGGGGGTTGGAGTGCTGCACCCCACACAGAGGGGCTCCATATGGGGCTCCATACCCTGTCACACACAGAGCAGGGCCAATCAGGGGGTTGGGGCACCGCACCATGTCACACACAGAGCCGCAGGGCGATCAGGGGGTTGGGGAGCTCCCCCCTATCAGGCACAGAGCAGGGTTGATCAGGGGGTTGGGGCGCCTTCCACTGTCATGAACAGAGCAGGGCAGATAGGGAGGTTGTGGCCATGCCCCCTGTCACACAAAGAGCTGCTGGGTGATCAGGGGGTTTGGGCGCTCTGCCCTGTCACGCTGATCCCAGTGCTGGGAGGCATATTACCCTTTTGCTATATAGGATAGAGGCCTGGTGCATGGGTGGGGGCCGGCTGGTTTGCCCTGAAGGCTGTCCTGGATCAGGGTGGGGATCCCCACTGGGGTGCCTGGCCAGCCTGGGTGAAGGGATGATGGCTGTTTGCAGCTGGTCACACACCCTTCAGGGTGGGGGTCCCCACTGGGGTTCCTGGCCAGTCTGGGTGAGGGGCTGAGGGTTGTGTTCAGGCTGGCGGGTGACTGAAGCTCCCAACCGCTCCTTTTTGTTTTATACTGGGCCAGCTTTTGCTCTGATGTAGCATACTATTCCACTATGTAGATATACCAGGGCTTTTTAACCCGCTCATCTGTTGACCAGCACTTAAGCTGTTTCCAAATCTTAGCTATTGTAAATTGTGCTGCAGTGAACATAGAGGTGCATGCATCCTTTCAGATTGGTAATTCTAGGTTCCTGGGATATATTCCTAGAAGTGGGATCAGTGCGTCAAATGGGAGTTCCGTTTTTAGTTTTTTGAGGAAACTCCATACTGTTCTCCATAGTGGCTGCACCAGTCTGCATTCCCACCACCAGTGAAGGAGGGTTCCTTTTTCTCCCCATCCTCACCAGCACTCGCCCTTTGTTGATGATAGCCATTCTGACAGCTGTTAGGTGGTATCTCATTGTCCTTTTGATTTGTATCTCTCAGATGATTAGTGACTCTGAGCATGTTTTCATGTGTCCCTTGGCCTTCCTTTTGTCCTCTCTGGAAAAGTATCTATTTAGGTCCGTTGCCCATTTTTGTGATTGGGTTGTTTATCTTCCTTTTGTTAAGTAGTATGTGTTCCCTATAAATGTTGTAGATGAAACCCTTATCAGAGAGAACATTGGCAAATATGTTCTCCCATGCAGTGGGCTTTGTTGTTGCCTTGTTGATGGTTTCTTTTGCTATGAAGAAGCTTTTTATTTTGATGTCTTCCCATTTGTTCATTTTAACTTTATTTTCCATTGCCCCAGGAGCTGTGTCTGTGAAGATATTGCTTCCGCATATATCTGAGACTCTGCTGCCTATGGATTCCTCTACTATTTTTATGGTTTCCAGCTTTATGTTCAAGTTATTTATCCATTTTGAGCTTATTTTTATGCATGGTGTCAGTTGGTGGCCTAGTTTAATTTTTGCATTTGTCTGACCAAATTTCCCGGCACCATTTATTGAAGAGACTGTCTTATCCCCATTGTATGTTTTTGCCTCCTTTGTCAAATATTAATTGAGCTTGGTTGTTTGAATTGGTTTCTGGGTTCTCTATTCAATTCCATTGGCCTATGTGTCTATTCTTGTGCCAGTGTCAGGCAGTTTTGAACACAGTAGCTTTGTAATACAGCTTGATATCTGGTATTGAGATCCCTCCTACTTTGTTCTTCTTACTCAAGATTGCTGCCACTATTCGTGATCTTTTTTTTATTCCAGATGGATTTTTGGAGAGTTCATTCTAGGTCTGTGAAATATGCTGTTGGTATTTTAATGCGGAGTGCATTGAATGTATAGATTGCTTTGGGTAGTATAGCCATTTTAATGATGTTGTTTCTACCAATCCATGAACAAGGTATGTTCTTCCATCTGTTTATGTCTTCCTTTATCTCTTTTTTCAACATCTTCTAGTTTTCTGATTGGAGGTCTTTTACCTCCTTAGCTAAGTTTATTCCCAGTTATCTTAATTTTTTTGGTGGGATGATGAATGGGATTCTTTTTTTAATCTCCTTTTCTGTAAGTTCACTATTGGTGTATAAAAATGCCATATATTTCTTGGCGTTAATTTTGTAGTCTGCTACATTGCCGAATTCATTTATTAAGTTTACTAAGTTTTTGAAGGAGTGTTTGTGGTTTTCTATGTACAGTATCATGTCATCTTCAAATAATGACAATTTACTTCTCCTTTTCCAATTTGGGAACCTTTTCTTTCCTTTTCTTGTGTGATCACTGTGACTAGGACTTCCAGTACTGTGTTGAACAGGAGTGGTGAAAGTGGGTGTCCCTGTCTTGTTCCTGTTCTAGAGGGAAATGGTTTTAGTTTTTGCCCATTGAGTATGATGTTGGCTGTAGGTTTGTCATATAAGGCTTTTATTATGTGGAAGGATGATCCTTCTATTCCTACTTTGCTGACTGTTTTTATCAGAAAAGGCTGTTGCACTTGGTCAAATGCTTTTTCTGCACCAGATGATATGATTGTGTGGTTTTTCTCTCTCAATTTGTTTATGCGATGTTTCATGTGCATTGATTTGTGGATATTGTACCATCCTTGAATCCCTGGAATAAATCCAATTGGTCATGGTGTATGATCTTTCTAATGTAATGTTGTATCCGGGTTGTAGACTTTAGGTGAGGATTGCAGCATCAATGTTCATCTGGAATATTGGCCTGTAAGTCACTTTCTTTGTGGTGTCTTTTTCTGGTTTTGGGATTATGGTAATGCTGGCTTCATGAAAAGATCTTGGAAGTATGCCGTCCTCTTGAATTATTTGAAATAGTGTGAAAAAGATTGGTTTTAGTGCTTCTTTGAATGTTTGGAAAAACTCCCCTGTGAAGCCATCTGGTCCAGGGATTTTGTTTTTTGGAAGCTTTTTGATTACCGTTTCAATTTTATCAGTAGTTATCGGCCTGTTCAGGTTTTTTGCTTCTTTCTGATTGAGTATTGGAAGCTTGTATTTGTCTAGAAATGTGTCCATTTTGTCCAGGTTTTCCATTTGTTGGAGTAGAGTTCTTATAGTTTTTACAATCCTTTGTATATCTGCCGGGTTATTTGTTACTTCAACTCTTCCATTTCTGATTTTGTTTATTTGGGTCCCCTTTCTTAGTTTCTTGGTGAGCCTCCCTAGAGGTTCATCAATTTTTTTTTTCTTTTTTTCAAAGAACCAGCTCTTGCTTTCATGATCTTTTGTATTATTTTTTTGGTCTCTATGGCTTTTATTTCTGCTCTGATCTTTATTATCTCTTTCTTTTTTGGTAATATGGGCTTTTATTGTTGCACTCTTTCTAATTATTTAAGTTGAAGATTACTTAATTTATTACCATTTTTTTCCTGTTTTCTAAGCTAGGCCTGTAGAGTTGTGACCTTCCCTCGCAGGACTGCTTTCATTGTGTCCCATAGATTTTAGGATTGTGTGTTTTCATTGTCATTTGTTTCCAGGATGCTTTTCATTTCTTCTCTGATCTCTTTGGTAACCCAACTATAGTTTAATAGCATGCTATTTAGCCTCCAAGTGTTTGATTTTTTTCATTGTTTTTATTGCACTTGATTTCTAGTTTTATGCCATTGTGACCTGAGAAGATGCTTATTACGTTTTCTATCCTCCTGAATTTGAAGAGACTTTGCCTGTGTCCTAATATGTGGCCTATCTTTGAAAATGTCCCGTGTGCACTGGAGAAGGATGTATATTTGGTAGCTTTGGGATGAAATGTTCTGGAGATGTCAAGTCCATCTGAACTGGAGAGTCATTTAGGATTGCTGTTTGTTTGGAGGTTTTTTGTTTAGAGGATTTATCCAGTGGTGTCAGTGAGGTATTGAAGTACCCTACATTGATACTATTGCTATCTATCTATCCCTTGATACCTTCCAGAAGTTGTTTTTTGTATTTGGGCACTCCTGTACTGGGTGCATATATGTTTACCAGAGTTATATCCTCTTGTTGATTTGCTACTTTTAGTATTGTGTAGTGGCCTTCCTTATCCCTTGCTATGACCTTCATTAGAGTTCTATTTTGTTCAGATATAAGCATTGCCACCCCAGCTTTTTTCTCATTTCCATTTGTTGAAAATTTATTTTTCCCTCTTTCACTATCTGTGTGAATCCTTTGCTCTGAGGTGAGTCTCTTGCAGACTGCAAAATATGGGTTTTGTTTCCTTATCCATTCAGCTGCCTCATGTCTTGATTGGAGCACTGAATCCATTTACCTTTAATGTTATTATTGTAAGTACTTGTTTGTCATATTTATTCTTAATGTGTGTGCTTCTCCTTGCCTTTCTGTTTCTTCTTTTTACTTCCATCCCTCTAGCATTTCTTGCATTGCTGACTTGGTGGTAATAAACACTCATAGCCCTTTTTTGTCTGTAAATTTCCTTATTAGTTCTTCAATTTTGAATTATAGCCTTGCTGGGTATGGATTCAGCCCCTTGTTTTACATCACTTTGTATATTTCATTCCATTCCCTTCAGGCCTGGTGTGTTTCTGTTGAGAAATCTGTTGATATTCTAATGGGAGATGCCTTGTAGGTAACTTTCTGTCTCTGTCTGTCAACCTTTATGATTCTTACTTTTGCATTAATGTTTAATTATGATGTGGCTTGGTGTTGGTCTTTTTGGGTTCATCTTATTTGTGACTCTGTGTGGTTCTTGGACTTGCATAGTTATTTTCTGGCCTGTATCAGGGAAGTTTTCTGTCGTTATTTCTTCCAACATGTTTTCCCCTCCCCCATCTGACTGGAAGAACTGGCTGGGTCTATAGACCAAGACTGAGCACAGACCTGCTGAGAACCTGGATTGCGGTGAGTGATGGTCACCTAAATGTACACTCCTGCTTTTTGCCCATGACCCTGATCATGTCCACCGCTGCCACACATAGAGTGGCATGTTCCCATTCTCCGGTGACTTCTCTAGGCACACTCCCATCAGGCTGGCCCAGGTGATGGACATGGGAGCCTTACATCAGGAACCAGTGCCTTGTTCTTGTGTCACCGTCCCATGACCCACTCAGAGATACGAGTGCAGGCGACTGATTCAGGCATCAGATACTGAACATGGAGAAGGAAGTCAATTGATGGCCCCTGCCAAGGTCTCTTGCCTGGAGAGAGAAGTAATGAGACTTGGAAAGTGGAATGCTTCTGTAATTTCTTAAATTCTGCCGAACATGAGGAATTACTTTTACTCATCATCTTGACTCAGAATCCAGCTTCAGGTTCACAATGGCCAGCTATCAGACAAGTGTAAATGAGCAACATGGTTGTGACCAAAAAAAGGATGGAGAGATCCCAGGGCAAGCCATGAGGCCAAAGAGCTTCACACTAAAGGAACTCTCCCAGAGACGGGTGCCCACGTAGGCAGCAGGAAGGATGGGACCTTGGAAGCTTATCCAAAACTAGTAAGCAATGTGACAGTTCACCAGGGCATGGAAAAGACTCTCACTCTGTGTGGAAAGTTGTATGAGCAGAAGACCCTCAAGCCATGTTTAAACTACTCTTGAAATAGTTTGCAAAGGCGCATGTCAGTGTTTAATTCTCAAATATTTAAAATCACAGGGTGCTAACTAGTGATTTTACTACTTTATTTATTTACATGTATGGTATGTTTATAACAGTTTTTTAATGTTGTGACATAACTCTGTAATAGCCATTGAAAAATAACAACTTTTCCTATGGTTATTTGGATTGCTGGGCAGGGTATTAGCTGGAGGTACTATTCTATGTGGGTTGCTCTACAGTGCAAAGCAAGACTAGTCTGTGATTTACTCATTTTGCATTTCATTTGTTTTGTTTGTTTGTTGGTCTCCTCAATCTAGTGAGGGTTCATGGCTCAGAGATACCCTGAGGAAGATCATGAACGTCTCATGAGGTGTCCGAGCTGATCACCCAGAATAGCAGTGGATGTACCCTTAGGCACTCAGTAAATTTTTTGGAGTAAATCAAGGATTGAAGAGCGAGGAGAGGTGTCTGGCTTTGGCAGGTGAGGATCAGCTGACCCGTGGACATCCCTGAGAAGATGTCCACTCTGTGCCAGTGCCTCCTGCCAGCCCTCACATAGGGCATAGAGGGATTTCCTGTCAAGTATGGATACAGAACTTTTGTGGCCATGAGTCTTATGGAACCGTCTCCAGGGGAACAATCAGCAGTGGAACGGGCTGTACAGCCTATAGCATCTGGTTTTCCTCTCAGCCACAATAGTCTTCCTCTGGCTTCGAGTTGGAGATTTAGGGTCAGTGGATGACAGGGATGCAGTAGCAGGAACCATTCTCTCCTTCTCTGGTCAGAAGCATAATTCTTACCATCTGATGAGGCAGAAGTGCAATCTTCACCAGAAGCATCCCTCTGCAGGCCTGAATGCCATGGTCGGGCCCTCCCTTTCCCTCTCGACCTCTCGTCTTCTTTGTGTCCAGGATCGGTGTGTGCCATTCTCCCCACCTTGCCCTGCACTCTCTATTGGAATGACCCAGTGCCTTTGGGGTTGGGATCTGGGAATGTCACTGGCACTTCATCTACGCCAGGCCAACCCTGCACCCCAACCCCTCCCCAACACCACCGCTGTCTGCATAATCTGGTAGATTATGTCTCTGATATTTAAGGGATGCAGATCACAGATTCAGCAAGACTGGCCCATGCTCTGCTGCCATTTCACTTTTGTGCCTCATTCTGGGTCCCTTTTGGGATTCTCTGGGCCATTTTCTGCCCTGTCCCTCTAGCCCAGAGTGAGTGCTCTTCCTCATGCACCTCCCTTGTGCCTCTAGAAGCACTGCCCTTGGCATTAAATGGCTAGAGCCAGGCATGTCTTGGATATGAGGCATGTTCTCCTTGGGGAGCAAAAAAGAGGGGCAATCCCTTGTTTAGGTCTAGATGTCATTGGAACCAGGTCTTGTTGGGCACGGGCAGGGCAGGTAGTGCCAGCAGAGACTTGTGAGTTTGAAAAAGGCACAGAGGACAAAATATGTCAGGGTAGGAAGAGGTCTGACTGCAGAGGGAAAGAAGCCAGGTGGAAGGCTGTCTGCTCGAAGGCTGGGTTAAGAGAGCGGACGATGGGAAAGCCCATGCATGGGGACTGGTCCCCAGGGCCTCTGAAGGCCCATAGAGGCAGGGCTTGCTGTGGAACCCAGGAAGGACATCCTCCTGCCTCTTTGGTGCCTCTTTGGATCCAGAAAGGCAGTTGGGATGTTGATTTTCCTTCTGTACACTGTAGCTTGTCACGTTCTCCAAAACAGCTCAGAAGAATTGGGGAGAACTCCTGATTTCTGTTATCAGTGGGTGTCCCCAGCATGAGATTTCTGATGGGCTGACTGACATTCCAGGGATGCATAAAGAGGGTCCCAGACTTGGAGCACATTCTAAGGACCCCCTTTCTTCCAAAAAAGGTCACAAGGGCAGATGACCTGGGATCGCAGTAGGAATTTTGTGACTGGAGCAGGTTGCAAAGGACGGCCCTATTCGTGGGCTCAGAGGCTACTGTGTTCTGTACGTAAGTGAGGGCTATGATGAGAGCAGGTGGCAGGTGACCAGGATGTGGTGAAAACATCCCCCAAATTCATGTGTGGGTGCTGGGAGTCGGCAGGGCCTGTCCATTACTGGGCAGGAAGTTCTCCTGCCCACAGTGCCATAGCACATGCCCTGGGTAAAGCTGGCTCCGCATGGGGGGCGTGGATAGAGGAGTGTTTCTTGCTCATGAAGAAGGCATGTTGGGCTCAGATTTTGTTTCTAGGTCATTCTAAGTGGTCCATCCTGCCTCCCTGTATCTCCTGGACACTGGGATCTCATAGAGGCAGCCTGAGCTTGGGCTCCTATAATTTTCCAGTTTCTGCCTGGTACATGTAATGTCTGTGTTAAAGAGAAAATCTCAGCCCCCAGGTGGCACCCTCAGGCTAAAATCCCATGATACCAAGTCTAGGCTCAACTGCTGAACTCATTACAGTTTGCACCTCTTCCAGAAACCTAAACAGCCAGTCTGAAATTTTCTGGACAACACCACTGTGCTAATCTGTCATGTGGTCCCTCTGCCTGGAATATGAAGTTGTTGGGGCATCACAATGCAGGGGGTACAGAAGAGCCTACAGAAAATCTGGGCCTCTCTGTCTCTTTGTACTGGGTCAGCACACACAAGGCGCATCCATAGGGACTGGAACAAGTGGTTTCCAGTGAGCACCACCGAGGTACAACTTCTCTGGGGCTGTCACCGGTAACTAGTCCAGGCCCTGGTCTCCAACACTCCTCCCCAATTGCCTGTGGCGGCTCCATGGTAGGGCTTCCCTGTACACAAGTCAGGCCCCCAATACTGAAAGGGACATAAGCCTGTCAGGAACCCAGAGCCCTGGCCTCACCAGTCCATGCCTGTTATTCCCCTGGATCAAGGCCCTACTTGAACTCAAGTTCCTGTGGCCTGGAAACACATTTACATTCTTTTCAGCAAAATATTAAGCTGGCATAAACCTCTGCTTTGTTCTGTGTCCCGCCCTAGAATAGGACAACCTTTTGTAGAGGATGGTCTAATGTTCGAAGACTATCCCTCATGATCCTCCTTCCCATCAATCAAGGAGGTGGTAAAGCAACTCTCAGCCAGTGACAGGCCCTGGGTCTGAAGAGTGGACAACCCCAAGCCAGTTCCCAGAGAGCATTTAAGTGGACACAGGTGAAGGTCACACCGGGGAGATAGGGGTATGGAGGGCCACCCTGAGGGTCAATACAACCAAGTGAAAGGGAGATGTCCTAGTGTGCTGTTGGATCCCACAGTCAATGGACAGTTAGCTGGCCAGCAAGGAAAAGGCTCCCTGCCCACCTGCCACTGCATTCTGGCCCTAGGCTGTCTCAGTTTGCTCACTGTGTGGCCTGCCGGAAAGCACGTAGGGAGAAGGCCACACATCCAGGCCCAGGGGCAGGACTCCATTTGCCTGTATGTCTCCCTAATTGTGAGGAAGTCAGTCCTGCGTTTTCTACTTCTACTGCTCCTCATTCAGTGCCAGCCACTCATGTGCTTGCTGCTCTCTGCTGGGTTTCAGCAGTTCATAGCTTGTCACATACAGCACCTGGCCCTTCGTTCTCTTTTTATTGCTCTTCCTGTCTTTGTCTTCTACCTTCCAGTCTTCTAGCTTGGGCCCATCAGAGTAGGAGCTCATTTTCCCGTTTCTTAAGTACATTTTTTTATTGATTTCAGAGAGGAAGGGAGAAGGAGAGATGGATAAAACACCAATAATGAGACAAAATCATTGGTTGGCTTTCTCCTGCACATCCACCTGGGGATCCAAACATAAACTCCGGCCCCTCCTCCAATTGATAATTGAACCATGTCCTCTTGGTTCATAGGCCTACTGAGCCACACTGGCCATCACACTCTGCTTCTTCTAGTGGGAAGAGAAAATGCTGAAGTCTCTGTAACAGTCTGTGAGCTCCCCACTCCCCCAAAAAAGAGGATAAGAGAACAAGGCTCAGAAAATGTGTATCTCTTACAGCAAACGCTCTCTTTCTCTTCCTCTCCCTCTCCTATTCCATCTCCCTCTCCCTGTCCCTCTGTCTGACATGCACCTTGTCTTCCCATTCCCACCTTAACAGGAAATAGTGTCCATAATGGGAATCAGAACCTCTGGAATTTGGGGAAAAGTATACAAATGGGCAGGTTCTTAGGGAGGAAGGGCATAGGCAAAACATCCTGTGGTCTGGGTGTTAATTCCTCTGCACAAAGAGATCGTGCCCATTACCTTGTGTGGAGATTCACCTGTGGGGCCAACTTATGTAAAGCTCTTGTCAGCATGTCCTCCTCTGGAATTGCCCACTGTTATTAGCATTGATGGTATTTATTATCCACCAGATGCAAGATAAGGAAGAAAATGAAAGACAGTGCACACTGGCCAGTGTGTCTGGGCATTTTCCTGTGCACCAGAAAGTTTACTGATTTGATTTCTGGCCAGGGCACATGTCCAGGTTGCAGATTCAGTCCCCAGGCATCCAACATTGTTTCTCTCTCACAGGAATGCATGCTTCTGTGTCTGTCTCTCTGCATTTACCTCTCTCTAAAGAATTAATTTTAAAAAACCCACCATATTAAAACACAACAAAAGAAAACTCATTGCTGCATGTTGCCTCTAAAACCAAGTGTCCTGCACTTGACGCTTTATTTGTTCTGGAGACCACAGTGAGAAATCTAGCAAAATTCTTTATTGGAATCTGGATTATTCTATAAAATATTCAGAAAAGCATAGTATTAAGGCAATGAGGCTGAGAAAGCTTAGATAGAGACTACATCTGTGAAGTTGGGCGCAGAAGGGGCCTGGATAGGAGGTGACTGCTGGTGCACAGGCATCTTGTACATGAAGGCCCTTGGGCAGGGTCTCTAGGGCATCAGAAAGCAAGCAGGGAGAGTAAGGCACACATAATAGGTTCCTTACTACTAGAATGTACCCTAGAGTCCACCAATCTGCACCGCAGTCAGGCAGGCTGGATACAGGGCAGCTGGAGCACACGAATGTCAAAGGGAAGACTCTGAATAAAGAAGAGCCGAAGCCTGACATGCTTGGCTCATTGGATGCGTTTTGACCTGTGAACCAGGAGGTTAGGGTTCAATTCCCAGGCCGGGACATGCCCATGTCGTGGGCTCTTAGCCCAGTTGATGTCTTGTAGGAGGCAGCCAATAAATGATTATCTCTCACCATTGATGGTTCTAACTCTTTCTCCCTCTCCCTTCCTCTGTGAAATCAATAAATAAATATATATATATGTATATATATATATATCTAAAAGTATGTACATAGTTTAGGGTTTTGATACCCTGAATATCCGTTTAGAAATACAAGAGAGCCTTTTGTCATGGTCAGGATTTATATGCTGTTCCTTCTTCCCCTTTAATCTTCCTTTCTAGTCCACTTCCCCATGGGATTGTATATAAAGTGATCTATTTCATGCTGGGACGTTTTGTATTGTTTGTCTTGTTGTATTTCTCTGTACCATAATACGTTATCAGTACAAACCTACAGTGGAAAAATTAGGCTGAGTAAATTTGGCATCCAAATGGCTTTACTAAGTATTTCACCAATCCAGGTGCATGCCAGCTGGCAATGAAAAATGGGCTCACTGAGCCATGCCATTCATGGTTTGTTCCACCCCACAACGTGCAATCTGACAGGCTACATTTTAAAATCCTTAAAATTTTGAGGTCCAAGCTTCCTAAATTTTCAACTAATTTCACATACACTATTTCAATAAAAAGAATGTTAAAAAAACACACATTATTGGGGTAATATTTAAAATTGAAGTTGGAAGGCTTGTTGATAACTATACACTCAACAGTCCAAGAGGTGAGTTTTTAAAAACCTTTCCCATTCATGATGTTTGTTTATATTCACTAATAAAAATACTGAGGATTCAAGATAACTCAGAGTTTGAATGATCATACCCTTTGTGGTACATTAAATGTCAAATAGTTGCAGAGAAAGTGCCTGAATAGTTCTCCAATAAAATACATATCACAATCTAGGGGCACTTTTGTTCACTCCGTTCAGAAGTATAGTCAGGAAGCTAACTGGTTCCATTTAAGTGGTAATCTCTGTTTCAATCTTAGTATAACCACTTCAGAAAGTGCTGATGTCACTTAAGTAAGCAAAAGGATGCCCACATTTAGACTTCTTCAAACTTTTATATCATTCCGTATGCAATATTTCCCTATTTATACTATTCCTTTCAAGGTTGAGGACATACAAAATGTCACAGGAAGAAGGTCAAGAATTGTTTTGCAGCTTTGGTGGAGGTTCCCCAATCCTTTTTTCCATTTAGGTTTTCCAAGGAAAATATGTAAATTGTTTACTCTCCCTAACTGGAAACAGGGCAGCATGCCATGAAGAAGTAACACGCTGCTTCATTTATTTTTTTATTTTATCATTATTGTTCAGATTATTACAGTTGTTCCTCTTTTTCCTCCATAGCTCCCCTCCACCCAGTTCCCACCCCACCTTCTGCCCTTACCCCGACACTGTCCTCATCCATAGGTGTACGATTTTTGTCCAGTCTCCTCCCACGCTCCCCACACCCCCCACATCCCTTTCCTCCGCAAGAATTTTCAGTCCACCCCCTCTCTATGCCCAATTTTATATTATATTCACCAGTTTACTCTGATCAGATTTTTTACTCACTTGATTTTTAGATTCACTTGTTGATAGACATGTATTTGTTGTTCATAATTTTTATCTTTACCTTTACTTCTTCCTCTTCTTAAAGAATACCTTTCAGCATTTCATATAAAATAATATGGAACGCTTCACGAATTTGCATGTCATCCTTGTGCAGGGGCCATGCTAATCTTCTCTATATCGTTCCAATGTTAGTACATGTGGTGCCGAAACGAGCACAGTTCTCTTTCTTTTTTAATAAATATATGTATTATTTGGAAACATTAAGATCTCAGTATGTTTTTTAAAGAATGAATGAGTGCACTCTTTCATGAGCCAATAGTCTTCTTATTTTTTTTAAGTTTATAATAGTCTTTATTATCCATGAGTGAGTGAGATCATGTGCTGTTTTTCCTTCATTGACTGGCTTATTTCACTTAGCATAATGCTCTCCAGTTCCATCCATGCCATTGCAAATGGTAAGAGTTCCTTCTTTTTTACAGCAGCATAGTATTCCATCATGTAGATGTACCACAGTTCTCTAATCCATTCATCTACTAATGGACACTTGGACTGTTTCCAGATCTTAGCTATGTTGAATTGTGCTGCTATGAACATATGGGTGCATATATCCTTTCTGATTGGTGTTTCTGATTTCTTGAGATATATTCCTAGAAGTGAGACCATAGCATCAAATGGGAGTTCCATTTTTAGTTCTTTGAGGAAGGTCCAGACTGTCTTCCATCGTGGCTGCACCAGTCTGCATTCCCACCAGCAGTGCACGAGTGTTCCTTTTTCTCCACATCCTCTCCAGCACTTGTCGTTTGTTGATTTGTTGAAGATAGCCAGTCTGACAGGTGTGAGATGGTACCTCATTGTTATTTTGATTTGCATCTCTCCGATGATTAGTTACTTTAATTATCAGGTTAGCAGATTGCCTTCAGCCATTTTGCCAACAGCAGGGTAATATAATGCGGATTTTCAGCCCTGCTGTTTATCAAAGTTCATTAGCCCTGTATCTATCTATCTATCTATATATATATATATATATATATATATATATATATATATATATATATATATTTTACAGGCCCAGTGCACAAAAATTTGTGCACTCAGGGGAGAGGGGGTCCCTCAGCCCAGCCTGTGCCCTCTCGCAGTCTGGGACCCCTCAGGGGATGACCACCTGCTGGCTTAGGCCTGCTCCCCGGGGAATTGGGCCGAAGATGGCAATCAGACATTCCTCTGGCAGCCTGGCAGCCCTCGGGAGATGTCCACTTGCCAGCGGGGAGAAGACCTAAGCTGCAGTCAGACATCCTTAGCACTGCTGATGAGTCTGGAGAGCCTCCATCCACCACTGCTGTAATGGCAGCCATCAGCCTGGCTTGTGGCTGAGCATAGCTCCTCCCATGTGAGAGCGACCTGACTACCAGAGGGCAGCACCTGCATTGAGCGTCTGCCCCCTGGTGGTCAGTGTGTGTCATAGTGACCAGTCATTCTCAGTCTTTCTGCTGTTAGGGTCAGTTTGCATATTACTCTTTTACTATATAGGATAGAAGCCTGGTGCATGGGAGGGGGCCGGCTGGTTTTCCCTGAAGTGTGTTCCAGATCAGGGTGGGGTCCCCACTGTGGTTCCTGGCCAGCCTGGGTGAGGGGCTGATGGCTGTTTGCAGCTGGTCACACACTCTTCAGAGTAGGGGTCCCCACTGGGGTTCCTGACCAGTCTGGGTGAGGGGCTAAGGGCCGTTTTCAGGATGGCAGGCGACTGAAGCTCCCAGCCTCTTCTTTTTATTTTTTATTCTGGGATTTATTTACCTTCTATTGCTGTCACTGGAGCTGAGAGCCGGCTGCAGCTTGAGGCTATGGCTGGCTGAAAGCAGGTATCTGGGTTTGTTTAGCTTCTATAATTGCAACATTGTTGCATCTGGAGCTCAGGGCAGGGCTGCCGCAGGTGGGGAAACTTGGCTTCCTCCGTCACTGGAGCAACCAAGCCTCATGTTCACTTCAGCTGCGTGGCTTCCGGCAGGCATCTTGATTGGGAGTTAATTTGCATATCTCGCTGATTAGCCAATGGGAAGGGTAGTGAAGTTATGGTTAATTCCCATGTTTATCTATTATTAGATAGTATATATATATATATATATATATATATATATACATATATAGGTATGTATATATATATATGTATATACATACATACATATATATATATATATATATATATATATATATATATACACACACACACATACATCTATACACACACACACACACACACATACACACAGACACATACTACTGTTGGTCTTTACCTCCAGCACTTAACTCTGAGGTTTGACAGTGTGATCAGTGCTTCTTTGTGTCTAGATGTCTTGTTGTTCATCAGTTAATGTTGTTCATTATATTCCACAAATGAGTGAGAATGTGATATTTATCATTCTCTGAGTGGCTTAATTTGCTTAGTGTAATGCTCTCCAAGTCCATCCATGCTGTTTCAAATTATAAGAGTTCATTCTTTGTTATAGCAGTAGAGTATTCCATTGTATAGATGTTCCACAGCTCATTCATCCGTGCATCTGCTAATGGGCACTGAGACAGTTTCCAAATCTTAGCTATTGTAAATTGGGCTGGTATGAACATACAGTTGCATATATCTTTCCTGATTGGTCTATCTCATTTCTTGGGATATATATGCCTAGAAGAGAGAATACTGGGTCAAATGGGAGCTCCATTTTTAATTTTTTGAGAAAACTCTACACGGTTTTCCACAGTGCTTGCATCAGTCTGCATTCCCACCAGCAGTGCACATGGATTCTTTTTTGTGTGGCTGTTTTCTTGGATCCAGGGCCTTAGGTATTACAGACTTTTGATCCCCAATACGAATTAGGCATAATGCAGTTCGAATAAGAGCACACATAGTTCACGATGACAAGGTTACTTGTTTTCCTTGAGCCTGAGTTCAGAGAGTACCTTTTGATATTTTTATTATTTTTTTAATATTATTATACCTGTCTTTGTTGTTTATTGTTACTGCATTAAGCATGCCTTTATTTTAAAGTCTATTTTGTCTGATGTGGGTATTGTTGCTTTTTCTCTGCATCCTCACCAGCACTTGTGGTTTGTTGATTTTTTTCTGACAGCTATTCTGACAGGTGTGGATTGGTAACTCATTGTCGTTTTGATTTGCATCTCTTGGACTGTTCGTGCCTTTGAGCATTTTTTTTGTATGTCTCTTGGCCTTTTGTAGGTCCCCTTTTGAAAAGTGTTAATTTAGGTCCTTTGGTTTGATTGGATTGTTTATCTTCCTATTGTTAATTTGTGTGAGTTCCCTGAAATCTTTGGATATTCAACACTTATCCGGATACCATTGGGAAATATGTTCTTCTATGCTGTGGGCTTTCTTATTGTTTTGTTCAGGATTTTGTTTGCTGTGCAAAAGATTTTTATTTTGATGTAGTCAATTTGTTTATTTTCCCCTTTGTGTGCATTGCCTTTGAAGCTGTATTGGTAAAGATATTGCGGAGACGTATCTGATATTTTGCTACATATGCAATCTTGTAAGATTTTTTATAGATTCTCATCTGATGTTTAAGTCCTTTATCCACTTTGAGTTTATTTTTGTGAATGGTGTAAGTAGGTGGTCTAGTTTCATTATTCTGCATGTATCTTTCTAATTTTCCTAACATTTATTGAAGAGAATATCTTGACTCCATTGTATGGTCTTGCCTCCTTTTTAAATTAATAATAGAGCATAATGACTTGGGTCCACTTCGGGGTACTCTGTTCTGTTTCAGTGGAGTATATGTCTTTTCTAGTGGCAGTAGCAGGCAGTTTTGAGAATGGTGGCTTTATATTATAGCTTAATATCTGGTATTGTGTGTCCGCCAACTTTTTTCTTCTTCCTCAGATTGCTCAGGCTATTTTTACTCCATTTCAATTTTTGGAGGATTTTTTTCTGTGTCTGTGATATATTCTGTTGGTATATTAATGGAGATTACAATTAATCTATAGATTGCTTTCGGGAGTATGGACATGTTAATGATGTTAATTCTACCAACCCATCAACATGGTATATTAGTCCATTGGTTGATATCTTTATCTCCATTTCAATGGCCTGTAGTTTTCCAAGTGCAGTTCTTTTACTTTCTTTATGAGTCAATAAAAATGTACAGTTTTTAATTATAAACCTTGTTTTCTATCAAAATTACTTCACGCGTGAATTTTAGGACACCCTTTACTTAGGCGACTCCGGTGAAAGGGCCATTTGACCCACAAAGGGGTCGCAACCCACGGGTTGAGAACCGCTATTCTAAAATGTCAATTAAATCTAATGGATCCAGTGTGTCCTTTAGAGGCTCTGCATCCTTGTTATTTTTACATATGGAAGATCTATCCAGAGAAGTCAGAGGGGTGATAAATTCCCTTACTCTGACTGTCCTGTTGTCACACTCTCTGTAAAAGTCTTCTAGAATTTTTGTTAGTTTTGATTTTTTGTTTGTTTGTTTGAGATATATATATATTGAGGTGCTCCTCTGTTGGGTGAATATATGTTTACTAGGGTTATATTGTCTTGTTGGTTGGTCCCTTTAGTATCATGCAGTGACCTTTCTGTCTCTTGTGATGGCCTTTATCTTAAAGTCTATTTGGTCTGATACCCATATTGTTACTTCAGCCTTGTTTATTTTTTTCATTTCCATTTGCATGGAAATGTTTCCCATTCCTTCACTCTCATCCTGTGTGTGTCTTTTGTTTTGAGATGGTGCTCCTGTAGAAAGCATATACTTGCATCATGTTTTTGTATCCATTTTGCTCCACTACACCTTTAGATTGGAGCATTGACCCACTTGCATTTAGGGTTATTATTCATAGGTATTTATTTATTTATTTCCATTTCGTTTCTGTGTGGCTAAGTTTCTGTCTCTGTTTCTCCTTCTCATTACAGCAATCTTTGTAGCATTTCTTGTAAAGCTTGCTTGGAGATGATGTACTCCTTCAGCCTTTTTCGGTCTAGGAAGCTCCGTATTTGACCGTCTATTTTGATTGAAAGAATTGCTGGATATAGTAATCTTGGCCTCAGATCCTTACTTTCCATTAACTTGAGTACTTCATGCCATCTTCTTCTGGCCTGTAGAGTTTCTGATGAGAGATCAGGAGTCAGCCTTATGGGAACTCCTTCATAGCTAACAGTTTTGTCTTGCTGCCTTGAAGATTCTCTCTTTGTCTTTAATTTTTGGCATTTTAATTATGATGTGTCTGGGCACGGGTTTGTTTGTGTACTTCTTCTTTGGGGTTCTCTTTGGCTCTTGATCTTGTGTGGGATTTTCCTTTATCAGGTTAGGTAAGTGTTCTGCCATTGTTTCTTCAAAGACCTCTATGCCTTTCTCTCCTCCTGCCTCTTTTGTCACTCTCGCTATTCTAATACTGTTAGGTAAGTGGTCCTCCTGTTTTTTTTTGTTTTTGTTTTTTTAAATCTTATTTTTTTCTGTCTTTTTTTTATTGGGTGATTTTTTTAACTTTGTTCTAATTCAGTGATTGATCCTCAGCTTTCCCTAATATCTGCCTATTCCTTCCAATGTGTTCTTTATTTGTGTTACGTCATTTTATATCTAGGACTGTTCTTTTCATAGTCACTATATCTTTTTTCATGCTCTTGAGCTCTTCTACCCTCATAACTCTGAAGTCAGATTCATTTAAATGTCTGCTCTGTGCTTCATCTATCTCTATATCTGAAGAATTCTCTAGTTCTGTTATTGGGGGTTGTTTCTTTGTTTCCTCTTTCTGGCTTTCTGTCTGGGTTTGTGGTGAGGAGCTAGGTGGATCCTATATGCCTCTCAGTCTCTAGTGCAGGACATTGTTAAAGTATGTTTCTGACTAATTCGGTCAGGCAAAGACTCAAAGAATCCAGAGATCTCCTCTGTCTATAGACTGATAGGATTCCAACTTCACTTGCCTCCAAGGCAATGGTCATCAGCTGTGACAAGAGTTTGTTTCAACAAGGTGGGGCAGTTGCCTCTGCCTGGAGGTTAATTGTTATTAATAATCTCTTAACTGCCCTCAGGGCACGGCGTTTACCAGTAGTGTGTGTTAATTGTGTCCCCTCCAGGAAAAGCAAATGTCTGCATGGGAGAGATTTTCTCTGCTGCATGAGGAAATGACTTCTCCCAGGAACTTGAAGTGTTTGTCTTCTGAGCTGGTAACCTTGACTCCCAGTTCTGGCTTTTTCCCTCACAGCTCCAGTCCACTTCACCCTCCCTTTGCCAGGGCACAAGGTATGTGGCTCCACAGGGAAGTTTGTGCGTTGGCCCTTTAAGAGGATGCCTGAATTTCCAGTTGTCTCTCCCTGGCAGACAGTGCCCTGCTGCTATTCACATCCACAGGTTATATGGGTACCCTCCTCAGTTCTGGTGCTCTCTGCTAGGAGGCCCAGCTTGGGGATTAGACCCAGAGTTCTTAGTGGCAGTCCTCCACAGCTGAGATATCTCTCCGAGACTTCAGTTGCTATCTGTGGGTGTCAGGCCCGCCCCCTTCCAGCCTCCTCTCCTCCTACCAGTGTCTACGTGGCCTCCACCTTCGGTCCTCGGGTGTCAGGGTTCTCTCCTGTGAGTTTTCCATTGATTATTCAGGAAGTTGTTCTGTATTTTAGTTGGAATATCAGTTTGTTCCTGGGAGCATGTCCCTGCAGCATACACTTATTCTGCCACCATTCTTTTAAAAATATTTTTATTTATCTCAGAGAGAAACGGAGAGCGAGTGAGAGTTAGAAACATCAGTGATGAGAGAGATTCATTGATCAGCTCCCTCCTGCATGCCCCAGACTGGTGATTTATTCCACTCCCAGGTAAGTGCCCTTGACCTGAATCAAATCTGGGCCCTTCGGTCTGAAGGCCAGTGATCTGTCCACTGTTCCAAATTGGCTAGGGTTCTGCCACCTTTTTCAATCTTCTTCAGAATCCCTCTGCATTGTAAAGTCCCTGCTAACATTCTTGTCCAATACACTCCTTTTCATGTGGTTTCAGGATGGAGTTGTGCATGAAGGCCCTAATGTCCTGTGAGTGCACATTCTGATCAATAGCACCATCAGGAAATGTGCATTGAGGCATGCTCAGTAGGCATATAGTAACATAAACCTGCCATGTCTCTTACTGTTTCTGTCTCTGTTTGGATCATGATGGATCCCAACTAAGGCTCTTGTTTCAAGTAGGGGTTGGCAGGATATACTCTTCATTTCAACACATGTTCTTCTGAGAAACTTTGGTAATGGTGCCCTACTCTAAAATGTATTAGGCCATTCAATTATAAGGCCAGATCTTTTTATAAGGACAAGGCATTTATTTTTATTGAATGATAATTCTAAGAAACACATCTAATCTAATAAAAGAGAAACATGGTAATTGGCGTAGGACGGCTACCCTTCCCATTGGCTAATCAGGGCAATATGCAAATTAACTGTCAGCCAAGATGGCGGCCGGCAGCCAGGCAGCTTGAAACTAACATGAGGCTTGCTTGCTTCAGTGACGGAGGACTCCAACGTTCCCCGCCGGCTGCTGCAGGCCTCTGAGCCTGCAGTTTCAAACATTGTAACAAATATAGACGCTAAACAAAACCTCAGCCAGCTGGGATCTCAGAGCTGGGGTTGATACAGAGTTTTGAGAACTAAAACAAACCAGATACCTGCTTTCAGGAGCGGAGGCCTAAGAGCTGGAGCCTCAGAGCTAAAGCTGGCCCAGAATTAAAAAAAGAAAAAGAAAAAAGGAGCAGTTGGGAGCTTCAGTCCCAGCCTGAAAACAGCCCTCAGCCCCTCACCCAGACTGGCCAGGCACCCCAGTGGGGACCCCCACCCTGAAGGGTGTTTGACCAGCTGCAAACATCCCCTCATCCAGGCTGGCCAGGCACCCCAGTGGAGACCCCCACCCCTGATCCAGAACACTCTTCAGGGCAAACCAGCCAGCCCCACCCATGAACCAGTTCTCTATTCTATATAGTAAAAGGATAATATGCCTCCCAGCACCAGGATCAGCAGAGCCGAGGGGCCTCCCTGCACCAGGATCAGCGTGACAGGGGGCAGCGCCCAAACCCCCTGATTGCCCTTCTCTGTGGGTGATAGAGGGCGGCGCCCCAACCCCCCACCATGGGCCCTGCTCTGTGTGTGATGGGGTAGAGTCATAACCTCCCCATCGGCCCTGCCCTGAGTGTGACAGTGGTGGCGCCCCAACTCCCCTGATCGGCCCTGCTCTGTGGGTGATAGAGAGTGGCGCCCCAATCCCCTGATCCGCCCTGCTCTGTGTGTGACAGGGGGTGTTGTGCCAACTCCCCTATCGGCCCTACTCTTTTAGTGACAGGGTGATGCTCCCCAACCCCCTAATGGGCCCTGCTCTGTGCGTGACAGGTGGGGGGTGGGGGGGCGAGCTCCCCAACCCCCTGATCGGCCCTGCTCTGTGCGTGACAGGGGGCAGTGCCCCAACCCTCTGATCGGCCCTGCTCTGTGCGTGACAAGGGTTGGTGCCACCACCTCCCCATCGACCCTGCCTTGAGTGTGACAGGGGACGGTGCCCCAACCCCCCAATTGGCCCTACTCTGAGCATGACTGAGGGTGGCATCGCAACCTCCCAATCCGCCCTGCTCTGTGCATGACAGGGGGTGGTGCCCCAAATCCCAGTGGGCCCTGCTCTGAGCCCAACCAGGGGCTGCACCAAGAGATTGGGCCTGCCCTCTGCCACCCGGGAGCAGGCCTAAGCCAGCAGGTCGTTATCTCCCAAGGGGTCCCAGACTGCGAGAGGGCACAGGCCAGGCTGAGGGACCCCCCCCCCCGAGTGCACAAATTTTTGTGCACCGGGCCTCTAATAAATATATAAAGATATACTTGTGCTTCCAACAATCATATACGTATTGAGGAAATGTGGAGACCAAATAACTACAACTGAATCAATAGGATGCAATTACTGTAGTTCCTCGCATTACATTGTTGACACGTTCCTGAAGTGGGATATAATGCAATATTCGCGTAAGTCAGAACCCACCTACATAAGCACGTATGTCACTCACATGGAGTACACATACACAGCAGTAATGGCGTGAAACAGTAAAAAAAAAAAAAAATTAAAAGAAAGATAACAATTCCTGACCTTTACTTGTGGTAAATGAATAATAATAATAAAAAAACCATAAAGCATATATGTACATACGTAGAAATGATCAAACTTTTTAAAAAATAAATAAATGGGGTATGGAGACGTATCCAGAACCTATGTACTTTGAGTCCAACATAACCCAAGGAATGTCTACATTATCTCAACAGGCTGAAAAGTGACCAATGTGGATTCAGATGGTCTGTTTTTAATGAAAACAAGGTTGGGAAGGCACACTTCAAAGAGTTAGGCATTGCAAGTTCCAAATCAGAGCGTGCACATCGTTGTGAAGAAATAAGGTAAAAGTGACTTATTCATATTAGTAAAGAGATGTTTTAAAATCTAACACTGAGACCCTCACTATAATTTATGTTGGAAAATTGAAAGTATTGATAGCATCAGTGTAGTTAAGAAGAATATGCCTCTGCACTTGAATATAGACAAGCAGCCTGCCCATTTCAATTTTGGATGAGCTAGTGAGCAAAGAAAATTAGTGAAAGGCTCATTTAGGGACATTAGTGGAAAGAATTAGCACTGAAACATAGTACTGTTTGTGGGAGATGTAATATTTCTCATATTTTGAAGGAGATTAGTACCCTTCATATAAGCCATTAAATAATACTGCTAAAGAGCAGTAAAATCTATATGGCCATCATTACCAAAATTCAGGTTATACCTTTAAATTATTCAGCATTAGAAGAGAACCATGCTAAATCGGTGATAAATAATAAAATGACTAGAGGCCCGTTGAACGAAATTTAAGCACTGGTGGCGTCCCACAGCCTGGCCTGCGCCCTCACGCAATCTGGGACACCTTGGGAGATGTGGGACTGCCAGGTTAGGTCTGACACCTCCTGAGGGATGTAGCAGTGCACGAAACGGCAGGCAGCCGGGCAGGAGCCCAAGCTGGAGCCAGGTGCTGTGTTCCCGCTCATCCAGGCCCCACTCCACCTGCCACCACTGGTTCGTAGCCTTGTCACATAGGCAGCAGAGGCTCTTGCTGTCACAGCTGCACTTTCCAGCCTTTAGCCCGGCTTCTGGCTGAGTGATGCTCTCGCTGTGGGAGAGCCTTGACCACCTGGGGGAAGCTCCTGTGTTGAGCGTCTGCGTCCTGGTGGTCGGTGTGCATCGTACCAACCACTCATAATGTCGCTTATGCTTTTATATATATATATATATATATATATATATATATATATATATATATATACTAGAGGCCCGGTGCACAAAAATCTGTGCACTCGGGTGGGTCCCTCAGCCCGCCCTGTGCCCTCTCGCAATCTGGGGCCCCTTGAGGGCCCCTTACCCTGGCTGCTGGCACCAGTTTTCCTCCGGCGCCTGGAACCCAGGCCTTCCCTCTTCGCCAGGAGGGGCGCGCACAGTGGGCTAGGGACTTAGCTCTTTTAAAAATACTTCTGAATGTTTGGTAAATAACCCTGTAGGAATCTCCTTTCTGAAACATGTTGGTTGTTAAGGGCTGATTTGGGTAATCAACAAAATGTATGTTAGAATCCTAATCTCCAGAACCTCAGAATGTACCTGTGTATAGAGAGAAGATCTTTAAAGAGGGGATTAGATTAAATTGAGGCAGTTCTAGTGGGACCCTTAGCCCATCTCACTGAAGTCCTTATAAGAAGAGGAATGTTGGGTCCCTGCCTCAGTAGGTCCGGGGGTTCCCAAAGGTGTGGATGGAGTCGGCGACGAAGGAATGACACAGAGGCAGCATTCAGGTGATCATCATATCCAGGTTCTCTTTTTATTGTCCTGTTACATCTATATTTATACTATTTGATCCTAAAAGCATGCCTCTATAAGCTTTTTTTTGCCAAGGAGAGCATGGGGTCTGTTTATTGGGGGGTCAGTCAAAGGGGGAGCTGGCTAGGGTGGGGTAGGGCAGCTACTTGTCTGGCCCCCAGAAACCCAACTTGTGTCCAAAGCCTCGACCGCTTTGAAGCCAAAGTCTTCCTCCACCTTTATCTGTATGGGGGCCAGCTCCAGAGACAGCGGGACTCACGCCTGGCCCCCTTCCGGTGGCACTCGCCGCCTCTTCCAACCCCTGGGCCCCTCGCCAGGGGCCAGGCTGCTGGCTTCTGCAGGCGCTGGCGTCCTCCTGGGCGGGGACAGCCCCTCTTTCTCTGGAGGCTGGTTCTCAGCGTTGCCTGGGGTGGGAGCATCTGTGCCCTGGCTGCCCTCATCCTCCAGTAAGATGGTGAACTGGCTGGCCCAGTAGTTGTCACCGTAGGAGTCCAGCACCTTCATGAGGAACCTCCTCTCCTGCTGGAGTCTCCATGTTATCCTCTATATCTGATGGAGCCTGTCCAGGACCCACTCCTTCGCCTGCTCAATCTCCCTGCAGCGCCTGGTACTTCCTGCGATTAAGTTCCCTTTGGCGCCGCTGTTGCCAGCCTCAGGCTGCCTCCTCCTCTTCCTCTAGCTCCTGGAGGCTGGAGCTGCCCAGACCCCCAGACAGGAACTCCACTTCGGTCTCAAGCTCGCTCTCCAGGATGTGACCACCTTCAGTGGAGGCAGCGCCAGCTCCCAGCCAGGAGGTGCTGAGAACTCCTCAAAGCCCACGGCTGCCATGGACCCCTCTCTCTGCCCCAGCTCCATTTCTCCCTGGCTCCAGGCGCAGAACTTCCAACCTTGCAAGCCTCTAGTTTAAAGTGGCTTGCAAAACTACAGCCCATTGGATTTCACAGCCAGGCACCCAGGCCCGGCTGCTAAGCCTCCTGTGAGTTGTAGTTCTCTATTTCCAGCTTGCCTCCCTGCCCCACCCCCACCCCAGTCCCAACTGAAAGGCCCTGCTGGCTGGACTAACCCTGTGGCCAGGCATCTGAGTCACCTCGGGTCTTTATTCCTGCCCCGACACCACGCCATCTGGCCATGGAGACTCTCCTCTTGGGAGGCCCCTGGGTCTCCTTCTGGGTCTCCTTCTCGGGCCTGGCTGCATCGCCCCCGAACCGGATGGCGTGCCCCAGCTGCTACACAGCCCCGGGTCCTGGGTCTCCTCAGCCTGGGCACCGGATCGTGTGCCCCAGCTGCAACGCAGCTCTGGGTCCTGGGTCTCCTCAGCCTGGGCACCGGATTTCTGACCCAGCAGCGATGCAGCCCCAGCACCTGGGTCGCCTTCTGGGTCTCTTGCTGGGGCCTGGCTGCTTCGCCCCTGGGGTCCAAATGGTGTCCCCAGGCAGCTATGCAGCCTGGCCTCTGGCCCCGCCTCTGGGTGTTCTCCCATCACTGGTGATCAGTGATCTGAGAAGCCACGCTGGGCAGGGAAGAGGCAGACATCTGCCTCTTCCCTGCCCCACCCAGCTTCTCCGATTACTGGCCCAGGGCCAGCAAAGGTGGCCAGGTCCTCCTATCACAGAAGCCAGCAAAGGCAGCCTGGCTTCTCTGAGCAAAAGCAGCTTGGTTCTCTGGCTCTTGGCTGCCACTGGGTTTCCAATTGCAGTCAGGGCAGGCGGCTTCTTCCCTCCTTCCCCTTTCGCCTCCTAGCATTGCACCTATGTATGCAAATTAACTGCCATCTTTGTTGGCAGTTAACCTCCAACTTGGCTGGCAGTTAATTTGCATATCGCCCTGATTAGCCAATGGGAAGGGTAGCGGTCGTACGCCAATTACCATATTTCTCTTTTATTAGATAGGATAGATATGTGCGACCAATTTGGCATGTCCTGCCCAATAGAATATTACCATTCACGGATGATATCTTGCCACTATTAGAATACCAGTGGCCAGGTGCATGGATTCGTGCATGTTGAAAGGAAATTAATTAGAAGAAATACCATAATACTGCTATTTGCCCTTTCTCTATAATAGCAGTGTCAATCAAATGCAGATTGACAATGACAAATTGAAACACACTCATGCAATTGGCGCCAGTAAGAGCTTCATATGTATCACACATGCACGAGTCAACTTAGCCATATAAATATATATATATATATATATATATATATATATATATATATGGAATAAACTTGCTTAATTAGACCTGCAATCAGATTTAGCTAAACTTTTTTCAAGCCATTGAATCACCTTAACTTCTCCTCCAGGTAATTGTCAGCAACACAGCAGTAAATATCAACACAAAGCACATTATTATTGTAGTTCATGTGGGGAGAACAACGGCTAAAATATTTAACTGAAGCAATGTTTGACTTTATTCTGCACAGTGAGAAAACCTGAAGTCATTTTCAAGTTCCACCATTTCTTCCTTCTTTTCAGTCAGGTCAAGTTTCTAAGCTTGCAAAATCTCGGTTTTCAGGCTAATAATAGGATACCTCTGAGTCTACCAACTATCTACACCAGAGCTTTGAGTAAGTGGCAGGGCTTTGCAGGGTGACGCCCACTGCCCCATCTGTGATTAGAGGAGGCTTTTGTGGAGCCCACCCAGAAACAGCAGGCTGGGCCTGGCTAGGTGCCTTCTGTACCACATGCTCACATGACCAGCGCCTGTGCATGAGCCCCCTGTGCCCCCACTCAGCACACCAGGGCCTGGTTGCATGCACCAGTGAGCAAGCACCTTGCCTGGACTCAGCAGGCTCTGCACCACCTGCTCCTTCACAGCACCAGTCTCAGAGCCAGGGGGCATCCAGAGTCAGGCTGTGTTGGGAGACTGAGGGGCTCCTGGGGGCAGCGCGCTTCCTCTCAATTCCACTAGGGGGCCTTCAGCTGCAGGGCGCCTGAGGATTCACAGGGCTCCCCAGGGCCTTTGCACCAGGAAGGACAGGGCAAGCAGGATCATCCAGGAGGCTTTTAGCTTCACCTCGGTGCAGGAAAGTGGTGATACCCAGGACACAAGGGCACAGGAGGTTCAGAGGGCAGCTTTGGGGCTGGAGTGGGAGGACTTCATGCAGGTGGGGGAGGCTGAGACCCTGGAGCTGAGGTTGGACACAGGCCAGGATGTTGGGCTTGATCTTGAGTGCGGGAGAGGGGAGGACTGGGTGGCTGCAGAGCAGTGTGTGCAGGGAGAGGAGAGGGAGGTGCAGCAGGGAACCCAGAGTGAGGAGCAAGGGGAAGACAAGGAGGGCCTGGGGGAGGAGTTCCAGGCACAGGTTCAGTTTATCCTGTGGACAGAGGGCCTTCTGCAGGTGGTGCCATGGCAGGCCAAATGGGCAGGTGAGGAGGTTTTCCCAGATCTGCAGGTGGGGAGGCAGGAGGAGGTGGTGAGTGAAGAGCTGAGGCTGGAGGCACAGGATCCAGGTGACCCGCAAGGGAGTGACCACCAGGAGGAGGGGTGGATGGAGGAGCAATTAATTGCAGTAGAGCAGTTTTTCCTGCAGGGGGAGTGGAGGGCACCATGAAGGGAGTGGAACAGGTGGGAGAGGTGGAGCCTCAGTCCAAGGCCAAAGCAAAGCCAGAAGAAGAGCAGCCAGTGCAGCAGGAGGAGGCCCAGTCAGGGCCCAGGGCCAAGTTCACCTGGTCCCCTCTGGAGGTGCTCCAGTTTCTCCAATTGGAGATGGAGCCCATGAACGAGCAAGCCAGCAGGGCCTTCTCTCGGCTCAGGTGCAGGACTCGGCAGAGGCTCAAGCCCTATTTCAAACGGAGAAGCCTCAATATCCAGCGCATCCCTGGGTTCTGGCTCACAGCTGTATCCTTGAGGGTAGAGGAGCAGGATCACAAGGAACATGGGACAGTGCAGGAGAACGGTGTAAGCGGGGATGGTTCCCATAGAAAAGAACATTGAGGACAAGCTAGGGGCAGTGCGCCCCGGTCTGGCCCAGGATCCTGGAGACACCCTCTGTCTTGTACAGGCACCATAGAAGCATTACCAGGGTGTCCAGGGGCAGAGCTCCAACGCAGAGGCACGCATACACCAGGGGCTGATGCCCACAGACAGGGCTGTGTTGCACGGGCTGTTCTGGGACTAACTAATGCTGCCTTACAGGCCGTCTCTATGTCCAGTTTCTCAGTCAGAAGCAGGAATGTGTGATGTGTAACCTGTCAAAACCTCAGCACAACACAGTCTGGTGGGCATCAGGGTCTGTCAGGAAACAGAGTGGTGCTGTGCCCCTTTCTTCTCTTGACGGAGAAGGAGTGGCCTTAAGGGAAGGAGAGGCCAGGCCAGGCTGCTCTTTCTAGCTGGTCCATGCCCAGCTCCCAAGGTGCAGGTTGCTTGACCCACAGCAGTTTGTCAACCACCCAGAGTTGTCGGCAAAGATCAGGGTCCAAGGTGAAAACATCCTTGTTCACATGATCAATTTGAAGGTCAGTCTACCTGCTCCAGGGAGTGGTGGAGGGCAGGTGGGTAAGTGGCCTGTCCCTGAAAACAGCTACAGGCTGGAGCCCTGGGCAGCGATTTCACTCCCTGGATCCACTTTCCTTCTGCAGGTGAGGGAAGTCAGGCATCCCTGGGGTTGCTGCACCATTAGCCTGTACTTCTGCAGCAACCCCTACTTCCGCAACCATGTGATTGTGAAGAAGTATCTCATCACTCTCACAAGTAACAGGAGGCTCCCTGTATGGGCGTCAGCTGGTGGTGGGCAGGGATGTAAGGCAATGTGCCCAGCTTCACATACCCCTCTCCTGCAGGATACAGGGTGTCCAGTGCCACTCCGATTCAGTGGTTCCAGCATTGTGAATGAGAAGCCTACAGCCACAGGCTCCAGGACAACAGCGCCAGCTTCTTCTACTGGTTCTCTGACAACAGCGTGGCAGGATCTGGCAGGATTGCTGAGGTTGGATGTCACTGGCCATGCCAGCATGCAGCTTTCTGTGTCCACCTGCTGCTTGCAATTCTATTCAGGTCCCTATGGTCTCCTGTTTGCCCTACTAGATCATCAGCAAGGACCTGTGGCTCAATCCCCTGGAGAACTATGAGAGGAAGATGGTCCCCAGAGTGGACAGGGCGGGTGAGGAGGGGCTGCCTGGGCTCTCCCCTGGTGTGCTTCCAGGTTCCTGGGCCATTACTTTTCTCTCACAGGGACACCTGGATGCTGGGAAGGATACAGCCTGTGACCCCCGGACCTCAGGGTGTGTGCCTGAGACAGGAACTACCAGCACAACAAGTGCAGTGCAATTCCAGATCAGGCAGGGGGGCTTAGGCAGGGGGAGAGAGTGTGCATGTCCATTGTCACTCAGAGTCAAAGCAAATTACCTCAGCCCCTCCTCTGAACTCTCCCTCTAGGCCACCCACAGCACCTTCAGGCCTTTCCACCTGCCCCTCAACAGGGGCTGCCATGACATGTTCTTCCTATACTCCTTTCCACAGGTGTCTGTGAATCTTCCTCATGCTGAGGCCTAGGCTGCTGCGCTGCCACACCACATTGCCCTGTTGCTGCTCACCACCATCTCCTATTTCCCCAAGGTCTCCTCTTCCTCCTGGGGCCAGTGGGATCGGCCTGCTCCTTATCAGTATCTTAGGGGGCAAAGTGTGGGCCACAGAGCTGGAGGAATCCTTGTTTTGCAGCCTTGTCAGAGGTTCTTCAATCCTTTTATCCATTTAGGTTTTCCAAGGAGAATACCTCATTTGTTTACCCTCCCTAACTGGAAAACAGGGCAGCATGCCATGACGAAATAACACACTGCTTCATTTTGTATACAGTTCACTTCATAGACTTTATGCACATATGGTCATAGACACCCTGGGAAATTTAGGGCCATGAATATAACTCACCATCCAAACAGATTGCTTTTATGTGTTTGTCATAAAATCAGACAAGAAATCCCATTTGCAGAACACTTTCTTCTGAAAATTTTTTGTAATGTTAGTGTTTAAGTTTTTACAAAAAGTAATATATATGTCTCTTTCTTTTTTTCTACTGACCTCCCCCTGGCCTCCCCTATTCCTAGTCACTTGTTCTCGTCACCCACTCCCAGTGTCTTTCCTCTGTTGGTCTGTTGGTTGTGCTTATATTCTGAATATTTTAACAATACAATATGTAAAATTTAAACATTTAAGTATATTGTAATTTAAATCAGCACTTATGAAACAACCTGGTATAATTCAAAACTTGCCTCCAATCCTGAAACTTCATAATGGTAACTAGAATTCTTGATGCCTCCCCCAAACCTACCATTTCCTTTTAGTCACCTTAAATAACAGAAGCCACATTCTTTACAATAAAATTTTGTCGGTACCTTATCATTTTTAATTTCAGTCTCTAATTCTTCTGTCACAGGGGCTTCCCCCCTGGCTCCCCAAGTGCCCAATCAGGTGAGCTACTGTAATGCATGAATCACTCTCTCTTGTGTACATGGTGTATCCTGTGATCGCCGCCAGCACCACACTCAGAACCTCTTACAGGAGTGTCCCATCAGCTGCTGGAGTAATTGCCGTGCCCCCATCATATCCATCTCTTGTGTGGCTGTAATAATCATCACAGGGACTGGACCACCATAAGTCAGAGGGGGCCTTCGTGCTGGTGGTGCCCATTTTTTTACTGGGATGTTGATCTTCCTTTTGTTTAATTGGATGAGTTCAGTATGAATTTTGGAGAATAGGTCCTCATCGGATATAACATTGGCAAATATCTTCTCCCAGGCAGTGGACTTCCTTGTTTTGTTGTTGTTGTTGTTCTTGTATTTGTTGGCTTCTTCTTCTCTGCAAAAGTGTTTTAATTTGACTTCATCCCATTTGTTTCTTTTCTCCTCAGTTTCCAATGCCCTAGGAGCTGTATCAGTAAAGGTATTGCTGAGACAGATGCCTGCTATTTTGCTGCCTATGGATTCTTCTAAGATTTTCATGGTTACCCACTTATGTTTAAGTCTTTTATTCATTTCCAGTTTATACTTGTGTATGGTGTAAGTTGGTGGTCTAGATTAACTTTTTTGCATGTATGTATGCTATATGTCCAACACCAATTATTATTATGTTTTTATTTTGGCTTTGTAATATCTTCAATGAAACAAAATAAAATTTCCTCTGTTAATTGAGTCATGCTTTCTCTAAATCTGGCCTTTAAAAAAATCCCCTGGGGCACAATCCCATCCATTCTTTGATTTTCCTTCCACTGATCCCAAACCTCGGCTGTAGTCTGCATCCTTTCAAAGGAAAAAAGCAGACACTGAGTCCTCAGAGCCGCCCACTGCACGCTCCTGCCCTTGGGAGGTGCAGCGCCCATCCCCATCTGGACCTTGGCTGCCAGGGAGAGTCAAAGCCTGAGAATCAAAGTGGCAGCATATCATTGCCTTCTCTGGCCTGTCTCCAGCAGCACAAAACCAGTCCTCCCAGCCAGTGCTCTGGGGACAGACCGTCAGGGCGATGTGGTGGCGCTGTCCCCTGGCAGCCGAGCATCCCAGGCTTCTCTTTGGGCAGGCCTGGGCCAGGGCCTTCGGGGATCTCTCTGTCCATGGTATAAAACCGAGTGAGATCAGACACAATGTTATCTATGATTGGCTTGGTAAGGTCTCCACTAAATACGTGCCACCATGGCTTCTCAGCCTTAGCCTTGGCGGGCACCTGGACCCCATAGACCTGCAGGGCCAGGTGGAGCACCGCCTCGGCTATGTGCTGAGCCTGGAACCGGACGCACAGCCCCCCCCCACCCCCCCTCGTAGCTGTCCCGCAGCAGGGCCCAGGCAGTGATGGAGATGGGGGTACGTTGCCAGCTGTAAGGATTCAGCCAGTTCTTGAGAGAAATCAGGTAGTGGAGCAGGTACCTGTGTACGGAAAGGAGACTTGGAAGCGCAGTACCCGCAGCACAAGGAGCTCGCACTGCACAATGCTGTCCCGGATCACCCAGAATCGGGAGTCCAGCTCCAAGAGCTCGCTGCCCAGGTGGAAGTACCTGTTGGACACGTTGATGATGTCGCGGGTTAGCAGGGGCTGTTCTTCCACTTTGCCAGCCACGTAAAGGGCAGACATGGCGACCAAGTAGGGGTCATAGGCGTCCACGTTGATCTCGCAGAAGAACTTACAGTAAATGGCACAGGCGGTTGCGAGGGGAACGGACTGCATCCCTAGCTTGACACCTGCCTCCATGATGAACCTTGTCACTTGTAAGTGCACCCTCGCCTGGGGTGTGGGCCACCCCTTGGTGCCCGGCGCCTCATCCTCCTCTCTGCAGCTGTCCAGGCTAAGTTCCTACATGGGACCCAGCCCAGAGGCCCCAGACCTTGTGGGAAGGGCAATAGTCTCTCTGCCTGTGATAGCCTAGTCTTAGCCCAGTGCACAGCCACCCTGCCTCGCCCAGCCCCGCCAGGCCCCACCCTGCCTCGCGGCCTCACCTGTCCCACCCCGCCTAGGCCTGATTGCCATCCAGGTTCCAACACCAATTATTGAAGACACTGTATGACTCCATTCTATGCTTTTGCCACCTTTGTCAAATATTAATTGAGTATAATGGTTAGGGTCGACTTCTATGTTCTCTGTTCTGTCCCATTGGTCTTTATGTCTGCTTTAGTGCCAGTAACAGGCAGTTCTGAGAATGGTGGCTTTGTAATATAGCTTGATATCTGGTATGGTTATCCCTCCAACTTTGTTCTTCTTTGTCCAGATTGCGGTTAACTCTTTGGGGTCTTTTTTTAAATCCATAGGAATTTTTGGAAACTTTCTTCTAGGTCTGTGAGATACGCCATTGATATTTTAATGGGGAATACCTTAAAACTGTACATTGCTTTGGGTACTATGAACATTTTTAATGATGTTGATTGTACCAATCCATGAATATGGTATGTTCTTCTATTTGCTTTAGTCTTCCTCTATCACTTTTTTTCAATTTCCTGTAGTTTTCCAAGAACAGCTTTTTACCCCCTTAGTTAAGTTTATTCCTAGGTTTCTTAAATTTTTGTTGCACTGCTAAATGGCATTTTTGTTTGTTTGTTTCTATTTCTGAGTTCATTATCCGTGTATCAAAAAGCCATAGAATTCTGGGTGTTAATTTTGTACCCTGCTACATTGCCAAATTCATTTGTTAAATCTCCTAGTTTTTTTGATGGAGTCTTTAGGTATTTCTATGGACAATACCATGCCATCTGCGAATTATGACAGTTTTACTTCTTCTTTTCCACTTAGCATGCCTTGTTTGACTTCTTCTTGTCTGACTGCATTGCCTAGCACTACCAGTACTCTCTCGAACAGAAATGGTGAGAGTGGGCATCCCTGTCTTGTTCCTCTTCTTAGAGTAATTGTTTTTGCCTATTGAGTATGATGTCTGTAGGTTTGTCAAATAAGGCTTTTATTATGTTGAAGTATGATCCCTCTATGCCCTGTTTGCTTAGAGTTTTTCTCAAAATTGGGTGTTGGATTTTGTCAAATGCTTTTTCTGCATCACTTTATATGACTATGTGGATTTTTACTCTCAGTTTGTTTATGTGATGTATCATGTTTATTGATTTTCTGATATTGTACCATCCTTGCATCCTTGAGAAAAATCCTACTTGGCCATGGTGTATGATCTTTCTGATATACTGCTGGATCTGATTTGCTAAGATTTTGTTGAGGATTCTGGCATCTTTGTTCATGAGGGATATTGGCCTGTAAGTCTCTTTCATTGTGTTGTCTTTACCTGGTTTTGGTATTAGGGTGATACTGGCTTCATAGAATGATCTTGAAAGTGTTCCTTCCTCTTGGATTCTTGTAGAAGTGTAAGCAGGATAGGTTTTAGGTCTTTGTTGAGTTTTTGGTAAAACTCCCCTGTGAAGCTGTCTGACCCTGGCTTTTGTTTGCTGGTAGCTTTTTGATGACTGCTCTAATTTCTTCCATAGTTATTGGCCTTTTGAGATGTTTTGATTCTTCCTGATTGAGTTTTGGAATGTTGTATTTTTCTAGGAACATGTCGATTTCCTACGGGTTGTCTAGTTTGTTGGAGTTGAGTTGTCCATAGTATTTTTTAACAATCATTTATATTTCTGTGGGGGTCTGTTGTTATTTCGCCTCTATCATTTCTGATTTTGTTTATATGGGTCCTCTCTCTCTGCTTCTTGGTGAGCCTGGCTAGAGGTTTGTCAATCTTGTTTATCCTTTCAAAGAACCAGCTCTTGGTTTCATTGATATTCTGTATTTTTTTGGTCTCTATGTCATTTTTTTCTGCTCTAATCTTTATTATCTCCTTCCTTCTGCTCACTCTGGGGTTTTCATGTTGCTCTCTTTCTAGTTCTTTGAGTTGTAGAGTTAGATGATTTACTACCATTTTTCTTGTTTTTTTGAGATAGGCCTGTAGAGCTATACACTTCCCTCACAGGACTGCTTTCATTGTGTCCCATAGGTTTTTGATTGTTGTGTTTTCATTGTCATTAGTTTCCAGGATGTTTTTCATTTCTTCTTTGATCTCATTGGTAACCAATCAATATTGAATAACATGCTATTCAGCTTCCAGTCTTTGAGTATTTTGGATGGTTTTTATTGTAGTTTATTTCTAATATTATGCCATTGTGGTCTGAGAAGATGCTTTCAATCTTCTTGAATTTGGGTAGACTTTGTGACACAATACGTGGTCTACTTTTGAAAATGTCCTATGAGCACTTCAGAAGAACATATATTCCCTGGATTTGCGGTGAAATGTTCTGAAGATGTCAATTAAGTCCATCTGATCTAGTGAGTCATTTAGGATTGCTGGTTCTTTGCCAATTGTTTGTCTAGAGGATTTATCCAGTGATGTCAGTGGTGTATTAAAGTCCCTTACTATGATTGTATTGTTGTCGATCTCTCCCTTGATGTCTTCCAGGAGCTTTTTTTTATGTATTTGGGAACTCCTGCATTGGGTGGATATATGTTTATCAGGGTTATAGCCTCTTGTATTGATCCCTTTATTATTATGAAGTGGCCTTCTTTATCTCTTGTTATGGCCTTCACTTTGAGGTCTATTTTGTCCGATATAAGTATTGCTACCACAGCTGTTTTTTTTTTTTTTCTCTTTCATTTCCGTTTGCCTGAAAGATATTTTTCCATCCCTTCACTTTCAGTCTCTGTGAGTCCATTCTTCTGAGGAGGGTCTCTTGTAGACAGCACATATATGGGTCATTGTTTTTTATCCATTCAGCCACTTGATGTCTTTTGATTGGAGCATTTAGTCCATGTACATTTAAAGTTATTATTGAAAGGTACTTGTTTGTAGCCATTTCTATTTTTTGTGCCTGTTTTCTTTCTTAGCTTTGTCTTTCTTCTTTTTTTCACCAGTCCTTTTAGCATTTTTAGCATTGCTGGCTTGGTGGTGATAAACTCCCTTAGCCTTTTTTTGTCTGTGAAGCTTCTTATTTCCCCTTCAATTCTGAATGATAGCCTTGCTGGATATAGTATTCTTGGATTCAGTCCTTTGCTTTGCATCACTTTGTTAATTTCCATCCATTATTTTCTGGCCTGATGTGTTTCTGTTGAGAAATCATTTGATAATCTAATGGGAGATCACTTGTATGTAACTTTCAGTCTCTCTCTTGTAGCGTTTAAGATTCTCTCTATGTCCTGAACATTTGCCATGGTGATTATGATGAGTCTTGATGTGGGTCTTTTTGGGTTCACATTGTTTGGAACTCTGTGCTTGTGTGACTTTTTTCTTCCCCACCTGAGGGAAGTTTTCGGATATTATTTCTTCCAATAGGTTTTCTAACCCTTGTTCCTCTTTCTGTTGTTCAGGAACCCCTATTATTCGCATGTTGTTTCGTTTCATGTTGTTCCATTGTTCCCTTAGGCTCTCCTCCTGTCTTTGAATTTTTTTTCTCCAATTGCAGTTCAGTTTGGGTGTGTTTTGCCTCCCTGTCTTCTAAGTCGCTAATTCAGTCCTCTGCTTCTCCTAGTCTACTATAGAAACTTTCAATGGTGTTTTTTATTACAGCTATAACACTCTTCATTTCTTCTTGGTTCTTCCATAATTTATTGATTTTTTTTCATTCGTTTCTTTTTGATTCTTATATAAGTTGATGGTTTTTTTCTTCTGTTTCTTCTATGTTCTTGCATAAGTTGTTTATTTTTTCCTCCATCTGGTTTATGGATTCTAGCACCCTTAATCTGAATTCTTTGTCTGTCAAGCTGCATGCCTCTGTTTCACTTAGCTGCTTTTCTGGTGAGTCCTCCTTTTCTTTCCTTTGGGGGTTTCTTTGTCTACCCATGTTTGATCTCACCGACATATCTAGATGTTGAGTCATTCAGGAGCTGCTCCTTGGGTGGCAGTGGCTCCTCGAGTTGTGGTTGCTCCTCAAGCAGTTGTGGTAGCAGCTGCTCCTCAGTTGGCAGCCGCTCCTCTGGTGGGTGCTGTTCACAGCTGTGGTGGTTCCTCTGCCTGGTGCGGGGAAGCTTCACACGCAGCTGCCGTTCCTCAGACGAACGATGTGCTGATCACGAGGTATCTGTTCTTTGAATGGGGGTGGGCTACACACGCAGCTGCTACTCCTTGAACTGGGGCGGACTGCTCACATGGCTGCTGATCCTTCGATGGGGGCTGGATGCACGCTGCTGTTGTTCCTCTGATGTGGTGTGCTGCTTGTTGGGCTACTGCTCCTAGGACTTGGACAGGTTGATTGCAAGTCTTTTGCTCCTCAGACAGGAATGGGCTGCTTGCAAGGCTGCTGATCTTTGGACGGGCGTGAGCTGCACGCGTGGCTGCTCCTCCTCGGATGGGGATGCGCCACTCACCCGTCTGCTGCTCGTCAGACAGGTGCAGGCTGTTGTGGCTCTGCTCCTCGGACCAGTGCGTGCTGTGTAGGACTGCCGCTCCTCAGACGTGGGCGGTCTGCTCGTGTCGCTGCTGCTCCTTGGACAGGGTTGGGCTGCTGCTCCTCCAGTGGGGCATGGCCACTCACAGAACTGTTGCTTTTCAATGGGGGTGTGCTGCCCATACAGCCTCTGTTCCTTGGATTGGGCAGAGTGCTCGTGTGGCTGCTGCTGCTTGGACGATTCCAAGATGCTTGTGCAGCTGCTGCTCCTCAGACTACTGCAGGGTGTGCGCAGCTGCTGCTCCTCGGATGTGGGCGGGCTTCACAGGGCTGCTTTTCCTCAGATGTAGGAAGATTGCTCCAGTGGCTGCTCTTCCTTGGACAAGTCAGACTGCTCACATGGTTGCTGCTCCTCAGAAGGGGAAGCAGGCCGCTCACACAGCTGCTGCTCTGTGGACGGGGCAGGTCACATGAGGCTGCTGCCCTTAGGCTCGAGGTAGGCTGCTCATAGGGCTGATGTTTCCTGGACAAGTGCGTGCCACTCACGTGACTGCTGCTCCCGTGGTTGAAAAAATAATGTGAAAAGAAGTAGGAAATAAAGGAATAAACAAAAAAAAGGAGAACAAAGAAAAATGCAAGAAAAAAGCTAACAAATAATAATAATAATAATAATAATAATAATAATATTAAAATGAAAAATTGAAATGTCATTCCTTAGGTTGGCTTAAGATCCCAGGTTTCAGAAATGTCTGTGTTTTTGTTGTTGTTGTTGTTGTTATTTTTGTTGTCATTGCTGGGACTGAAAGCCCTGCTATAGGCCAGACCCTGATAAGTCCCAGGGACTAATCATATTATTTTAATCCTTCATCTCATTCAGGGTGGAATCTGGATGTGGCTGTTCTCCTTGCCTGGGGCCTGGACGGAGGAATTATAGCCTCAGTAGAAAATGGTTGCCCAAGTCCTAGGCTCAGGGGTGACTCAAAACTCAATTTACTGCCACTTCTCCTGGCACACCTTCTCTTCCCAGCCTCTCCCCAGATTCCACTTGTCCTCACCTTCTCCCGCTCTTCAGCACAGGTGAGTGTCTGTATCCGAAATGTCCTATGAACAGGGTTCAGTGAAAACAAACAAACAAACTCCAGCCACAGAAACGGGGAAGGCTGAGTTTCTGTAAGCTCCTCTTTTACGGGCACGGCATGGTCTGGTCAACACTTCAGGCTGCCCCTTTAGGCTCAGTCCTCCGTAATTATGGAAACCAGATCTCAAATCTCCCTGCACCAACAGTCCCGCGGATCTCTTTTCCACAGTCAGGAGCTGTGCCTGTCCCAAGAGTCGCGGCTGTGTGCTGCGTGGTCTCCCTCCTACCCTCTGGGCTCAGAGGTGTGGCAAACTTTCCTGCCCAGATCCCTGGTTTTTACCTTACCAGAGGAACTCTGCCCTTCCCTGCTGCAAACTGTCTCACCACCTGAGTGTACTTCGCCAATTCGGGGTGGGTGTTACTAGTTTCAGCTGCTCACTCCATTTGCTCCAGGACAAGCCCTGGGACGCTTCTGCTTATTCCGCCACAATCTTGGCTTCTCGAGATTTATTTTTTCAAATATAATTATTGATCCCCTAGTTTCCCCCCCGCCTTTGCCTGAAAAATATTTTCTCTCCTTCCACTTTCAGTCCGTGTGAGTCCCTTATTATGAGGTGGGTTTATCATGGACTGCATACATATGGGTCTTGTTTTATTATAATTTTAGCCATCCTATATCTTTTGAATGGAGTGTTTATTTCATTTAGGTTTAAGGTTATTTTGATAGGTACTGATTTGTTGCCACTTTTTTCTTTATGCCTGTTTTTCTTCTGTCTCTTCTATTCCTTCTTTTTACAACTTTCTGTTTAGCATTTCTTGCATTGATGGTTTCGTAGTGAAACATCCCCTTAGATTTTTTTTTCTGTGAAGAAACTGAATTCCTCTATAGTTTTGAATGATAGCCTTGCTGGATAAGTATTCTTGTATTCAGTCCCTTGTTTTGCATCACTTTGTATATTTCCTTTCATTCCCTTCTGGCCTGATGTGTTTCTGTTAAAAATCATTTGATAATCTAACAGGAGAGCGTTTGTAGGTGACTCTCTCTCTCTCTCTCTTGCAGCCTTTAAGGTTCTGTTTGTGTCGTTATTGTTTGCCATTATAATTACAATGTGTCTTGGTATAGGTCTTACTGGGTTCATCTTGTTTGGGACTGTCTGTGCTTGTGTGACTTTTTCTTCCCAAGATCAGGAAGGTTTTGTGATTATTTCTTCTAATAGGTTTCCTAATCCTTGTTCCTCATCTTGTCCCTCTGACACATTATACACATGTTACTTTGTTTCATGTTGTACCCAGTCTCCCTTAAGATATCCACCTGCTTTTTATTTTTTCTCTCCAATTGCTGTTCAGATTGTGTTGTTCAGGGTTGTTACTCTGCCTTGTCTCCTAAATCGCTGATTTAATCCTTTGCTAATTCTAGTCTACTATTGAAACCTTCCATCGTATATTCTATTGTAGCTATTATCAATTTTTTTCATTTTCCTTGATTCTTATGTAAGTTGTGGATTTCCCATGCATCTGATGTATAAACTGTATGACCCTTATTCTGAATTCCTTTTCGAACATATTGTATGCCTCCATTTAGTTGCGTTTCCCTTCTCGGCAATTCCTCCTTTTCTCTCCTTTGGGGGTGGTTTGTTTGTCTCCCCATTTTAGCTATCATTGCAGAACCTTTGGTGCCAGGGTGCGAAGGGCCAATGGCCACAGAGTGGATCGGCAATTCAGTTGTGCACTCCAAGTCTCACAGGAGGCAGTGGCGTTGGTGGGGGGCTGAAGTCCCGGTGTCCGTGGGCCTGCTGCTGCCGTAAAAAGGTCTTTGGCCAGAGTGGCTCTAGGATCACAGGTGATGTCTGAGGCCCATCTGGGTGGAGGTGAGGCTGGGTTCCTAGTCATAGCAGCTCTCCCCTTCAAGATGGCTTGTTTTCTAGAACCATATTTAACAAACAGTGTATAACATATAAATACTAAAGATTGTGCAAGAAGCCAATTAAAAATACAATGGAGAAAAAAATCAGAACTATGTAAATACAGATTTTCAGTCATACTGGACATTTTTTTCTGTCATTTTAACTGAAGAAATAATAAAAGTAAGAAAACTGAGAGGGGGTAGAGGAGGAATAAAGTACCTAATCATTTTGAATGAATGATTGTTTGTTTTAAAAAATAGTTTATGTAAGCCGGGTGCACTGGAAAAAATGAAATAGATGTTGTCAAAACAAAAATGAAGTAACTGACACATTCTAAAAAGTAATCCACATTGCCCAGCAAGTATTGCTCAATGGTTGAGGATAGAATTGTGAACTAAGATGTCTCATCATCTATTCCTGGTCAGGACAAATTCCCAGGGTGCTGGCTGATTCACCAGTTTGACACATTTAAGGAAGCCGCTGATCAAAATATTTCTCTTTTATCTATGTTTCCAACTCTCTATCCCTTTCCCTTTCTCTCTCTCCAGAAAACCAAGAATAAGCCTATTAAAAGACAAGAATGGAATGTATCTGTTTTCCCCTGGAATGTGAGACATTTTAGTGCTTATTACTAGAGGTCTTTGGAGGACTTTTATTAACCAACATATATGGTTCTGTGTTGAATACCTCAATGGAATATTGGTAATAATGAAGTGTTTCATACTTACCATGGAAAAGGACTCTATCATTTTTGAAGGAAATGCTTGGTTTGGGAGAAGAATTTGAGGTAGATCTTGATTTTAGTTGCAATAATTAGTAGGTTTCTAACAGTTGTTCACTTGTTCAGGTTAAATGTTATGTAATGTTCATATTATGTGTACTCATTTTAGTCTGTGGATGGAAAAACAATTGAAGTAGACTACACCAAGAAACCATCTTTTCAAAGTGGGGGTGGGCAGAGGGCACCACTTCCATAAAGAAATAGAGGTGATGTAAGAAGTCTGAGAAGTGGAAGAGGAGGAAGTAAGAGAAGGAAAAGGACATCCCTCAGGTGGAAAACACTTAGGTAATATTTCAAAATCTAGGGATGGTAGGAGATCTGACTTAGGTAAACATATATTACAATATGAAAATGAGGTATCATAGACTTCTGTAGCTGAAGCCTATGTGATCATATTGACTCCTATAAGTTCAATAAAAAGTGCAGAAATGGTCAGTAACTCAAATGTTTTTAAAAAATTAAAGAATAAAGATATGAGCATGAAACCATTATTTATATGAAAACAGTAACATTGAATGAAGAGATACACCTCAATTTCATTTATATCTTTAAAAGCAAAAGAAATGATACCATTCGTTAGATTGAGAATGTATACTGATGATCAGTATGATTTGTAATTGCTAAAGAGGCATAGCACTTATAATAATGAATGAAATATGTAATGTGTGAAACACTCCTAATCACCTTCTAGGGATAGGATTTAAACCTCAAGTTAAATTCAGTCTATTTTAGCATTACTGTTTGCCTCTAGTGACTTCAATATTTCTCCGAAGAACTCAATTCTATTGATATAATGTTAGTATGTTACACTTTGGGAACAAGAAGCTATGTAGGTTTAAAATGAAGATTCATACTTACTGAACTACTAAGAATCTGTTCTGAAAGTACACTTCTTTCGTCTCAAAAAAAGCACATCAGTTCACCTTAGAAAATTCCCATTGAAATAAAAGTTACTCTAACTATATAAACTTCAAAGACACACACTTCATTTAGAATTGGATTTGAAATACTAGCTTTGAGTATAGGAATGTGCAACCCTGTACTGTGTAAAATAATCTCTATTATTATTTTGATAAGAGGATCTTGTACCTATATTTGGTGTAGAGAACTTTCCATTTGGAAACTACATAAGGGAAATGTCTATAGTATTAAATAGATTCACCAAGGGGTTTCTGACTCAGGAAAAGGCTAAAAACCAATGATTCACCAAGTTTATTGGTCTTTCTTTCTTTCTTTCTTTCTTTCTTTCTTTCTTTCTTTCTTCTTTCTTGTATATGAGGAATATGAAACATGAATAAAAATGTTGATGAGCTATTTTCAGGGAAGTTGTCTTGTAATTAATTTATCTATTTACTTATTTTACTGACTATGAAAGGAAGGTATATTCAATTCAATATATCTGTAGCAGGAAAAGTTGGTTTCATATTAACCAGTTTTCCCAATTTCAAAGATTTAGTGTCCATTTGTGATAATTAGGTGTGTGACATTTCACGGGAAATTTCCTAAAGTGTTATTGCAGAGTTTGTGCAAGATGAAGGTGGATGTTCCTGTTTTTCCCACCGAGGTGATACTGAGAAGAGTTTGCCAGTTCATATTGGGCCACATATGAGGATGCTCTTAGTTCTTCTTTCCCATGACAAATTACAGAATTGGAAGATAAGCCTATTTTCTATTTAAAATTGATAAGAGTGATTTTTAATTATGTATTATTCAACATGTTTACTTTAAATACTATTAAAATAGAGTATAGTTTTCTGATCAAAGAATTATTTTATAAATGAACTGTAGGAATTATATGATAACATTCGTTAAATAACACTTTTTTGTAATGCATGTTTTGACTTTTTACATTTTAATTTTTAACTATGACGTTACACGTTTTAAAAGCTTTTATTGAGATGAAACTAATTTAAATACTAGTTGAGACTATTACCTTGTATCTTTAAAATAACTTCTTTCACTTACCATAACTGGATACTCTGCATTCAAATTCCGGTGTGTGTTTCTGTGTGTGTGTGTGTGTGTGTGTGTGTGTGTGTGTGTGTGTGTTGTTTTGTTTTTTGGCACATATATATAATGCTGCTTCAGTTCTTTCTCAGTTATCCAAACTGATTTTCAATAACTCTGAGCACTGTACTGAAGACATGTAAAGATAGAATTTTATCATTTTGGGCTAACCAGCATGCTTATGACCATCATCCTGTTTGGTAAAAATTTATACACAATAACCAGACTTGACCATTTAACAAATGTTGACCCTACTCAAGTAGAATGATGTTATTTATAACAAAGAGGATGGCAGACATAAAATTAATCTTCACAGCAGTGGCTCCATGGGTGGGTTTTCTTCTACTGAAAAGGGCTCCATCTTCAAGAAGTTGGGATCCACCACCAACAAGACCTGCCCATTCTGTTCCAAGTCAAAGCATTACTGGGGTGGGAAGTCAAGGTAAATGGTACAGCCTTTCATGGATTAGAGTAATGAGCTGTTTTAAAAGGAATGCTGCACTTTAATTTCAGGAAGCCATGTGGAAAGTGAGTAGTGGATGGGCATCTGTACTGAACACTACCTTATTGTTTCATTGTTAGGAAATAATTCTTCATCTTCTGATTAGTGAGGTAAGAAGTAGATAACACCAGAGTGAGGAATGCATTCCTTTTAATCCATGTTGATACAGTGTCACTCTTTTTTATATTTACTTTTTTTAATATTTTAAGAAAAATGGTTTTAGTGTCATAATGTTACATTCAATAAATGTTAATATTTCCAGAAAAACTATTTTAAATGTAATAATTTTACATGTAATAAGCATTACCATTCCAAGATTAACAATTTTAAATATAATAATACTGGAGACCCAGTGTACAAATTCTTGCATGGGAGGTGTCCGGCATGCACACCCCAATCGCCGGGTTGGCCATGGGGAGAGGATGCAGGTGTTTGGCTGGCTGGCCCCACCCCGATCGAGCGGGGGGTCAGATGGAGGAAGATGAAGGTCAGTGGAAGGGGCTGTGGGAAGCTTACTGGCCAGCGGGTCCTCGATCATTGAAGGGGGGTGGGGTGTTGGACAGAACAGTGTGGGACTGGCTAAAGGGTGCAGCTGGGGACAAATAGCTACACCGTCCCACCCCATGGTTGATCTCCTGGTCAAACTCCTGTTTGAAGGGACAATTTGCATATTAGGCTTTTATGATATAGTGTTACATGCAATAAAAATTAATATGTTAAGAAAAAAAATTAAATATATATTACCAAAACAGTGCAAACCTGTTTTATCACAAAAGTTGTAGAAATTACTAAATATCTGAAAATAATAGGATTCCTTCTATTATATTCTAAAACATTTTTTTTTTTTACTCTGTCTCTGTTTTATTCATCTGTTTATTCTTTTATTTTTTGAAATATTTTTTACTGATTTCAGTGAGAAAGGGTGAGGGAGAGAGAGAGATAGCAACATCAATGATGAGTGAGAATCATTGATCCCCTGCCCGCTGCATGCTTCAAACTGGGACCAAGCCTACAACCCAGACATGTGTCTTTGGCCGGAATCAAACCTGAGACCCTTCAGTCTGGAGGCCAATAATGTATCCATAGTTCCTAACCAGCTAGGGATAATTTTTCTTTATGGATTAAAGTATTACATATGTGTCCTTATCCCCCATTGGTCCCCCTTGCCTCCTACTCATGTCATCACCCCCACTGGTGTCTGTGCCCATTAGTCAGGCTTATATGCATGTCTATAAGTCCTTTGGTTGATCTCTGCCCCTAACCCCACCTTCCCCTACCTTCCCTGCAGCAACATTTTGCAGCAAAGATTCAGGATCTGGAAAAGTGGATGAACTCAAATGAATACACCTAGACAACAATTACAAATTTAGAAGGCATGGGGGATACAGGTAAAGACATTTCTCTCTATTGGAGAGGCTCTCTGAAACCCAGGACCCATCTGCTTTTATTTACTTGAATACACATTTGCCCTTGAGCAAAACAAACAGGCATATCAATGGTAAAGTTTGGTAAACAATAAAAGTATTATCATGGTAGGAGGTTGCTTTCAGCCATTTTGTCAACAGCAGGGTAACAAAATGCTGGTTTTCAGCCATGCTGAATGTCAAAGTCCATTTGCCTTCTGTGGACTTCTCACATTGATATGTTAACTACTGTTGGTCTTTGCTCCAACATTTGCCCCTTTTTGCTTTCTTAATTAATTTAGAAAGGTGTATGCCATTTGCTGGGCTCACATCCTTTTAAGACTTTTCATTCTGCATCTTCAGACTGGAAGCAAACATAGAAGAACAAGAAAGAAAGACAATACTGGTTATTCTAAAAAGGAAATGTAGGGAGATTTGATGACAAGGATTGAGTTCTTTCATGTCCTTTTAAATATTATTGTCAGGTATTTAAGGAATTCATTCATAGTAGGATTCTTTGGGGGCCATTAGTTTTTTATGGATCATTTTCCCAGTCACTGTTAGCTTGTGACATGACAGCAATGATGTTCAAGTACTGGATGGTGGACAAATGGTGAGAAATGACAATGCAGGTCTGACCTTTTTTGGCTTTGTTATGGGGAACCTGCTCCAATGCACAGCTGATGAGTGCTAGCATGGCAAGCCGTCTTCCCCATCCCCCATCTGGATGTTTCTCCTCTGACTCCTCAGCGTCTTTCTTGGGGCCACTGATATCTGTGGTTGGCGTAGTCTGGTCAGTTCCTCTCTCAGATTAAAGTTGCAGGAATTGGAGGAGTTTTCTGGAAATAACGCAAGTATATCCTCCACCAAAGGTTTATAAAGGGACCCTTCTATAAACCAGACTTGGTATCTTCCCATTTAACTAGAGCATTTTCCTTTAGCTTATTCTTTCACTAGTGTCTTTCCATGGGTGTCTTGCCATCAGCATTACAAGGGAAAAATTCAAAGTAATTAAATGTAGTGTACTTGGTGTAGTGTATTTACAGGAGATTTCTTCACAATTCCCCCACTTTCGTTTTTCATGTTGGGATTTAGAGGCCCTTGTAGCAGATATAATATGCAAGGGGGACATTTCTTGATAATCTGTTTTGCCTGCTGTACAATATTTTGGCAGACTAGTGTAAAAGTTGATGAGATTCCCCTGGCCTGTTTAATAAAATAACTAACTGATAGGCATATTCATTTCCTTTTGTTAAAGGACCAGGACTTGTTCGAAGAGTATAGATAGGCATCAGTCACTGAGCCATTTAAATTGAGTAGTTGCAGTTCTGTTTACCAGGCTGGCAGCATAGGCAGATAAGAGATAATATTAAGAGGCTCTTGAAAATCCTGCAAGTCAGCCTTGATCGTTTCTAATTCGATTCATTTTTTTTAAGTTTAGGAATAATTCAGTTTATCGTTCCCAGTATATTGTGAGAAGGGTACAATGTTCATCAGGAAACAGTTAATGGGGGAAAACACAAAAAAAGCAATGTCCAGGTACCAAGATTGCAGTGCTTACCACTAAGGAATTTAACATTAGTCAAAAAGTCTTGAAATCTCTTGTCAATAGCCCGATAATTAATTAAACTGCTATAAATATATTCTCCCTCGCCCCAAAACTTTTTATTCTAAAAATATTCAGTAAGAAAAGTTGAAATAATACAGTGAACACCTGTTTCATCTAAATCTAAGAGTTGTTAAGGTCTAGCCTGTTTGGCTCAGTGGATAGAGCATCGGCCTGCAGACTGGTCCTGCGTTTAATTCCAGTCAAGGGCACATACCCAGGTTGCGGGCTCAATCCCTAGTAGTGGGCATGCAGGAGGCAGCCAATCAATGATTCTCTTCTTACCATTGATGTTATTGATGTTCCTCTCTCTCTCTCTCCCTCTCCCTTCCTCCCTAAAATCAATAAAAAATGTTTTAAAAATAAACAAATAAATCTAACTGTGGTTACCATTATGCCATATCTGCTTATGTGGATGTGAGGGATTTGAGTGGGGGGTGCTGACTACCTGAAAATCCCCCACATCATGACTTCATCATGCATTTCCCCAAAATAAATATTCTCTCCTATACACCACAAAACCATCATCTTGCCTAAGAAAAAATTTTTCTAACATCGCCTAATATTCAGACCATTTGCAACTTTTTCAAATTTTCTCCAAAATGTTTTTTTAAGATAATTTTCTAGAACCAGGACTCAATCAAAGTTCACTCAAAATGGTGCAAAAAATATTGCATTGGGTGATGTCCTTTAGTCTCTTTTAACCTAGAATAGGCCCCACCTTTTTCCCCCCTCCATGACTCTTTTTTTTTTTTATTTTTACTACTGTTCTTTTTTTTTTCTTTTTTTAAAAAAATTAATTACATCTTTATGGTTCAGATTATTACATTTGTTCCTCTTTTTTCCCCCCATAACTCCCCTCCACCCAGTTCCCACCCCACCCTCCTCCATCACTCCCCATCCACTGTCCTCATCCATAGGTGCGCGATTTTTGTCCAGTCTCTTCCCACATCCCCCTCACCCCTTTGCCCCCCAAGAATAGCCAGTCCACTCACTTTCTATGCCCCTGATTCTATTATAATCACCAGTTCATTCTGTTCATCAGATTATTCACTTTATTTTCAGATTCACTTGTTGATAGATGTGTATTTGGTGTTCAAAATTTGTATCTTTACCTTTTTCTTCTTCTTCCTCTTCTTAAAGGATACCTTTCAGCATTTCATAGAATCCTGGTTTGGTGGTGATGAACTCCTTTAGCTTTTTCTTATCTTTGAAGCTCTTTATCTGACCTTCAATTCTGAATGATAGCTTTGCTGGATAAAGTAATCTTGGTTGTAGGTTCTTGGCATTCATCACTTTGAAAATTTCTTGCCACTCCCTTCTGGACTGCAAAGTTTCTGTTGAGAAATCAGCTGACAGTTGTATGGGCACTCCCTTGTAGGTAACTGACTTTCTTTCTCTTGCCGCTTTTAAGATTCTCTCTTTGTCTTTTGCTCTTGGCATTTTAATTATGATGTGTGTTGGTGTGGTCCTCTTTGGATTCCTTTTGTTTCAGGTTCTCTGTGCTTCCTGGACTTGTAAGTCTATTTCTTTCATCAGGTAGAGGAAGTTTTCTGTCATTATTTCTTCAAATAGGTTTTCAATATCTTGCTCTCTCTCTTCTTCTGGCACCCCTATAATTCGGATGTTGGTACGCTTGAAGCTATCCCAGAGGCTCCTTACACTATCTTCGTATTTTTGGATTCTTTTTTCATTTTCTTTTCTGGTTGGGTGTTTTTTGCTTCTTCGTATTTCAAATCTTTGCCCTGATTCTTGCAATCCTCTAGTCTGCTGTTGGGAGTCTGTATAATATTCTTTATTTCAGTCAGTGTATGCTTAATTTCTAATCGGTCCTTTATCGCAACCTCGAGGGTCTCATTAGATTTCTTGTAGACCTCATTAAGTTTATTGGCAGTTTCTAGAAAATTCTTGAAAAACCTTAAAAGTGTGGTTTTGAACTCTATATCCAATAGTTTGCTTTCCTCCATTTCTATCATTTGTGTCCTTCTTCTTTGTCTCCGCATTTTTTATGCTTCCCTGTGTTGATAAAGTGGTTTTCTGTGCTGAGTGTCCACTAGGGCCCAGTGGTTCAGCCTCCCCAATTACCTGAGGAGGACACTCTTGGTGCACCCCCTTGTGGTCTTTGTGCACAGTCTTGTTGTAGTTAAGCCTTGATTGTTGTAGTTATCACTGGGAGGAATTGACCTCCAGGCCAATCGGCTGTGAGAATCAGCTATGTCTGCAGAGGGAGAACCTCTGTGCTGGACACACCCCTCTGGGGCAAGACTTGCTTCAATGGGGCTTTGGTGCTCACTGAGTCTTCCCCCTGAGTGCAACCCAAGCATGTGCAATGACAGCAAATTAGATTTTTTTCTTCCTTTCCCTTACTCTCTGAGTATTTTTACTATGAACTTGATTTTTATTTATTTAACACTTTGCAACCAAATATAATCATGTGCTAATATAGTCTTATAGCCTTAAATTTAAGTCTTATAAATTTTTTTGGCAATAACTAATTGAATTACTCAAGTGTTTAAATATTACCATTAAATGGATAAAGAACAGTGCAAAAAAATGATGATATAGAAAATAAATGAAATGTTTATTTCCCTACCATTATCTTCACTATATGTTAAAACATATATCTAGCTACTGGGATCATTATATATTGTTTTTATTATTTCTGTTAAATTTTAGGATAAAAGCTTTGTTTTTTTTAAAAAAAATTACTCAATAATCAATCAAATACTAAAATTCCAATCAACTCACCTGTTGAACAGGACTATCAACTGTAAAGGCCTTGTAAAGAGCCAATGCCTGGCTTTTACTTCCTTTGCTCCAGATCACCATATTTCCAGCCACATAGAGTTCCTTGTCATCATCCACTTCTCCAATTTCATTTCCACCTCTCCTTAACTGGCAGCTTTCCTTAAAAATTTACATATGTAAGACATGTTTACGCGGTTTTTATTTCTTTTGCAACATTATGGAGCAAGATTTATTAATTAAAATTGAACAGCAATCCAGATACAAGTCTCCTACTCTGTCTGTGGAGTAAGACTCAGTCTATGCCCAACTCTTAGGTTTAGTGCCACTGATTAACAGAGGAGGGGGTGTGGGTGTATGTATCATACTGTATCTTACAGGATTTCAAAAATGGGAATTTACCTCAAGAATTCTCTATATTAAGTATTTTATTATTACATTACCATTTTATGCTGCCAAAAACATAAATAAACAAAAACTAGACCTTACCTATATATCAAAAAATTAAACCAACATTCTTGGGAGACTAAAGATATATTAAGCATATGCGGGGTGAAGCAGAGATGGCAGTGAAGTGCACATGGGACACTGGGGGAGCTTACCCACCATGCAGACTTCCCTGCTTCACAACTGCATATGCATTCACCTTCCTGCCCTTGTGCCAACCATCAAAATGAACAGGGCAGAGAAAGGTTTGGATTCCTAACTACAGACTTCTGCTCCTGGAAATTTTGGTATCCCAAAAGGGATACAGAAATGGAATTAAGATTAGAAAGACTGACTGTTTAACATGCACAGGGGAAGTATCTCATTCCCCTATTTAAAAACTAGTACTGTATCTACTTATGTGGCATTTCTTTTCTCCTCTAGAAACATGTAAGTTTTTGGCAGCAGGGACGATTGCTAACTCTACTATCTAACCATCAAATAACATGAAATCTGGTCCCACATACTAAGTGAAGAAAAAGAGATTTAAATGGACCATAATCATAGTGACTCTCATTATAAATCCCTGAGTTATATGTCTAAACAGCCATGACACTATAATACAATTAAGGTCATTATTTTTAGCTTTGACAAAAATGACCAAATCTTAACCTATACCCTAGAAGTAGCATCATACTCATTTCTCAGTTGCATCCGGGTAGCCTTAAATTACAGGTAGATCGAATCTCTCTACATTTCAAAAGCAAACTGAGAACCTTGATAAAACCTTCTGTTTTTCGTGGATTGGAACCTCCTGCAGGGATCCCACCAAGCCAGCAGCACCATCAGAGGACCACAACTCAGAGGCTGGGTGCAGCTGCCGAAGCTGAAGGTTCAAAGAATTAGGGTGGTGTCTGCAGTGGTCTCGACCAAAAGGAACAAATTCCTGCAAATCCCCAGCTGCAATCATTGTTTCCCTTTCTTCAGAGAAGTTCAACATGGCTTTCAGATATCAATATTATTTCTGTGTGAATTCAAACACATTCTGGACCGCTGTTGGAATCAAAACGAGAAGAAAATTATCAGAAGTTTACAGAAGAGCCATTAATCCTTAGGTGAGTGTCATACAATCCTATCACATTGTAGGTGTACAAGTAATCATAACATCAAAGGGCATTCCAGATCTGATTCTTTCAGGTAATTAGTTACCATTTCATAGTTACCTTACACTACCAGAACATAATTAACATTACAGCTACATGTTAGTTGCTGACAAAATCAACTGTAGGAAATCACTGGGCTGAGAGATAAGCACTTATGTCTGACAATATTGATCCTACATTTCCTACTACTACTCACTAATTTCTCCACATTTCACATTTAAGGATTTAGACAAGTTTTACTTTATAGTAAATGGCTCTCAACATTTAAGGGCATTTCTGTTCAAATGCTGGAACAACATTTAAAAAGCACACCTAACAGATCACTGGCATATTGAAATGAAACAAACAAAAACAACATATCATTTCTAATTCATCAAAAGTTGAACCACTTGGTGCTTTAAGAAACTATTAAATGTCATCATTAATTTTGAGCCTCAATCTACCTAACCATATAATTGCAAGCAATTCCAATTTCTGGTGCAAACCCAAAAGACCAAGGCATGAATAAAATTACTGGCAATGGAACAGTCATGATTGTTTGCAAACTTAACAGTTCTAGCTTTGAAAGAACATAATCTACTACAGTTCAGCTTATTACTACAAAGAAGTGAATGAGCTGTGGGTGGAAACAGCCCTCACCCATTACCTCCAGAACATTTCTACGAACAGTAACTGACAGCCAGTCAAATTTGGCCACTGTAGAAGGTGGATGGACAGCTCTTATAAGGAAAACGGTTTTGTGGCATAGAGGTTAAGCTGCAATCCTCAAATACAGGAATCAAAACAAACATTCATGTCAGCACTAGACAACCTTTAAAAACAGTGTTGGAAATGGCTTTCACATCACAAACAGTTTAATTTGACTTGGTTTCTCCTCTGAGGTCTTTTTGGCACCAGCGGCTTTCTTGGCTGAAATATCTGAGCCTATGGTTCCCATGCAGCTCCTCTAGGGTTGCAGTTACGTTTTCTGTGAATTAAGTGTTATTCCTGAGAGAACGGTTATGTCACATTCATGACACTTTTTCCTCCTGATAAGTCAGTTTTGAGAACACTTAAACTTGGGCCATGACTGAGATAGTGCCTGTGGGAGCCTAATCAGAGTACGCCGGATGTTCAAGGCCAATCTGAGCAGGAGAATCCTAATCAGGATGGTCAAGGCCAATCTAAGCAAGGACACAGAGATTGTACTGTACACACTGGGCAGGAGTACCTTACTATAACCCAAATACTGATGTCACTATTTGGCAGGAAGCCTTTGTGTCTAAGTTAGTATAAATGTGTTACTAACCAGCCAGTGGGTGGCTGCTTGGTATGGTTCCTGTTTGCTACTGTATTAGCAAGGGCTGCTTGGCGCAGCCACTGTGTGAAGCTACTTTGAAGAACTGTTTTGTCTGATGGTTCCTTGTTAGCAATAGCTACATGGCCTGCAAAAGAGACTGTCCTGCCCTTACCGGTTTTGCTCAGGGGATAGAGAACAGCCTGCAGACTGAAGGGTCCCAGTCAAGGGCATGTACCTTGGTTGCAGGCACATCCCCAGTAGGGGTTGTGCAGGAGGCAGCTGATCAATGTTTCTCTCTCATGATGTTTCTAACTATCCCTCTCCCTTCCTCTACGTAAAAAAAATGAAAATATTTTTTTAAAAAGACTCTCCTATATGCCTCTGTCTTCTCATGTCCTCTTTGTCTACTACCCGGCGTTCACGTGGGTACAGCCCCTGGCAGAGGACTGTGCACCCCACAGTGCCTTATAAAACTTACACCAAACACCCATAAAATCCAGCCGACCTTCCTATGTTCTAGTCAACGGGTTAACCAACATATTAACTCTGAGAGGAAGCCACAGAATCAGTAATTAAAGAATCGCCTGCACAGAACAATGACCACTTTGTGCTGATTAGTATATTTAGTTCTTTGCAGCCCCAACTGTGTGTGCGCTTCCCGGCGCCCTATAACAGCCCTGCGTTGAACTGATGCGCTCCCATGGAGACTGCGGCCTCGCTTCCTGGGAACACGGACCTTCCAAGAGCACACGAGGCGGTTCGGTGGGGACCCGAAGGCACAGGAGGCACCTGAGCCAGGTCTGGGCAGAAGGGCCGCGTCCAGGGCCTCAGGGTAGGCAAGACCTGCGGGCTGAGCTGGGGCCTCAGCAGCGCTGGCCATGGGGCAGGCCAGCCCAGAGCTGTGGCAGCAGGGACACTGCGCTCAGCTGGGAAGGAGGCCTGGGGGAGGGGTTGGGGTGGAGCAGCGCGGGGAGGGGCGGCGCAGAGCCCAGCTCCCAGGCCAAGCCACCCTGGGCGGTCGGGCACAGGGTCAGGGACATGGGGAGACCAGCAGCGCCACCGGCCAGGCCGCGCCTGAGTCACTCAGGATGCACAAGGCTCAGGAGCCCAGCTGCGCCGCCCGGGGCCACAGCAGAATGGGTCACAGGGACTCCGCCTCCCCTGCAGCATTTCCTTGCCTTCTGTCCCCAGCTCCGGAGAACTGGCAAGCAGCAGCCAAGGACCCTGGGAGTTAGCTCCTGCTCTAAAACCAAAGGATGGGACTCAACTCTCTAATTCGATTCTTTGCACAGAAGTATGACTGGTCTGAATGACTTGGTCTGAATTCTTTGCATTATAAGCAGCTTTACCATGAGATGAACTATCAGTAAAAACAGTGACTGCTCTAGGAATAGGTTTCTGCCTATTTCAACTAAGTTCCACTGAATATTCTTTGATTTTCATTTGCTAATTTAAATCAGTCTAAAATAAGACTTATTTCCTAACTTCCTTTCTCACTGGGGACAGTAAATGAAACTAATAGGATTTCTGCTATCAGTCTTTGAGTATCTACACTAATAAAAGAGAAACATGGTAATTGGCATACGACTGCTACCCTTTTCATGGGCTAATCATCGAGATATGCAAATTAACTGTCAGCCAAGATGGCGGCAGGCAGCCAGGCAGCTTGAAACTAACATGCAGCTTGCTTGCCTCAGTGAGGGAGGATCGTTGGAGGAAACCAACTTTCCCGCCTGCGGCTGCAGGCCTCGGAGCAGGCAGTTTAAGAAACATTGTAACAAATACCGCTGGACTTCAACCAGCAGATTCGCAACATTGTAAGCAAAGGCCAGAACCTACTTTCAGCCTCGGAGGCCTAAGAGCTGGAGCCAAGCCTCAAGGTAAAGCTGGCCCAGAATAAAAAAAAAAAAGAAAAGAAGGAGGGGTTGGGAATTTCAGTCACTCCCAGCCTGAAAACAGCCCTCAGCCCCTCACCCAGACTGGCCAGGCATCCCAGTGGTGACCCCCACCCTGATCCAGGACACCCTTCAGGGCAAACCAGCCAGCCCCACCCATGCACCAGGCCTCTACCCTATATAGTAAAAGGGTAATATGCCTCCCGGCACCGGGATCAGCATGACAGGGGGCAGCGCCCAAACCCCCGATCGCTCTGAGGCTCTGTGTGTGACAGGGGGCGGGGCCCCAAGTCCCTGAGCAGCCCTGCTCTATGCCTGATAGGGGGGAGCTCCCCAATCCCCCCCCCCCACGGGTCCTGCTCTGTGTGTGATGGGGTAGAGCCATAACCTCCCCATCGGCCCAGCCCTGAGTGTGAGAGTGGTGGTGCCCCAACCCCCTGATTGGCCCTGCTCTGTGTGTGACGGGGTCAGCGCCCCAACCCCCTGATTGGCCCTGCTCTGTGCGTGACAGGGGGTGGCGCCGCAACCTCCCCATCTACCCAGCCTTGAGTGTGACAGGGGACGGTGCCCCGACCCCCCAATTGGCCCTACCCTGAGCATGACTGAGGGTGGCATCACAACCTCCCAATCTGCCCTGCTCTGTGCATGATGGGGCGGTGCCCCAACTCCCCAATCAGCCCTGCTCTGATCCCGACCAGGGGCTGCACCTAGGGATTGGGCCTGCCCTATGCCACCCGGGAGCAGGCCTAACCCAGCAGGTAGTTATCTCCCCAAGGGTCCCAGACTGCCAGAGGGCACAGGCAAGGCTGAGGGATCCCCCTCCCCACCGAGTGCACAAATTTTTGTGCACTGGGCCTCTAGTATTGACATAAGCTTTGTTTAGGGAGGCAGAATGGAAATTGTTTACTTTTCTTTTTGAGGCCTAATACATTTATTTTTAATTGCAGTTTTCTAGATATTTGAAGGGAATCTCCTCCTGTTTTTTCTTCCAGAGTAATTTCTAGGACACAATTTGGGAGTTTCTTTTAAAAGCTTTTTTATTTCTTTTAAATAGAGCTACAAACTTAGTTCCTTTTAAGAAATACCTCTAAAAGAGTGGTATGCTGGCCAATACTGCAATGCATACAGATTAAGTAAAAGTAAGTCTCTTTTTTTATGGTGTCTTATTAATGGTGAGATTTAATATTTGAATAACTTTTTGTTTACCTTGTAAATAGTAGCAGAAGAGACTTAAAAATGTCTCCTTTTTCTTAAGCTTAAAATTTACTTTTAAACAGCATTCTTTTGGCTGGTGCTCATTTACATAGGTACACTCTGGACTCTGTTAGAACCAATTGCTAATAAAATATCTGCTTCTCATATAACTGAGTTTATATGAGAACTTGATTATATTGTAAAAAGCTAATTTGTTAAGTGACTAAAGTATGCACCCTTATTGAGAAAGCAAAGTAAGTAAACTTATACATTTGACCTATGAACTACAGATGTTGCACTGCCCCCTGGCCTATCTAAAGATCAGGCTGTCAGGGCTCCCATCTTAAAATTCTGCTGCTGAATAGTCCCATGTTTCTTAAGAAGTATTCAGCAACTTTTTCCTACCCTCCCTTAGAGGTTAAAACTTTTATAACATTTAAAATATGTATATGTAAAGAGAACACAGTTATTAATTTTTATTTGATGAACTGCAAGTGATTTCAAGTATATTAGTTTGGCGTAAATTGGTTTAAAGATATTTCTTTTCCTAAAATATTTCTTTTAAGAAGAGAGTAAACCCTTGAATTATTCCAGGGCACTTGAAAAGTTTCAAAGCTATCTCTTGGTTAAAGTCTTGAAATTTAACATGGAAAGACTATCACAAATATGTGTAACCCAAAGATTACATTATACATTTGTTGCAATTATTCTAAAATAGATCAATAAAATTTAAACTGGTTTTTATATTAAAAATTAATTTCAGACCATAGAATTAATCCTCTTTTTTAATCAGTCCAATAAAATATTATATATTAGTTTGAAATTTTACCACACATAGTACACATAAGGACTACAATATCTTTTTTACTACTAATTTTTTCCAGAGAAATCACAAGAATTATTTTTCTTGATAATGAAATTCTAAACTTTATGCATTTTATCATTACAAGCATATAATTTCTGCCAATTGAATTTGAACTTTTAACTCTTGGAAGCCTTAAATTTTAGGTGGCAAGTTAAATACTTAGCATTTCTTAGATTAGTAATACCGTCACATTTTTAAGGATATATTTCCAATAAAATTAACAAAGACTTATTTAATTAATAGATTCATTTTGTGCTTTATTTTTTTCATTTTGGTACACTCAAAATAATATTTCAGTATTTTGTTATTTCAAAACATTTAGAGATTTAGTAAGTTTCATTCCTTAATGTAACCAACTCCAAATTTTTAAGTTACCAAAAATTTAAAAAATATGTTTAGAGATATGAGGTTGCCAAAGAAGTAGGGGAAGAAGGGATGAAGGCCTGTAGCCATTTGAATTTTAAAACCACCACATTTTTCATTCAGAGATAAAATATAAGGTTGCTCTACCTGGTTCTCCACTTTTACAGGGAGAAGATCCACTGGACCTTTCCACCAACAGAGATTGCAGTCAGCCCTCTCCTCAGTGACTACACCCTCACCATCAATATATTTATTTATAATTATTATTGAAAAGCTTTGCCACAAAGCCTTCATTTTAGTTATATCTATCTATTTAACTTTTAACAATTTTGAGCTTCCAAAGCCAGTTATCACCATCTAAGGCGCTTTACTTTGGCAAATTTTGCAGCAGAAAAAACTTACTGGCTTTCATTGGCTTTAACGTGAACCTTGGAATATGGTCCATTATTATTTAAGAACTGCCCCTTATTATGGAAACACTAATCTTATTGCCTAAACACAGCCTGTATATTTTCCTTGTGTCATTTCACCATCTTATTAAGAAAAACAGTCTTGTGTTTGTACTATAACATCTGTGAGGAAATGGGGGTCAGTCCAAGAGGCCATCCAAAATCAGGTGGGGTGTGACTTCTCTTAAGCTAGTGTTTTTCTCTTCACGGGTACAGAAATCCCAGAGATATCCCTTAAGTTGTGAGGAATGTCTCATAAATCCAAATTTCAAATGACGGTCTGGGAAATAAAAGGAGACTTTTAATAACACTCTCGAGAGTGGGCATACATTTTACAGGATCACCAAGAGACTAGTAATTAATGGGTTGGGAGGTGTTTTAGATGTTTAGTAATGGCCTGTCCATCTACTGTTTCTTTTCTTATTAAATTAAATTGAAGGCATGCTTAATAGACTAACAATAAACAACCAAGACAGATTGATAATAATCAACAGACAAGTGCCCATAACATAGAGACAAGGCTTAATGAATCAGAGTAGTTTTCATAGATATTATCCTATTCTGCTCTTCATGGCATTGGATGTCCTCTAAAGTTATTTTAGCTAAAATCTGCCTGTCCCAAGGTGTCATATGGTAATTTTCAGACAAAGCATTAAAGAGTCCTTTTGTAAAATGACTGTTAACCCCGTTTTCTCTAGCTGCTGTGCCTTTCCACACTAGAGTGGAGGACCCAGGGCTTAGGTATTACAGACTTTTGATCCCCAATACGAATTAGGCATAATGCAGTGCGAACAAGAGCACACATAGTTCAAGATGACAATGTTACTTTTTTTCCTTGAGCCTGATTTCAGGGAGTACCTTTTGATATTTTAATTTCTTTATCCTTGAGCATACAAGTAAGTGTTTACAATTATTTATTTATTTATTTTGCTTTATAATCAAACTTTCTTTCATTATAGCCTGGCAGAAATGAAAGATTTTCCGCCCACTTTTTGTTTCACTATTTCCAAAGCTGGCATGGGCTTTGTGCACAGAGAATTTTCCCCACCTTTTCAGTGCACTTCTCAGCTTTCTGGTAAAATGTCTTCATTTTTCACTCTGGTGAAATTTCTTCTCCAGATGCCCCCCATTGGGCGCCAGAATGCTGCAACCTTTTGCAGCAAGGATTCAGGATCAGGAAAAGGAGCTGAACACAAATGAATACACTAGACAACAAATATAAGTTTAGAAGACATAGGGGGGCCAGGGAGAGACCTTTCTCTCTAGCAGAGAAGCACTCTGAACCCTAGCACCCATCAGCTTTTATTCACTTGGATTTAGGTTTCTCATATATGCCCTTTAGCAAAGCAAACAGGGTTATCAGGTTAGGAGATTACCTTCAGCCATTTTGCCAACGGCAGGGTAATATAATGCTGATTTTTCAGCCCTGCTGAATATCAAAGTTCATTGGCCCTCTAAGGGAGATACATGTACATGTACATGTACATATACATATACATATACATATACATACATATATATACATATATGTATTTTTGTATATTTGTGTATATATACCTTCACACACACACACACACACACACACACACACACACACACACATAAATATATGTACTAGAGGCCCAGTGCACAAAAATTTGTTCACTGGTGCGGGGGTGTCCCTCAGCCCCACTTGTGCCCTCTCACAGTCTGGTACCCCTTGGGAGTTGCAAATTATAAGAGTTCATTCTTTGTTATAGCAGTTGAGTTTTCCATTGTATAGATGTTCCACAGTTTTTAATCCGTGCATCTGCTAACGGGCACTTAGACTGTTTCCAAATCTTAGCTATTGTAAATTGGGCGGGTATGAACATACAGTTGCATATATCTGTCCTGATTAATGTTACTCATTTCTTGAGATATATATGCCTAAAAGAGAGAGTACTGAATCAAATGGGAGCTCCATTTTTAATTTTTTGAGAAACTCTATATGGTTTTCCACAATGGTTGCAGCAGTCTGCATTCCCACCAGCAGTGCACAAGGGTTGCTTTTTCTCTGCATCCTCTCCAGCACTTGTGGTTTTTTTATTTTTTTTATAACAGCTATTCTGACAGGTGTGGATTGGTACTTCTCTCATTTTGATTTGCATCTCTTGGACTGTTAGTGCCTTTGAGCATTTTTTCCTATGTCTCTGGGCCTTATGTAAGTCCCCTTTCAAAAATTGTCCATTTAAGTCTATTGCCCGTGTTTTGATTGGATTGTTTATCTTCCTACTGTTAATTTGTGTGTGTTCCCTGTAAACATTGGAATTCAACACTTATCAGAGATACCATTGGCAAATGTGTTCTACTATGCAGTGGGCTTTCTTGTTGTTTTGTTCAGGATTTAGTTTGCCATGCAGAAGGTTTTTATTTTGATATAGACTATTTGTTTATTTTCCCCTTTGTGTGCGTTGCCTTCGGAGCTGTGTCAGTAAAGATATGCTAAGACATATGTGTAATATTTTGCTGCCTATGCAATCTTCTAAGATTTTTTTATATAGATTCCCAACTAACGTTCAAGTCCTTTCTCCACTTTGAGTTTATTTTTGTGTAAGGTGTATGTTGGTGGTCTAGTTTCATTTTCTTCCTTGTTTCTGTCTGATTTTCATCATTTATTGAAGAGACTGTCTTGACTCCATTGTATGCTCTTGCCTCCTTTGTAAATTAATAATAGAGCGTAATGACTTGGGTCCACTTCTGGGTTCTCTGTTCTATTTCAGTGGTGTATATGTCTTTTCTAGTGGCAGTAGCAGGCAGTTTTGAGAATGGTGGCTTTATAATATAGCTTAATATCTGGTATTGTGAGCCTTCCATATTTTTTTCTTGTTCCCTGGATGGCTGAGGCTATTTTTACTCCATAGGAATTCTTGGAGAGTTTTTTCTTTGTCTGTGAATTATTCTGTTGATATATTAATGGAGATTACATTGAATCTATAAATTGCTTTGGGTAGTATGGACATCTTAATGATGTTAATTCTACCAACCCATCAACAAGGTATATTAGTCCATTGTTGATATCTTTATCTCCTTTTCAATGTTCTGTCATTTTCCAAGTACAGTTCTTTTACTTCCTTCATTGAGTTTTTTCCTTAATTCTTTTACTGCAATGGTAAGTGGGATACTTTTCTTAGTTTCTCTTTTTATGAGTTCATTCTTGGTGTATCAAAAGACATATTTTTGAGTGTTAATTTTGTATACTGATACATGACCAAATTCACTAATTATGTGCTTTTCCGGTTGGGATGACTTTTATTTCTTCATGTCTGAACACTATGGGAGCACTTCCTGTACTATGTCGAACAGGAATGGTGAAAATTGGCATCACTGTCTTGTTCCTGTTCTTTTAGAGGAAATGGTTTTAGTTTTTGCCCATTGAGTATGATGTTGGCTGTGGGTTTCTCATATATGGCCTTTATCATGTTGAGGTATACTCCATCTATTACCAAGTTGCTGAGAGTTTTTATCACAATTGGGTGTTGGGTTTTTTCCAGTTCTTTTCCTGTGTCTATCGATATGATCACGAGATTTTTGTCTCTCAGTTTGTTTATGAGTTGTATCACGTTTATTGATTTGTGAATATAATACCAGCCTTGCATCCCTGGTGTATATCCCACTTGATAATGGCATTTGGTCCTTTTAATATAATTCTGGATGCTATTTGCTAATACTTGGTTAAGGACTTTCGTATCTGTCATCATCAGCTATATCGGCCTGTAATTCTCTTTCTTTGTAGTGTTTTTACTTTGTTTGGGAATTAGAATAATGCTGGCCTCATACAAAGAGTTTGGAAGTATTCTTTCCTCTGATTTTCTGAAATAATTTGAGGAGTATAGATTGTAGTTTTCTGAATGTTAGGTAGAACTACCTGTGAAGGTGTCCAGGCCGGAGCTTTTGTTGGTTGCAAGCGTTTTGATTACTGCTTCCATTTCATTAGTTGTTATGAGCCTATTCAGGTTTCTTAATTCTTACTGAATCACATTTGGTAGATTGCATTTTTTACTGACTTCATCTATTTCATCCACATTGTCCAGCATTTTGGCATATAGCTATTTATAGTATTTTGTTACAATCCTTTGAATTTCTGTGGTGCCAGTGCTTACTCCTCCACTCTTGTTTCTGATTTTACTTATTGGAATCATATGTGTTTGTTTCTTAATGAGTCTGGCTAATGGTTTATCAATTTTGTTTATCCGTTCATGGAACCAGCTTTTGGTTTCATTGAATTTTTTGTCTCTCTTATTTTTTCTGCTGTAATCTTTATTTTTTCCTTCCTTCTACTTACTCTGGGCTCTTCTTGTTGGTCTCTTTCTAATTCTTCAGTTGTAGGGATAAATAGTTTATTGCTGATTTTGTTATTTTTCTGAGATATGTCTATAGTGCTATGAACTTCCCTCTCAGAACTGCTTTTGCTGTTTCCCAGAGATTCTGTGTTGTTATTTGTTCATTTTCCTATTTTTCCAAATAATCTCTGATATTTTCTTGATCTCACTGTAACAAGTTCAATTGTTTATTAGCCTTCTATTTAGTCTCTAAGTGTTTAAATGTTTTTGGGTGTTTTTACTCTATTTGATTTCTCATTTCACTCCACTGTGATCCAAGAAGATGCTTGATATGATTTAAAACTTCTTGAACTTGTAGGGACTTGTTATGTGTCCTACCATGTGGTCTATCTTTGGGAATGATCCATGTGCACTTGAGAAGAATGTATATTCTGCTCTGTTGGGGTGAAATGTCCTAAAATGTAAATTAAATCCATCTGATGCAGTGTGTTCTTTAGAGTCTCTGTATCATTATTTTGTCACATGGAAGACCTATCCAGTGAAGTCAGAGGAGTGATAAAAGTCTGCTACTATGACTGTCGTGTTTTCAGGCTCTCTTTTAAAGTCCCCTAGAAGTCTCTTTGTTTTTTGTTTGTTGGTTTGTTTGTTTGATATATATATCTACCTACCTGACTGACACCAGTCTGAACCCTCTTAGCCAATAGTTAAGAAATAAAGGAAGCCAAGATTATTCCACCCTATAGATGCCTTTTGGGATATTGATTTTCAGCTCTTTATTTAGAAGCCAAAGTGTCAGAGAGAAACTTTGGGCAACCCCTACCCGCTCCTGCCCAAAAATTCAGAGAGAGAGACCTTCTTCAGAAGATTGTTGCCTTTGCCTGATTGGAATGAAACATGGTAAACAAGAGGGCTTCAGCAGATGTCTATTGGCTAGTTTGCCCTCCTCTCCTGTGACACCATCAATCAGGAGTGTGGGAGGGGTTCCCAGACATTGTTGGTCCCAGGAGGCAGGGTTATAAATTCCAGCAGCTGCAGTTCAGCTCGCCCAGCACACCTCCTGAGCCACAGCTGGACAGGGAAGAGACTGGGTCCAGGCTGGCTGGGCCCAGGACCTGGAGAAGAGGGGGAAAACAGAGGGGGATGACTCAGATGAACCTGGAGCTGTGCGAGCTCCATCTGTCATTGAGCAGCTGGCCTTCAGCTGAGTGTTCCTCTCCAAACAACCAACCTCTAACCCAGAAGTTACTCTCATGGGGAGGGCTGTACCCTCTTCGAGTCCAGTCTCTTGGAGGCCCGAATCTGGGTGAAGGGATGCCGCCCAGGGATGGAGGTTCCTGCCTTTCCCTCTGGGCTCCTGGATATTTACGCCAAAAGAATTTTCAAAAGGTGTGGTTCACAGAAATCGGGACACACACTGTGGCGAATGCACTCTGGCCACCCTGAATTCTCTCCGAGATCTTTCACATCGGCTAATCCTGCAGTGTACTGGGAGTGCAGAGGCCATTGCATGTGCCTGTTAGGAAATCAGGAGCCTATTGTACAGTGGGTGTCCTGGAAGCACAAGTCAGCCCCCAATGCCTTCCTGATTTGCCCTCCCTGCTTTGGACCCCTGTTTAATCTCCTTCGTCTTAGTGTCTTCACCTGAAAACAACTGACAGCATTAAAGTTCAAACTGTCATGGCATGAGTCAGACTACAACATCAAAAGGCTAAGTTTTCCTTAGTCTGTAAGGGCTGTATGATGCTTAGTTTGAGAATGCAGATTCCTTCGTACTTAGGCTTACTGTAGGTGATTGTAGACAAAAGTATGTACCCCTTCCACCTCACCTCTATTTCATCCCCTCACAGGACAGGCTAGACTCAGCCTCTCTCAGCTGTGCAGGAGTGTGTGTATGCACACACACTCACACACACACACACACACACAACACACAGCAGCTCCTTCAAAAGCATCCAGCTTCCCTCTCTTCCACTACGGAAGGGTTTTTAAGTCATGATCGTGATCATTATTATGCAGTGCTGGTTGACTGACACTTTTCATGTTTCTAAAATGAAAATACATCTTCACCACCAGTCCAGGAGAGGAAATTGTAATAAAGAACCCTGTAAAAAATACAGGAAGATATTTTACAATGACTAGCATTATCATTTTTAGTGGACATGTGGACTGCTTTAAGATATTCATAAATATGATTTGCTGATTTCCCAGGAGAGTAGGGCCCAAGAACTGTTAGTCCCTGTTCCTTATGCAGGCTTACTGTCACCTAGGAACATGGTGAACATTGTGAGGCAATGGGTGAAGCAATGGAATAAATGAATGTTATATTCACATTTAACTTTACAAGAATAGGGTTGCATTATGTAATCAGTCGGGTGGCCTGCATTTTGCTTTTGATATAACAGACCATGTCTTTTTAGTGCATCAACCTCTGCAATGCTGACAAACAACCGGATCATCATGAACATAAGGGTGGACAAACTTCAAATAGATTCCCTTTGAATTTCACCTTCCCTGGATACATCTATTGCCCTCTCTGTCACTGTGCCCCAGTGTCTCTTGCATTCTCAAATTGGCCAAGCACTTTACTCTCTCAGAAATTGTGCAGTCTGTCCTCATGCCCTGAACAGGATCCTTCCAAGCCCCTGATGGCCCCTCCTTGTACAACTCTCAGGCAGAAGTCTACCTACCTCTGTAACTTTCCATACCAGCACCTTTGTTCTCTTGACAGAATTAGTTACAAAGAGCCATTTGTAGATAATGGTCTTGTTGGGTTTTGGTGTGTGTGTATGTGTGTGTGTGTGTGTGTGTGTGTGTGTGTGTGTGTTTCTATTGTCATCCTAAACTCTGTGAGGAGAGACTGTGTATAGCTCTGAGCATGGGATAAGCAGCCACTCAGGAAAAAAATAGTTGCCAAATGCATCAAGGAGAGAGGGGGGAGGGCTATGCTGAATCTCTAGTTCCCAGGTGAAATAGTGGAGTTGTTTCTGTTTCTGCTTTTTATCTGCTCTGCTCTAGGTGACAAACCCAAATCCACTGAGGCTGAGTGCAGTGGCCTCATTTGTCCTCATTCCTCCATCTATGTAGTTGGAAGTCTTAAACTCTGCTAGTTCATAGGCATTGGGAACGTCTGGAGGAATGGAAGGGTAGGAACACACTAGAAGCCAGCCTTACCACCCTGCTGTTACGCTCCACCCCCCTGACCTCTCCACAGCCTATGGTGAAGAGATGCAGGATCACCTGCATGACAGGGACACAGTGTCCTCAGCCCACTCTCCCTCTCAGATAAGGTCTCACAGTTTGCAGATTCTGAATATTCCCCAAGTCTGAGTGTGGAAAAGAAAGGCAGCACAATGTGTCTGAGGCTGCCTGTGACTACTTGAGCCAAGTTAAGCAGAGACAGCGTTGAACCACACAATGACTGTTTACTCCAAGGATGCGGTCAGTATGGGGCGAGGAGTCGCTCACCCTGGAAATTCAGCTCTCAGCCTCTTGGGGAGAAGATAGCTACCTGTAGCTGCCAGCTGCAAGTGTGACATGCAAAGGGGAGGGGAGGGCCTGCTGTCTGGACCTTCAGGAGCTCAAAGGCTGACCACAAGGTGGCTAATCTTCTATGACCTTAGCAACAGCTCAGCCCCTTCCTGGGATGAGATTGGAATGGTCAGCCTTCCTAAGAAAGACCCCAGGAAGGGGTCAGGGTGCGGGCACAGCTGCCAAATCAAAGCCTGTCCTGTGCCTGGTCTCTTCGCAAAATGCAATTCTTTTCTGAGTAATGGGCCATGGAGGCAGCCTATGTTTTCAGTAGAGCCTGTTTCATCCTCCAGTGTCCCAGGGCCTCGTATTTATAGTTTGTAAGTAATGATTAAACAACTGCGGCTCTATTCTTATTACAAGCCCTTCCTCACTATGAGAAGCTGATTTCCAAGGACGCCCAGGAGATGCCTCAGGCCAGCTTGGATGACAGGGCTGGGCCTCAGCTTTGCTCTTCCCCTCTCCCTCTCTCCTCACAAGCCTGGCTTTTGTTTCCTAAAGAGACTATGGAAAAGCAGGCAGCAAACCCTCTCAGACTGAGCATGCCAGGCCCCCTGTGTGCCCTGGAGGCGCCACCTGAGAGGAGAACCCTGGGTTAAGGTTCAGCTAAGGGGCAGCTCTGCCAGCACCTGAGCACCAGGCTGTGGCTGGTGCCTCCCCACCTCTCCTCAGCTTTGTTGGCCTGCTCCTCCTCAGGAGCCTCCTGCCCACTCGTTCTGCTTTCAGGCCCAGGTGTGACTTTGCCAAAGGGATTTGTTGGTGAGAGGAGAACCCCTTCCTGAGGGGGCAAGAAGGCAGGGAGAGTGCCATCACCTGAAGGCTTAGGGGAGGTGAGCAGAGCAAAGGCTGGATCCCAGGCTTGTCAAAGAGCTCTGATGACCCAAACCCCAGGGGTAGACTGAGGAGGGCACCTGTGGAGAGAGACAATGTAATTGCATCTGGCCAGCTCTCCTCTGCCCCGGGGATTACTAAAATGTCCCCATCCAGACAGTAGGGACAGTGGGCTAGCCCAGGGCAGGGCGCTCTTTTCTAGACAGAGGGCTGCGGTGGGGTGGGAGTGGGGCGCCAAGCCTGGCCAGGGAACAAGGTAGGTAAGTGGCAGCCACAACCACAGACGGAAAGGGGTCCCCAGAAATACAGACAGGGTGTTGAGTGGGAGGTTAGCTGGGGGTCGTGGCCTCCTGTTTCTCCCTCCACATCGGGACCGCCCCCACCCTCATGCCTGGAAGCACAGGGTTTCCCTGACAGCCACCCACCCTCTGCCACCCCTTGCAACCTGGTGGGTGTGGCACAGGCGCCCCTGTCCCCACCTTCTCTGGGCCTGTTAAGACATGACCCCCCTCCAGCTCCCTGATCTTGGGTTGCTCCTGATCTCGTGATCTCGCGAGATTTCGCCCCCAAAGGAACCAGGGCGCAGCCCCAAGAAGCTTGCCAGGCAGCGCCCCCCACTGCTTCCTTCCCTCCAGCCTCCCAACTTAGCTGGAGACCACGCTGTGAGGAGCGTGGCCTGTTGAAAAGGTAATCGCACACCCTGGGTTCTTGCTGTCTCCAGGGGTGAACTTTCTGTTGCGGGGGTGAACTGCTCTAGTCACTGGCAACCCGCAGCCCCTCCCGCTCCGGCTTTTTCCATCTGAAAATGAGTTCCCACCTGGTTGTCCTGAAGGCCTGAGGTCCAAACCTGGCTCGCTGGCGTGAGGCCTTCCGCTTGCTGCGCCAGAGTGGGAGCTCGCTGAGGGGACTTACACGCAACAATTCATGGAACTCTGGCGTCGGCCTTTATTGTGTGACCTCAGCTGGCCGAGTTTGCAGTTGACCAAGAGGGCCCCCACAGCCCCGGCGCCAACTCCCCCGGGATCTGGGTCCTCAAGTCTGTGGGCTCTCAGGCCAGCCCAGCCCTGCTCAGGGCGTGGGAGACAGAGAGGGGGCAGAAAAGTGGCTGCTGGACAGTGGAGAGGGCGCTTTCCGCAGAGCACCAGGGCCGTCACTCATCATTGTCCTCTGGTTCAGCTGGTGAGAAAGCGCTGGTCAGGCTGGGACATAAGAGGTGATTCCCACTGAGAGCGGCAGAGCCCTCTCCTGGTGTGAGTGTGCGGGTGCCTGAGTGTGCGTGAGTGTTTGTGAATTCTCACCTGATGATATGTTCCTGGGTTCCTTTTCATTCTTATTACTAATTAAGGTATTACATATGTGTTCTTATCCCCCACTGCTCCCACACCCCCACCCCCACCCCACAAGCATGTCCTCACGCTCACCACCACCCTTGGTGTTTGAGTCCATTGGCTAGGCTTATAGGCATGCATACAAGCCCTTTGGTTGATCTCTCCCCCTTAACCCCACCCTCCCCTACCTTCCCTCTGAGGGTGATGGTCTGATCCATGCTTCTCTGTCTCTGGATCTGGTTTTGTTCATCGGTTTATGTTGTTCATTATAATCCACAGATGAGTGAGGTCATGTGATATTTCTCTTTCTTGGACTGACTGACTGGCTTTGCTTAGCATAATGCTCTGCAGCTCCATACATGCTGATGCAAATGGTCAGTGCCCCTTCCTTTTTTGCAGCAGTGTACGATGCCAGTGTGTAGATGCACCACGGCTTTTTAACGCACTCATCTGCTGACGAGCACTTAGGCTGTTTCCAAATCTTAGCTATTGTAAATTGTGCTGCAGTGAACATAGAGGTACATGTATCCTTTCGGATTGGTTATTCTAGGTTCCTGGGATATATTCCTAGAAGTGGGATCACTGGGTCAAATGGAAGTTCCATTTTTAGTTTCTAGAGGAAACTCCATACTGTTCTCCATAGAGGCTGCACCAGTCTGCATTCCCACCAGCAGTGAAGGTGGGTTCCTTTTTCCCCCCATACTCACCAGCACATGCCCTTTGTTAATTTGTTGATGATAGCCATTCTGACAGCTGTGAGGTGGTACCTCATTGTCCTTTTGATTTGCGTCTCTCAGATGATTAGTGACTCTGAGCATTTTTTCATGTGTCTCTTGGCCTTCCTTTTGTCCTCTTTGTAAAAAATATCTATTTAGGTCCGTTGCCCATTTTTGTGATTGGTTTGTTTATCTTCCTTTTGTTAAGTTGTATGAGTTCCCTGTAAATGTTGTAGATGAAACCCTTATCAGAGAGAACATTGGCAAATATGTTCTCCCATGTAGTGGGCTTTGTTGTTGTCTTGTTGATGGTTTCTTTTGCTATGAAGAAGCTTTTGATTTTGATGTCATCCCATTTGTTTATTTTAAGTTTATTTTCCATTGCCCCAGGAACTGTGTCTGTGAAGAGATTGCTTCCGTATATATCTGAGACTCTGCTGCCTATGGATACCTCTATTATTTGTATGGTTTCCAGCTTTATGTTCAAGTTATTTATCCATTTTGAGCTTATATTTATGCATGGTTTCAGTTGGTGGCCTAGTTTCATTTTTGCATTTGTCTGACCAAATATCCCAGCACCATTTATTGAAGACACTGTCTTATCTCCATTGTATGTTTTTGCCTCCTTTGTCAAGTATTTATTGAGCTTGGTGGTTTGAATTGGTTTCTGGGTTCTCTATTCAATTCCAATGGCCTATATGTCTATTCTTGTGCCAGTGTCAGGCAGTTTTGAGCACAGTAGCTTTGTAATACAGCTTGATATCTGGTATTGAGATCCCTCCTACGTTGTTCTCCTTTCTCAAGATTGCTGCCACTATTCGTGGTCTTTTTTTAATTCCAGATGGATTTTTGGAGGGTTGGTTCTAGGTCCGCGAAATATGCTGTTGGTATTTTAATGCGGAGTGCATTGAATCTATAGATTGCTTTGGATAGTATAGCCACTTTAATGATGTCATTTCTACCAATCCATGAACAAGGTATGTTCTTCCATCTGTTTATGTCTTCCTCTACCCCCTTTTTCAACATCTTCTAGTTTTCTGAGTGGAGGTCTTTTACCTCCTTAGCTAAGTTTATTCCTAGCTTTCTTAATTTTTTTGGTGGGATGGTAAATGTGATACTTTTTTCAATCTCCTTTTCTGTAGGTGTATTAAAATGCCACTATTGGTGTATAAAAAATGCCATATATTTCTTGGCGTTAATTTTGTAGTCTGCTACATTGCCGAGTTCATTTATTAAGTTTACTAAACTTTTGAAGGAGTGTTTGGGTTTTTCTATGAACAGTATCATGTCAATTGCAAATAATGACAATTTACTTCTCCTTTTCCAATTTGGGAACCATTTATTTACTTTTCTTGTGTGATCACTGTGACTAGGACTTCCAGTACTGTGTTGAACAGGAGTGGTGAAAGTGGGTGTCCCTTTCTTGTTCCTGTTCTAGAGGGAAATGGTTTTAGTTTTTGCCCATTGAGTATGATGTTGGCTGTAGGTTTGCCATATAAGGCTTTTATTATGTGGAAGGATGATCCTTCTATTCCTACTTTGCTGACTGTTTTTATCAGAAAAGGCTGTTGCAGTTGGTCAAATGCTTTTTCTGCACCAGTTGATATGATTGTGTGGTTTTTCTCTCTTAATTTGTTTATGTGATGTTTCATGTTCATTGATTTGCAGATATTGTACATACTTGCATACCTGGAATAAATCTCACTTGGTCATGGTGTATGATCTTTCTAATGTAATGCTCTATCCGGTTTGCTAGAATTTAGGTGAGGATTGCAGCATCAATGTTCATCTGGAATATTGGACTGTAAGTCACTTTCTTTGTGTTGTCTTTTTCTGGTTTTGGGATTATGGTAATGCTGGCTTCATGAAAAGATCTTGGAAGTATGCTGTCCTCTTGAATTTTTTGAAATAGTGTTAGAAAGATTGGTTTTAGTTCTTCTTTGAATGTTTCGAAAAACTCCCCTGTGAAGCCATCTGGTCCAGTGCCAGCCACTCATGTGCTTGCTGCTCTCTGCTGGGTGTCAGCAGCTTCCTAGCTTGTCACACACAACACCTGGCCCTTCGTTCACTTTTTATTGCTATTCCTTTCTTTTTCTTCTACCTTCCACTCTTCTAACTTGGGCCCATCAACGAGGGAGCTGATTTTCCCATTTTTAAGTACATTTCTTATTGATTTCAGAGAGGAAGGGAGAGGGAGAGATGGATAAAACATCAATAATGAGACAAAATCATTGGTTGGCTTTCTCCTGCACATCCACCTGGGGATCCAGTTGTGAACTCCGGCCCCTGCTCCAACTGAGAATTGAATTATATCCTCTTGGTTCATAGGCCTACTGAGCCACACTGGCCATCACACTCTGCTTCTTCTAGTGGGAAGAGAAAATGCTAAAGTCTCTGTAACAGTCGGTGAGCTCCCCACCCCCCCAAAAAAGAGGATAAGAGAACAAGGCTCAGAAAAGGTATATCTCTTACTGCAAACGCTCTCTTTCTCATCCTCTCTCTCTCCCATTACGTCTCCCTCTCCCTGTCCCTCTGTCTGACATGCACCTTGTTTTCCCATCCCAACCTTCACAGGAAATAGTGTCCATAATGGGAATCAGAACCTTTGGAATTTGGGGAAAAGTATACAAATGGGCAGGTTCTGAGGGAGGAAGGACATAGGCAAAACATCCTGTGGTCTGGGTGTTAATTCCTCTGCACAAAGAGATCGTGCCCATTACCTTGTGTGGAGATTCACCTGTGGGGCCAACTTATGTAAAGCTCCTGTCAGCATGTCCTCCTCTGGAATTGCCCACTGGTATTCGCATTGATGGTATTTATTAACCACCACATGCAAGAAGGAAGAAAATAAAAGTCAATGCACCCTGGCCAGTGTGTCTGGGCATTGTCCTGTGCACCAGAAAGTTCACCGATTTGATTTCTGGCCAGGACACATGTCCAGGTTGCAGGTTCAGACCCAGGCATCCAACATTGTTTCTCTCTCACAGGAATGCATGCTTCTGTGTCTGTCTCTCTCCATTCACCTCTCTCTAAAGAATTAATTTTAAAAACCCACCATATTAAAACACAACAAAAGAAAACTCATTGCTGCATGTTGCCTCTAAAACCAAGTGTCCTGCACTTGACGCTTTATTTGTTCTCGAGACCACAATGAGAAACCTAGCACAATTCTTTATTGGAATCTGGACTTTTCCACCAAAATATTCAGAAAAGCATAGTATTAAGGCAATGAGGCTTAGAAAGCTTAGATAGAGACCACATCTGTGAAGATGGGCACAGAAGGGGCCTGGATAGGAGGTGACTGCTGGTGCTCAGGCATCTTGTACATGAAGGCCCTATGGGCAGGGTCTCTATGCCATCAGAAAGCAAACGGGGAGAGCAAGGCACACACAGTAGGTTCCTTACTACTAGAATGTACCCCAGAGTCCAACAATCTGCCCAGCAGTCAGGCAGGCTGGATACAGGGCAGCTGGAGCACACGAATGTCAAAGGGAAGACTCTGAATAAAGAAGAGCCAAAGCCTGGCCTGCTTGTCTCAGTGGATGAGTTTCGACCTGTGAACCAGGAGGTCAGGGTTCAATTCCCAGGTCGTGACATGCCCATTTTGTGGGCTTTTAGACCAGTAGATGTCTTGTAGGAGGCAGCCAATCAATGATTCTCTCTCACCATTGATGGTTCTCTTTCTCCCTTTCCCTTCCTCTGTGAAATCAATAAAAGAATATATATCTAAAAGTATGTACATAGCTTAGAGTTTTGATACCCTGAATATCCGTTTAGAAATACAAGAAGGAGCCTTTTGTCATGGTCAGGATTTCTTTTTTTTTTTTTTAGCAGTCTTTTTTTTTTTTAATATATTTCATCGACTTTTTACAGAGAGGGAGAGAGAGAGATAGAGAGTCAGAAACATCGATGAGAGAGGAACATCGATCCGGTGCTTCCTGCACATTTCCCACTAGGGATATGCCCACAACCAACGCACATGCCCTTGACCGGAATCAAACTCGGGACCCCTCAGTCCTCAGGCCGACGCTCTATGCACTGAGCCAAACCGGTTTCGGCGTCATAGTCAGGATTTTTATGCTGTTCCTTCTTCCCCTTTAATCTTCCTTTCTAGTCCACTTCCCCATGGGATTGTATATAAAGTGATCTATTTCATGCTGGGACGTTTTGTATTGTTTGTCTTGTTGTATTTCTCTGTACCATAATACGTTATCAGTACAAACCTACAGTGGAAAAATTAGGCTGAGTAAATTGGGCATCCAAATGGCTTTATTAAGTATTTCACCAATCCAGGAGCATACCAGCTGGCAATGAAAAATGGGCTCACTGAGCCATACCATCCATGGTTTGTTCCACCACACAACGCGCAATCTGACAGGCTAGATTTTAAAATCCTTAAAAAGTTGAGGTCCCAGCTTCCAAAATTTTCAACTAATTTCACATACACTATTTCAATAAAAAGAATGTTAAAAAAACACACATTATTGGGGTAATATTTAAAATTGAAGTTGGAAGGCTTGTTGATAACTATACACTCAACAGTCCAAGAGGTGAGTTTTTAAAAACCTTTCCCATTCATGATGTTTGTTTATATTCACTAATAAAAATACTGAGGATTCAAGATAACTCAGAGTTTGAGTGATCATACCCTTTGTGGTCCATTAAATGTCAAATAGTTGCAGAGAAAGTGCATGAATAGTTCACCAATAAAATACATATCACAATCTAGGGGCGCTTTTGTTTACTCCATCCAGAAGCATAGTCCGGAAAGCTAACTGGTTCCATTTAAGTGGTAATCTCTATTTCAATCTTAGTATAACCACTTCAGAAAGTGCTGATGTCATTTAAATAAGCAAAAGGATGCCTGCATTTATACTTCTTCAAACTTTTATATCATTCCGTATTCAATTTTTCTCTATTTCTACTATTCCTTTCAAGGTTGAGGACATACAAAATGTCACAGGAAGGAGGTCAAGAATTGTTTTGCAGCCTTGGTGGAGGTTCCCCAATCCTTTTTCCATTTAGGTTGTCCAAAGAAAATATGTAAATTGTTTACCCTTCCTAACTGGAAACAGGGCAGTATGCCATGAAGAAGTAACACACTGCTTCATTTATTTCTTTTATCATTATTGTTCAGATTATTACAGTTGTTCCACTTTTCCCCCCATAGCTCCCCTCTACCCAGTTCCCACCCCACCTTCTGCCCTTATCCTGACACTGTCCTCATCCATAGGTGTACGATTTTTGTCCAGTCTCCTCCCATGCCCCCCACACCCCCCCACATCCCTTTCCCTTGCAAAAATTTTCAGTCCACCCCCTCTCTATGCCCAATTCTATTATATTCACCAGTTTACTCTGATCAGAATTTTTATTCACTTGATTTTTAGATTCACTTGTTGATATGTATCTGTTGTTCATAATTTTTATCTTTACCTTTCCTTCTTCTTCCTCTTCTTAAAGAATACCTTTCAGCATTAATTATAAAAAAATATGGAACGCTCCATGAATTTTGATGTCATCCTTGCGCAGGGGCCATCCTAATCTTCTCTGTATTGTTCCAATTTTAGTATATGTTCTGCCGAAGCAAGCACAGTTCTCTTTCTTTTTTAATAACTATATGTATCATTTGGAAACATTAAGATCTCAGTATGTTTTTAAAAGAATGAATGAATGCACTCTTTCATGAGCCGATAGTCTTCTTATTTTAAGTTTATAATTGTCTCTTTTTTTCTTTATTTTATTTTATTTATATTTTATTTTATTGCTCACAGTCTTACAAAGGGTATTGCATATGTGTCCCTTTTTTTCCCCCCGACCTTGACAATCCCCTGGCCTTCCCTACCCCCCAGTGTCTTATGTCCATTGGTTATGCTTATATGCAGCATACAAGTCCTTTGGTTGATCTCTTACCCCCCTCCCTCCTGCACCCCACTCCTTCCCGGCCTTCCTGCTACAGTTTGACAATCTGTTTGAGGCTGCTCTGCCTCTGTATCTATTATTGTTCAAAAGTTTATAATGGTCTCTATTATCCACGAATGAGTGGTATTTTTCCTTCACTGACTGGCTTATTTCACTTAGCATAATGCTCTCCAGTTCCATCCATGCCTTTGCAAATGGTAAGAGTTCCTTCTTTTTTACAGCAGCATGGTATTCCATCATGTAGATGTACCACAGTTCTCTAATCCATTCATTTACTGATGGGCACTTAGGCTGTTTCCAGATCTTAGCTATGGTGAATTGTGCTTCTATGAACATATGGGTGCATATATCCTTTCTGATAGGTGTTTCTGGTTTCTTGGGATATATTCCAAGAAGAGGGATCACAGGGTCAAATGGGAGTTCCATACTGTCTTCCATAGTGGCTGCACCAGTCTGCATTCCCACCAGCAGTGCACAAGTGTTCATTTTTCTCCACATCCTCTCCAGCACTTGTCGTTTGTGGATTTGTTGATGATAGCCATTTTGACAGGTGTGAGATGGGACCTCATTGTTGTTTTGATTTCCATCTCTCAGATGATTAGTAACTTTGAGTATGTTTTCATATGTCTCTTGGCTTTCTGAATGTCCTCTTTTGAAAGGTGTCTATTTAGGTCCTTTGCCCATTTTTTGATTGGATTTCTTATGTTCCTTTTGTTAAGTCGTATGAGTTTCCTATAAATTTGGAGATTAGGCCCTTATCAGATATGACATTGGCAAATATGTTTTCCCACACAGTGGGTTTTCTTGTTGTTTTGTTGATGGTTTTTTGCTGTGCAGAAGCTTTTTATTTTGATGTAGTCCCATGTGTTTATTTTCTCTTTAGTTTCCAATACCCTAGGAGCTGTATCAGAGAAGAAATTGCTTCGGCATATGTCTGAGATTTTGTTGACTTTAGATTCTTCTAGTATTTTTTATGGTTTCCTGTCTTACATTTAAGTCCTTTATCCATTTTGAGTTTATTTTTGTGTATGGTGTAAGTTGTTGGTCTAGTTTCATTTTCTTGCATGTATCTGTCCCATTTTCCCAACACCATTTATCTTGACTCCATTGTATGTTCTTGCCTCCTTTGCCACATATTAATTGAGCATATTGATTCCGGCCGATTTCTGGGCTCTCTATTCCATTCCATTGATCTATATGTCTGTTCTTGTGGGAATACCAGGCAGGTTTGAGAACAGTGGCTTTGTAATACAGCTTGATATCTGGTAGTGAGATCCCACCTACTTTGTTCTTTCTCAGGATCGCTACAGCTATTCGGGGACCTTTTTATTCCAGATGAATTTTTGGAGAGTTCGTTCTAGGTCTGTGAAATATGCCGTTGGTATTTAATGGGAAGTGCGTTGAATTTATAGATTACTTTGGGTAGTGTGGACATTTTAATGATTTTGATTCTACCAGTCCAAGAACATGGTCTGTTCTTCCATCTGTTTATGTCTTCCTCTATCTCATTTTTCAACGCACTGTAGTTTTCTGAGTAGAGGTCTTTTACCTCCTTAGTTAAGTTTATTCCAAGGTAGCTTAATTTTTTTGGTGCGATGGTAAATGGGATTATTTTTTTAGTCTCTCTTTCTGTAAGTTCACCATTGGTGTATAGAAATGCCATCCATTTCTTGACCTTAATTTTGTATCCTGCTACATTGCCGAATTCATTTATTAAGTCTAATAGTTTTTTGATGGAGTCTTTAGAGTGTTTTATCTCTAATATCATGTCATCTGCAAATAAGGAGAGTTTTACTTCTTCTTTTCCAATTTGGGTGTCTTTTATTTCTTCTTCTTGTCTAATTTCAATGGCTAATACTTCCAGTACTATATCGAACAGAAGTGGTGAGAGTGGGCATCCCTGTCTTGTTCCTGTTCTTAGGGGAAATGGTGTTAGTATTTGTCCATTGAGTATGATGTTGGCTGTGGGTTTGTCATATATGGCTTTTATTATGTTGAGGTATGATCCTTCTACTCCCACCTTGCTGAGAGTTTTTATCAAAAATGGGTATTGGATTATGGCTAATGTTTTTTCTGCATCAATTGATATGACTATGTGGTTTTTTCTTTCAATTTGTTTATATGATTTATCACATTTATTGATTTTCAGATATTGTACCATCCTTGCATCCCTGGGAAAAATCCAGCTTGGTCATGGTGTATGATCTTTCTGATATACTGCTGGATCCGATTTGCTAAGATTTTGTTGAGGATTTTGGCATCTTTGTTCATGAGGAATATTGGCCTGTAATTCTCTTTCATTGTGTTGTCTTTACCTGGTTTTGGTATTTGGGTGATGCTGGCTTTATAGAATGATCTTGGAAGTGTTCCTTCCTCTTGGATTTTTTTTAGTAGTCTGAGCAGGATAGGTTTTAGGTCTTTGTTGAGTTTTTGGTAAAACTCCCCTGTGAAGCCGTCTGGCCCGGGCTTTAGTTTGTTGGTAGTTTTTTGATGACTGCTTCAATTTCTTGCATAGTTATTGGCCTTTTGAGATGTTTTGATCCTTCCTGATTGAGTTTTGGAATGTTGTATTTTTCTAGGAATATGACCATTTCCTCCGGGTTGTCTAATTTGTTGGAGTTGAGTTGTCCATAGTATTTTTTAACAATCATTTATATTTCTGTGGGGTCTGTTGTTATTTCGCCTCTATCATTTCTGATTTTGTTTATTTTGGTCCTCTGTCTTTGCTTCTTGGTGAGCCTGGCTAGAGGTTCATCAATCTTGTTCATCCTTTCAAAGAACCAGCTCTTGGTTTCATTGATTTTATATATATTTTTTTTGATCTCTATGTCATTTTTTTCTGATCTAATCTTTATCATCTCCTTCCTTCTGCTCACTCTGGGGTTTTCTTGTTGCTCTCTTTCTAGTTCTTTGAGTTGTAGAGTTAGATGATTTACTACCATTTTTTCTTGTATTTTGATATAGACCTGTAGAGTTATAAACTTCCCTCTCAAGATTGCTTTCATTGTGTCCCATAGGTTTTGGATTGTTGTGTTTTCATTGTCATTAGTTTCCAGGATGTTTTTAATTTCTTCTTTGATCTCATTGGTAAACCAATCAATATTTAATAACATGCTATTCAGCTTCCAAGTGTTTAAGTATTTTGGGTTGTTTTTATTGTCGTTTATTTCTAATATTATGCCATCGTGATCTGAGAAGATGCTTGGTATGATTTCAATCTTCTCGAATTTGGGGAGACTTTGTTTGTGTCCTGATATGTGGTCTATTTTTGAATATATCCCATGAGCCCTTGAGAAGAATGTATATTCCTTGGCTTTGTGGTGCAGTGTTCTCAAGATGTCAATTCAATCCATCGGGTCCAGTGAGTCATTTAATATTGCTGTTTCTTTGCTGATTTTTTTTCTAGAGGATTTAATCAGTGATGGAGGTGGTGTATTAAAGTCCCCTACTATGATTGTATTGTTGTCGATCTCTCCTTTGATATCTTCCAGGAGGTTTTTTGTGTGTGTGTGTGTGTGTGTGTGTGTGTGTTTGTTTGTTTTTTTTAATGTATCTGTGTGCTCCTGCATTGGGTGCATATATGTTTATCAGGGTTATATCTTCTTGTTTTATTGATCCCTTTAGTATTATGAAGTGGCCTTCCTTATCTCTTGTTATGGCCTCACTTTGAGGTCTATTTTGTCTGATATAAGTATAGCTACCCTAGCTTTTTTTTGTTTCCATTTACCTGAAAGATATATTTTCATCCCTTCACTTTCAGACTGTGTGAGTCCCTTCTTCTGAGGTGGGTCTCTCATAGACAGCAAATGTATGTGTCATGTTTGGTTTATCCATTCAGCCACTCGATGTCTTTTGGTTGGAGCATTTGGTCCATTTACGTTTAAATTTATTATTGAAAGATACTTGTTGTAGCCATTTCTTTTTGTGTGTGGCTGTTTTCTTTCTGAGCTTTTTATTTCTTCTTTTTGCACCAGTTCCTTTCGCATTTCTTGCATTGCTGGCTTGGTGGTGATAAACTCCCTTAGCCTTTTTTTGTCTGTGAAGCTTCTTCTTTCCCCTTCAACTTTGAATGATAGCCTTGCTGGATAGAGTATTCTTGAATTCAGTCCTTTACTTTGCATCACTTGCAAATATCGTCCTTTTTTTTTTTTTTTTTTTTTTGCCTGATGTTTCTCTTGAGTAATCATTTGATAATCTAATGGGAGATCCCTTGAATGTAACTTTCAGTCTCTCTCTTGCAGCCTTTAAGATATTCTCTTTGTCCTGAACTTTTGCCATGGTAATTATGATGTGTCTTGATGTGTTTCTTTTCGGGTTCACCTTGTTTGGGACTCTCCGTGCTTGAGTGTTTTTTTTCTTCCCCACCTCAGGGAAGTTTTCTGATATTATTTCTTCCAGTAGGTTTTCTAACCCTTGTTCCTCTTGCTATAGTCCTGGCACCCCTATTATTCATATGTTGTTTCATTTCATGTTGTCCAATAGTTCCCTTAGGCTCTCCTTCTCTCTTAATTTTTTTTCTCCAGTTGCTGTTCAGTTTGGGTGTGTTTTGTTTCCCTGTCTTCTAATTTGCTAATTCGGTCCTCCATTTCTCCTAGTCTACTGTTGAAACTTTCAATGGTGTTTTTTTATTGCAACTTCATAAAGGGACCTTCTAGTCTTGCTTCTTCCCCAAACCCACCATTTGATTTTACCCATTCTTAAATAACAGAAGACCTACTTTTTAAAAATTAAATATCATCCATTTCTTAGTATCATTTTCAGTCTCTTTTGGTGCACTGGGATTTTCAGTCATTTTTTTTTCATTCACTTTTTCTATGCTTTAATAAATCTTTTGCACAGGTAAGTACATTTAGTTGGAGCTATAAGACAACATCAAAACAGACAAAAAAGAGGCATTCTGGATCTTATCAAAATAACTATATTGAGGAAATTCTTGACTAAATCTTACCTTCAGAAATACTTCCACCCCTTCTCCCACTTAAAACAATTTGTAACCTTCCACTTACAATAAAATAATTTATAGTATAGTTAACCTTGAACATCGTTTTATATTCTTTAAAAGCATTACTTCAAAACCCAGAAAATTCTCCGAAAAATTCTACAAGTAAATAGCAAATGTTATTGTACCTGAGCTTATGAATTTAAAATTTTCTGTCACAGTGGCTGCAGAATTTTTTCAATGTTGGTTTTATAATATGTAGGCAGCATAATGTATCTGTGTGTTTTGTTGTTGCTAATCCAAGTAGAGGACCTTTTTCTATTGTTTTTTTTTTTCAACAGAAAGCATGCAAGGGGAGGTAGGAGTGAGGAGAGAGAGAGAGAGAGAGAGAGAGAGAGAGAGAGAGAGAGAGAGAGAGAGAGAGAGACATCATGGTTAACATTACTTTGGAATGAGCATACACCATGACAAAGTGGATACGTTCTGGGGAAGTAGGATAATACAACATCCAGAAATCAATAAACATGATGCATCACGTAAACAAATTGAGAGATATTCATAGGAATAGATGCAGAAAAAGCATTTGATAGAATCCAACTCCCAATCCTATATAATAAGACAGAAACATGCAAATTAATCATCCCTCTGCTATGCTCAAGCCACACCTACACGCCACACCCACAAGCCAATCAGGAGTGTGTTTACAAATTAACCCAACTAAGATGATGGTGGCCATGGAGCTGGAGTAAGCAGGAGGCTTGGGTTGCTCCCGGCGATGGAGGAAGCCAAGCTTCCCGCCTGCTCTGGCAAGCGCTTGGCTTCACTCAATGCTAGAAAGTTTCAATTATAGAAGATAAATAAATTCTGATACCTGCTTCCAGCCAACCTCTACTCAAGGACGGGCTAGGAGCCTGGGTTGCCAGGGACAATGCAGGTTTCCAGCCAGACCTGGGCTCTGCTCAAGGCTACAAAGTTTCAATTATAGAAGATAGCTAAATCCCAGAAAAACAGAAAAAAGAGAAAAAGGAGAGGCTGGGAGCGTAGGTTGCCCAGGGACATGGCAGGCCTGGAAATGGCCATCAGCCCCTCACCCATGCTCGCCGGGAAACCCAGCGGGACTCTCCCACCCTGAAGGGGCTGTGAGCAGCCTGAAAATGGTTCTGAGCCCCTCACCCAGGCTGGCTACACACCCATGTGGTGACGGTCCCTACTGCGGGGCTCGGCCAGCCTGCAAATAGCCATCAGCACCTCACCCACAGTGGCCAGGCACCACAGTAGGGACCCCCCAACCCTGAAGAGGATGTGGCCAGCCTGAAAACAGCCCTCAGCTCCTCACCCAGGCGGGGCAGGCACCCCCACGGGTTGAGGATCCCCACTGGAGGGCTTCGACAGACTGAAAAATGCCATCAGCCCCTTACCCAGGTTGGACAGGCACCCCAGCGGGACCCCCACCCTGATCCGGACACACTTCAGGGCAAAACTGCCGGCCCCCACCTGTGCACCAGGCCTCTGTCCTCCTATATAATAAAAGGGTAATATGAAAATTGACCCTAACAGCAAAACGACTGGGAATTACTGGTCAATATGATGCACACTAACCACCAGTGGACAGACACTTAATGCGGGAGCTTCCCCCTGGTGGTCAGTACCCTCCCACAGGCGGAGCTCTGCTCAGCCACAAGCCAGGCTGACGACTGCCAGCACGGGGCTCCTGGGCTGCCAGAGGGAGATCTGACTGCCAGCTTAGGCCTGATCCCTCAGGCATTAGGCCTTAGCCAGAAGGTGGACATCCTACAAGGATCCCAGACTGCAATTAGGCATAGGCCTCAGGCCAGGCTGAACGACTCCCCCCCTCCCTCCCCACCAAGTGCACAAATTTTTCTGCACTGGGCCTCTACTTTTGATAAAAATTCTCAGCAAACTGGGAACAGAGGGATCATACCCTCTATATGACAAACCTACAGACAACAACATACTCAATGGGCAAAAAACATTAAGAAGAGAAATAAGACGGGGATGCCCACTCTCACTTCTGTTCGACAGAGTACTGGTAGTGCTAGGCAATGCAATCAGACAAGAAGAAGTCAAACAAGGCATGCCCACTGGAAAAGAAGAAGTAAAACTGTCATTATTCACAGATGGCATGGTACTGTCCATAGAAATACATAAAGAATCCATCAAAAAACTAGGAGATTTAATAAATGAATTTGGCAATGCAGCAGGATACAAAATTAACACCCAGAATTCTATGGCTTTTTGATACACCAATAATGAACTTACAGAAATAAAAACTAAAGAAACCAAAACAAAACAAAACAAAAAATCTCATTTACATTTGCAACAAAAAGTTAACATACCTAGGAATAAACTTAACTAAGGAGGTAAAAGACCTGTTCTTGGAAAACTACAGGAAATTTAAAAGAGATAGATGAAGACAAAAGCAAATAGAAGAACACACCACATTCATGGATTGGTAGAATCAACATCATTAAACGTTCATACTACCTAGAGCAATCTACAGTTTTAATGTATTCCCCATTAAAATACCAATGGCATGTCTCACAGACCTAGAACAAAGTCTCCAAAAATTCCTATGAAATTACAAAAGACCCCAAATAGTCACAGCAATCTTGACAAATAAGAACAAAGTTGGATGGATCACAATACCAGATATCAAGCTATATTACAAAGCCACCATTCTCAAAACTGCCTGTTACTGGCACTAAAACAGACATATAGACCAATGGAATGGAATAGAGAACCCAGAAGTCAATCCAAGAAGTTATGCTCAATTAATATTTGACAAAGGAGGCAAAATCATACAATGGAGTCATACTGTCTCTTCAATAATTGATGTTGGACAAATAGCACAGATACATGTAAAAAAAATGAATCTAGACCACCAACTTACACCATACACAAAAATAAACTGAAAATGGATAAAGGACTTAAAGGTAAGTGGGTAACCTTGAAAATCTTAGAAGAATCCATAGGCAGAAAAATAGCAGGCATCTGTCTCAGCAGTACCTTTACTAATACAGCTCCTAGGGCAATGGAAACTGAGGAGAAAAGAAACAAATGGGACGACGTCAAATTAAAATGCTTCTGTAGAGAAGAAGCAGCCAAAAAATACAACAACAACAACAAAACAAGGAAGTCCACTGCCTGGGAGAATATATTTACCAACGTTATATCCAATAAGGACCTATTCTCCAAAATTCATAATGATCTCATTCAAACAAAAGGAAGATTAATATTCCACTCAAAATGTGGGCATAGGATTTAGATACTTTTTGAAAGTGAACATACAGAAAACCAAGAGACATATGAAAACATGCTCCAAATCACTAATCATTCAAGAGATTCAAGTCAAAAGGACAATGAGATACCATCTCACACTGGTCAGAATGGCTATCATCAACAGTTCAACACACAACAAGTGCTGGCAAGGATGGGGTGTAAAAGGAATCCTCTTGCATTACTTGTGGGAATGCAGACTGGTGTAGCAACTATGCAGAATACTATGGAGTTTCCTCAAAAAATTGAAAAAATGGAGCTCCCATTTGAACAGCAATCCCACTACTAGGAACATAGCACAAGAAATGACAAACACCAATCAGAAAGAGCATATGCACCCACATATTCAGAAGAAAAGCCAGTGAGAATGAAAGAAATGTGATGCAGATAGCAAAGCAATGTCCTGCAGGCCCAGAGAATGAGCCCTTTTCTTGGCTTTGTTCTCCTAAGCCTTGGATCTGCAAGAATGGAGGCTACAGCCCCCTATAGCCATAAGCCTTCCCCTTGGCTCCAACTTGGACCTCAGAGACCTTCCATGTTGAAGTGCCCTCTTACCTAGATCCTATGAACCTGTTTATTATTACATTTTTATTTCTCATCCCAGGATATGTTTACTGGTGAGAGGAGAGAGAGAGAGAGAGAGAGAGAGAGAGAGAGAGAGAGAGAGAGAGAGAGAGAGAGAGAGATCCCTTGCTTCCCTTAATCACCCTGACCAGGAATCCAACACAAAACCGAGGTGAATTCCCTGACCTGCCAGACTAGCAACCTCTGGTGTTTGGGACCAGGCTCCAGCTCATGGAGACACCAGCCAGGACTGTGACTGTCCATTCTACCAGGGGCAAATGTGTACCAGTCTGTAAGTGACACAGAAAGCAAATTCGCCATGTGCAAACTCTGGCGCTTGCATCAATGCGAAGAGCAGGTGGTAACAGTCAGGAAAAGGACAGAGGATTATTTATACTTCAGAAGGGGGGTGCAAGGAGGAGTTTGCATGGAGGTTGGTGGCCTGCAGTGGTGCTGGCGAAGGGAGGGGCGGAGCAGAATGGGGCCAAGTGCAGTCTTGCTCACTGATTGAAGTTCATGTGCAAAGAGCATCTTGTGCATGGCCAGTGCACCCAGCATAGCTGGTGCATCCTCCTTTCCACGAGGAGGCCCCAAACCCCCTGTGTAGGAGACGCACCCTATGAAACCAAGACTATGCCTAAAGGATCCAGATAAGGGACCTGGGGACATGAAGTGAGCTCCAAGCACTGCCACCTGCTTGTTGGCATCTGCCCAGTTCAGGACCAGTGCCATCTGGAGGTGGGGGGTGGGGGGGAGGGGGCGGGTCCTGCTGGGTCAGTAGACTGCTGATCTCGCCAGCACTTTGTGTCAGAAGTGTACCCTCAAGGGCCCTTTGGGTGAACACAGGAGCTTGTGTGTACAGGTGCAGGGCGGGGCGTGGGAGGGACCATGCAACCCAGGGCAGGAGTGGTGGCGAGGTGACCTCCAAGTTAAGCATGATGCTGTGCAGAAACCGAGGTCCTAGGAGGCGAGGGCCCAGGTGCTGCTGGGGCAGGGCAGCTACTGGACATGGACCTTCTCTCCCAGGTGGTGGAAGCTGAGGCTGGGGACAAAATGAGTGCAGCAGAGGAGGCGGAGTCCCAAGTAGAAGCAGAGGCGAAGCCTGAGGAGCAGCAAGCAGAGCCAGGGCCCAGTGGGACAAGCACCCGGCCCACACTGGAGGTGCTGGCGGCCCTTCAGGTCCAGCTGAGCATTGAGAGCGCCCTAGCCAGCAGGGCCTACCTTCGGGTGAAGCGCAAGACCTCTCGGCGTAGAAAGCCCATTCTTGAGTGCAGAAGGGCCATCATCCAGTGCATCCCCAACTTCTGGGCCCAAGCTGTATCCTTGCCTGAGCCCTTCTGGCTTCACTGCTGACAAAGACCACAGGGAGTAAATGGAGGAGGAGCCAGGAGAAGGTGAAGCAGAGGAGGACAGAGGAAAGGGCCTCCCCTCCCCAGTGGCACAGCACTGGGCAAAGCGATGGCCGGCTTCTAGGTGTCAGGTCAGGAAGTATGGGCACAACGTACCACACCACAATCAGATAGTGGAAGGGCACCTTTTCTGGGCAGTGGAAAGATCCTTGGAGGTAGTGTTTTGTGTTTCTCCCTTTTTGACCAAAAAGCTCAGTGTAAACACTCAGCTCGTTTTAGCCAGGTTTAAGGCGAATGCTTCCAGTGTCCTCTCTCAACACATCAGATGCCCATAGGAATTCCAGGCAGGCTTCCTCCCTCCTTCCACAGACACACAAACACAGGTATACACAAAGGACCAGAGGTACACACACACACACACACACACACACACACCCTTTTATTGCAACTCGTGTGCAAAAAAAGGCTTATTTCCAACCCGGAATGCAGCCTTTGTGACCCACATGGACCTCTAGAAGATGTGTGCTGCCACTGTTTCTGGAGACCATACATTTCGTGTAGGCGATCCCAAGGGACAAGGCCAGGGTACATGCAGACACCCTAAGCCAGTGGTTCTCAACCTTCCTAATGCCACGACCCTTTAATACAGTTCCTCATGTTGTGGTGACCCCCAACCATAAAATTATTTTCGTTGCTACTTCATCACTGTAATGTTGCTACTGTTATGAATCATAATGTAAATATCTGATAGACAGGATGTATTTTCATTGTTCGTGACCCACAGGTTGAGAACCGCTGCCCTAAGCACTGCGTCATCTGCACAGGCACACGGAGGACAGGGAGGGCTCAGAACATGTCTGGAAATGAACCCACGATTGTTAGGGCAGGTTCATGCTCAGGTGAACATGAACCCACAGGTACCATTATTGTGAGCATGTGTGAAGAAAGTGTAGTTGGTGAGGATGTTGGAACAGGGGCAATGTCTGCCATCCACGGCCAACTCTCGTATGCCCCTAGGATGGCTCCGTGTCTTTTAGCTGCCCATTTCGTTTCACAGCCTCTGAGAGCTCCTTGACCAAAAGCAGATCCGGAACCACCCGCAGATATCAGCCATCATCACTGAGGAAGATGAAGACCTGCTGAACTACTTGATCAATGTGGAGGTCAGACTGGGAGGCAGAGTGGAGCGTGGGATGAGGGCTTTGGCACCCAGTGGGACGTGTCCCAGCAGAAAGAAAGGGAGGGGAGGTGGGTGATTCCTGCAGGCAGGCTCACTCCAGAAGCTGGCAGACAAGACACTTTACTAGTTGCATCTCTTCGCAGGTGAAGGAAGTGAGCCTTCCCAAATACCGCTGCAAGTTGATGTTTTACTTCTGGAGCAACCCCTACTTCCTGAATGACCTGATCGTTAAGCAATATGATGTCAGCCTTGCAGGTGAGTGACAGTTCCCAGGATGGGCCTTTGGAAGAGCAGGAAAATGGTGGGTGGGTGTTGACATTGGACCGATGGGAATCCAGCCTTCCAACTTCCTTCCTGCAGGGTACAGGGCCTCCAGATCCACTCCAATCCTCTGGTTCTGGGATTATGAACGTGGAGCCCCCAGCCGCCGGCAAGATACAAGCAGCGTCAGCTTCTTCAAATGGTTGTCTGAACATACCCTGCCCGGGTCAGGCAAGATTGCTGAGGTGATTGATACTGCTCTGGCCACTGTCAGAAAATGTAATGGTGGAAGCCCCACGTGCTTGAAAAGCAGAGTAGCAGACTGGTCTGGTCCCCCTCTTCCCTGTGTTCCTTCCCAGATCATCAGCGAGGACCTGTGGCCCAATCCTTTGCAGTACTACCCCGCAGACTCAGGACCCAGAGGAGGGAGCTGCAGAGGGGACCTGTTGGAGAGGAGGAGCCCCCCTGCTGGGCATTAAAAGGTGAGTAGTTGCCCCTGTGAATCTCCTTAGAAAAGTGGATGTGGAAAACCGGGCCTGGGTAAATTGGAGGTACCCTAGTGCACCAGGAATGTGTGTGAGAGCAGCAAAGGGAAACTGGGAGTCCTGGTGCCCACAGAATGTAAGCAGATGGGGGCGCTGTAAGCACCATGGCTTTCAGGATGACTGGCCTCGGGCCCTGGGCAACAAACATGGTTCTTCATCATGTTTCTGCAATCCTGTTGTAGGTGCTTTCACCACCCACTTAGGCCTCTTGCCACTCCAGTGGAGTCCTACCTTCCCATGCCTTACCCGTTTTCAGTGCCTCTAATTCACGTTTCTTTGTTTTTATACCCACCGCTCAGTTCCGCTGAGCTGAGCCCACAATGTTGGCAATGGCAGCAGGATCTGGACGAGACTATTGAAGTCCTGGGGTAGGAAAGTTAAACAGGCCAGGAAAAGGCACGGTGTACTGACTGTGGACATGTGCTTCAGAGGGGCCCCACACACCTTCAGGCACATGCCAGTGTCTGTGAGTGTGGGTGTGTGTGTATAGAAGGGGACACTCCAGATTCAGAGGAGATGGAGCAGAACATCAAATATGGCCCCGAAGGACCGAAACGATGTGGTGTTTGGGCACACACCAAGGTTGGCTGAGGGATTCTGTCCATTCCCTTTACACAGGAGGAAAAGTGGAGAAAAGGATCGCCTGCGGAAGAGTCAGAGAGCATATGCCACCTAACATGAGTGTCACTGAAAGAACCATAAAGAAGCTTGCAAGGTGTTGCTGACTCTGCGTTGTTGGTAGCAGGGAAATGTAATAGTATTGGGCAAAGACCTCACAAGGGGCTGTGGGAGCAGCATCTCCAGCATTTCAGCCTGCCTGGAAAGTGGCAGGGCTACAGAAGAGGAGACACCAGGCCTCGGAAGGCCTTCTGATATTGTTCCCTTCTTTCAGGGTGTTGTCTGGGAGGAGGAAGGAAGAATGGCTGACTTCTGATGACAAGTATTATAATTTGGGCAGGAGTGCAGGGGGCGACTTTAGATCCTGTCTCTTAGGCTCTCAACTCCCTTGGCTTGGGCGGTCACTCACATAGACATGCCATGGTCAGACAGAAGACAGCTGGCCTTTTCAAGATGGAGGCACTGCTCAACAGAAGCCATGGGCCTGTCCTGTGAACGTGAAAGTTTACAGGTAGAGCCACCCTCCCTGTGTGGGGCAGACTTGCATGGAAGTGATGTGGGGTGTGGGGCAGAGGAGAGGAGTTACACGCCAGGGAGGGTGCTAAGGCCTGGGGTGTATGGAGGCAGGTGCGCACTGCAGCACCCTGCATGGGTTGCACTTGGGAAAGGGAAAAGGTCAAAACTCTGTCAGTAGACCAAAGCCTTCCTTGTACACAGACAACTGCATAAGCCAATCCGAACATTCTAGAGGGGGGAACCTCAACACAACAAAGTTTATTTTCCTGTCAAGCAAGAATGAAATGAGAAACCCATTCCCAAAGGAGGCAATCACATGAACAAAACTTGCCTTTTGTTGAAGTGGGGGCCTGGCGTGCCTTTCTCCATTCCAGTCTTCACACTCAGGTTTTGGGGAGGATTTTGGTGTGTGAAAGTGGGTGGGCTTCCTCAGGAACCTGGGGCTGCAGGGGCCAGGTTCATACACCAGGGCTGTGACTAAGGGGCGGAGTTGCGCAGGGTGACGCCCACTGCCCTGCCCTTGATTGAAGGAGACTTTTCAGGAGCCCATCCAGAGACTGCAGGCTGGGCCTGGCCAGTTGCCTTCTGTACCACATGCTCACATGACCAGCGCCTGTGCATGAGCCCAGTGTGCACCCACTCAGCACACCAGGGCCTGGATGCATGCACCAGTGAGCGAGCGCCTTGCATGGACATAGCAGGCTCTGCACCACCTGCTCCTTCACAGCACCAGTCTCAGAGCCAGGGGGCATCCAGAGTCAGGCTGTGTTGGGAGACTGAGGGGCTCCTGGGGGCAGCGCGCTTCCTCTCAGTTCCACTAGGAGGCCTTCAGCTTCAGGGCGCCTGAGGACTCACAGTGCACCCCAGGGCCTTTGCACCAGGAAGGACAGGGCAAGCAGGATGGCCCAGAGGCTTTTAGCTTCACCTCGGTGCAGGAAAGTGGTGATACCCAGGACACAAGGGCACAGGAGGTTTGGAGGAAAGCTATAGGGCTGGAGAGGGAGGATTTCATGCAGGTGAGGGAGGCTGTGATCCTGGAGCTGAGGTTGGATGCAGGTAAGAAGTTTGGCTAGATCTTGAGTGGGGTGCAGGGGAGGACTGGGTGGCTGCAGAGCAGTGTGTGCAGGGAGAGGAGAGGGAGGTGCAGCAGGGAACCCAGAGTGAGGAGCAAGGGGAAGACAAGGAAGGCCTGGGGGAGGAGTTGTAGGCACAGGCTCAGTTTGTCCTGTGGACAGAGGGCCTTCTGCAGGTGGTGCCATGGCAGGCCATGTGGGCAGGGGAGTAGGTTTTCCCACATCTGCAGGTGGGGAGGCAGGAGGAGGTGGTGAGTGAAGAGCTGAGGCTGGAGGCACACGCTCCAGGTGACCCGCAAGGGAGTGACCACCAGGAGGATGGGTGGATGGAGGAGCAATTAATTGCAGTAGAGCAGTTTTTCCTGCAGGGGCAGGGGAAGTGCACCATGGAGGCAGTGGAACAGGTGGGAGAGGTGGAGCCTCAGTCCAAGGCCAAAGCAAAGCCAGAAGAAGAGGAGCCAGTGCAGCAGGAGCAGGCCCAGTCAGGGCCCGGGGCCAAGTTAACCTGGTCCCCTCTGGAGGTGCTCCAGCCCCTTCAATTGGAGATGGAGCCCATGAACGAGCAAGCCAGCCGGGCCTTCTCTTGGCTCAGGTGCAGGACTCGGCAGAGGCTCAAGCCCTATTTCAAACGGAGAAGCCTCAATATCCGGCGCATCCCTGCGTTCTGGCTCACAGCTCTATCCTTAAGGGTAGAGGAGCAGGATCACAAGGAGCATGAGACAGTGCAGGAGAACGTTGTAAGCGGGGATGATTCCCATAGAAAAAAAACATTGAGGACAATCTAGGGGCAGTGCGCCCCAGTCTGGCCCAGGACCCTGGAGACACCCTCTGTCTTATACAGGCACCATAGAAGCGGTACCTGAGGGTCCAGGGGCAGAGCTCCAACGCAGAGGCACGCATACACCAGGGGCTGATGCCCACAGACAGGGCTGTGTTGCACGGGCTGTTCTGGGACTAACTAACGCTGCCTTACAGGCCGTCTCTATGTCCAATTCCTCAGTCAGAAGCAGGAATGTGTGATGTGTAGCCTGTCAAGCCCTCAGCACAAAACAATCTGGTGGGCATCAGGGTCTGTCAGGAAACAGAGTGGTGCTGTGCCCCTTTCTGCCCTTGATGGAGAAGGAGTGGCCTTAAGGGAAGGAGAGGCCAGGCGAGGCTGCTCTTTCTAGCTGGTCCATGCCCAGCTTCCAAGGTGCAGGTTGCTTGACCCAAAGCAGTTTGTCAACCACCCAGAGTTGTCGGCAATGATTAGGGTCCAAGAAGAAAACATCCTTGGCCACATGATCAATTTGAAGGTCAGTCCACCTGCTCCATGGAGTGGTGGAGGGCAGGTGGGTAAGTGGCCTGTCCCTGAAAAGAGCTACATGCGGGAGCACTGGGCTGTGATTTCACTCCCTGGATCCACTTTCCTTCTGCAGGTGAGGGAAGTCAGGCATCCCTGGGGTTGCTGCACCATTAGCCTGTACTTCTGCAGCAACCCCTACTTCCACAACCATGTGATTGTGAAGGAGTATCTCATCACCCTCACAAGTAACAGGAGGCTCCCTGCATGGGCTTCAGCTGGTGGTGGGCAGGGATGTAAGGCAATGTGCCCAGCTTCACATACCCCTCTCCTGCAGGATACAGGGTGTCCCGTGCCACTCCAATTCAGTGGTACCAGCATTGTGAATGAGAAGCCTACAGCCACAGGCTCCAGGACAGCAGCGCCAGCTTCTTCTACTGGTTCTCTGACCGCAGTGTGGCAGAATCTGGCAGGATTGCTGTGGTGGGATGTCACTGGCCATGTCAGCATACAGCTTCCTGTGTCTGCCTGCTGCTTGCGTTTCTATTCTGGTCCCTGTGGTCTCCTGTTTGCCCTACCAGATCATCAGCAAGGACCTGTGGCTCAATCCCCTGGAGAACTATGAGAGGACGATGGCCCCCAGGATCAGACAGGACGGGTGAGGAGGGCCTGCCTGGGCTCTCCCCCGGTGTGCTGCCAGGCTCCCTCCTGGGCCATTACTTTTCTCTCACAGGGACACCTGGATGCTGCGAGGGATACAGCCTGTGACACCAGTGCCGCAGGGTGTGTGCCTGAGACAGCACTACCAGCACAACAAGGGCAGTGCAATTCCAGTTCAGGCGGGGGCGCTCAGTCAGGAGGAGGGAGTGTGCATGTCCACTGTCACTCAGAGTAAATGCAGATTACATGAGCCACTCCTCTGAACTCTCCCTCTAGGCCTCCCACAGCACCTTCAGGCCTTGCCACCAGCCCCTCAACAGGAGCTGGCATGACATGTTCTTCCTATACTCGTGTCTCTGAATCTTCCTCATGCCGAGGCCTAGGCTGCTGTGCTTCCACGCCGCATTGCCCTATTGCTGCTCACCACCATCTCCTATTTCCCCAAGGTCTTTTCTTCCTCCTGGGGCCAGTGGGAGAAGCCTGCGCCTTATCAGTATCTTAGGGTGCGAAGTGTGGGCCACAGAACTAGAGAAATCCTTGTTTTTCAACCTTGTCAGACGTTATTCAATCCTTTTATCCATTTAGGTTTTCCAAGGAGAATACCTCATTTGTTTACCCTCCCTAACTGGAAAACAGGGCAGCATGCCATGACGAAATAACACACTGCTTCATTTTGTATGCAGTTCACTTCAAAGACTTTATGCACTTATGGTCATAGACACCCTGGGAAATTTAGGGCCATGAATATAACTCACCATCCAAACACATTGCTTTTATGTGTAGTAAAATCAGACAAGAAATCCCATTTGCAGAGCACTTTCTTCTGAAAATTTTTTGTAATGTTAGTGTTTAAGGTTTTACAAAAAGTAATATATATGTCTCTTTCTTTTTTTCTACTGACCTCCCCCGGGCCTCCCCTATTCCTAGTCACTTGTTCTCGTCACCCACTCCCAGTGTCTTGCCTCTGTTGGTCTGTTCGTTGTGCTTATATTCTGAATATTTTAACAATAAAATATGTAAAATTTAAACATTTAAGTATATTGTAATTTAAATCAGCACTTATGATACAACCTTGTATAATTCAAACCTTGCCTCCAATCCTGAAACTTCATAATGGTACCTACAATTCTTTCTTTTTTTATTTTTTATTAAATCTTTATTTTTCAGATTATTACATTTGTTCCTCTTTGTTCCCCCCATAACTCCCCTCCTCCCAGTTCCTGCCCCACCCTCCGCCCTAACTCCCCACCCACTGTCCTCATCCATAGGTGCATGATTTTTGTCCAGTCTCTTCCCGCATCTCCCACACCCCTTTCCCCCCCAAGAATAGTCAGTCCATTCCCTTTCTATGTCCCTGATTCTATTATGATCACCAGATTATTTATTCACTTGATTCTTAGATTCACTTGTTGATAGATGCATGTTTGTTGCTCATAATTTGTATCTTTACCTTTTTCTTCTTCTTCCTCTTCTTAAAGGATACCTTTCAGAATTTCATAGAATCCTGGTTTGGTGGTGATGAACTCCTTTAGCTTTTCCTTATCTGTGAAGCTCTTTATCTGACCTTCAATTCTGAATGATAGCTTTGCTGGATAAAGTAATCTTGGTTGTAGGTTCTTGGTATTCATCACTTTGAATATTTCTTGCCACTCCCTTCTGGCCTGAAAGTTTCTGTTTGAGAAATCAGCTGACAGTCGTATGGGTATTCCCTTGTAGGTAACTGAGTTTCTTTCTCTTGCTGCTTTTAAGATTCTCTCTTTGTCTTTTGCTCTTGGCATTTTAATTATGATGTGTCTTGGTGTGGTCCTCTTGGGATTCCTTTTGTTTGGGGTTCTCTGTGCTTCCTGGACCTGTAAGTCTATTTCTTTCACCAGGTGGGGGAAGTTTTCTGTCATTATTTCTTCAAATAGGTTTTCAATATCTTGCTCTCTCTCTTCTTCTGGCACCCCTATAATCCGGATGTTGGTATGCTTGAAGCTGTCCCAGAGGCTCCTTACACTATCTTCATATTTTCAGATTCTTTTTTCATTTTCTTTTCTGGTTGGGTGTTTTTTGCTTCTTTGCATTTCAAATCTTTGCCTTGATTCTTGCACTCCTCTGGTCTGCTATTGGGAGTCTGTATAGTATTTGTTATTTTAGTCTGTGTATGCTTAATTTCTAGTTGGTTCTTTATCATAACATCGAGGGTCTCATTAGATTTCTTGAGGATCTCACTACATTTATCAGAGGCTTCTAGACAGTTCTTAAGAGACCTTAAAAGTGTGGTTCTGAACTCAATATCCTCCATTGACAGTTTTGTCCTGTTTCTTTGTCTCCGCATTTTTTATGCTTTCTTGGTGCACCCCCTAGTGGTCTTTGTGCGCAGTCTTGTTGTAGTTAAGTCTTGATTGTTGTTGGCAATACCAGGGTTGATTTGACCTCTAGGCTAACTGGCTATGAGAGTCCGCTTTGTTGGCAGTGGGAGAGCTTCTGTGATGGATCTCTAGGGCGGTGCTAATCTAACGTTTGCCTGAGGCTATCCAGCAAATGCCTCTGTGCAGGGCTTGGGTGGGGCAGGTCCCCGGGGATCTACAGGGTGGGTCAGAGCAAGCAGTTATGGCTGCTCTCAGTTCCATCCCTAGGGGCTCTGCCTTAGAGTTCCGACCAAAGCCAGACAGTCCCACTTCTCCCGTTTGAGTCTGGGTCCCTAGAGACTCGCCCGGATCTGGAGCTCAGAGTCTGAAACTCCCTCCCGATTGAAACCAACAACCGCACCCTCCGACTCCAGCCCACTCTGCGTGCACTCCGCACCTCAGTATTTCACTACAGCACCGCACCTCCTCTGAGTCCAGATATGATATTCTCTTTCCTCCTAGTTGTAGAATTACCACTCAGCCAGAATTCCAGTGGTACTGGATGATGTCCGTTCCATCTTTTAGTTGTTTTTTGAAGTAGTTGTTCAAGGCAGCAATCTCCAGTGTTAACATATGCCACCATCTTGGTTTTCCAAACAATTCTTGATGCTTCCCCCAAACCTACCATTTCCTTTTAGTCATTCTTAAATAACAGAAGCCAAATTCTTTACAATAAAATTTTGTTGGTACCTTATCATTTTCAATTTCAGTGTCTAATTCTTCTGTCACAGCGGCTTCCCCCTCTGACTCCCTGAGCCCAATAAGGTGAGCCACTGTACTGCATGATTCACTCTCTCTTGCATACATGGTGTATCCTGTAATTGCCGCCTGCACTACACTCAGGACCTCTTACAGGGGTGTCCCATTGGCTGTTGCAGTAATTGCCGTGCCCCCATCATACCCATCTCCTCTGTGGCTGTAATAATCATCACAGGGACTGGACCACCATAAGTCAGAGGGGGCCTTCGTACTGGTGGTGCCCAGTTTTTTACTGGGATGTTGATCTTCCTTTTGTTTAATTGGATGAGTTCAGTATGAATTTTGGAGAATAGGTCCTTATCAGACATAACATTGGAAAATATCTTCTCCCAGGCAGTGTACTTCCTTGTTTTGTTGTTGTTGTTGTTCTTGTATTTGTTGGCTTCTCCTTCTCTGCAGAAGTGTTTTAATTTGACATCATCCCATTTGTTTCTTTTCTCCTCAGTTTCCATTGCTCTAGGAGCTGTATCAGTAAAGGTATTGCTGAGACAGATTCCTGATATTTTGTCTTCTTCTAAGATTTTCATGGTTACCCACTTACGTTTAAATCCTTTATTCATTCCTAGTTTATACTTGTGTATGGTGTAAGTCGGTGGTCTAGATTAACTATTTTGCATGTATCTGTGCTAAAAGTCCAACACCAATAATTATTATGTTTTTATTTTGGCTTTGTAATATCTTTAATGAAACAAAATAAAATGTCCTCTATGTTATTTGAGTCATACTTTCTCTAAATCTTGCCTTTAAAAAAATCCCCTGGGGCACAGTCCCATCCGTTCTTTGATTTTCCTTCCACTGATCCCAAACCTCTGCTGTAGTCTGTGTCCTTTCAAAGGACAAAAGCAGACCTGGAGGCCTCAGAGCTGCCCGCAGCCTGCTCCTGCCCGCGGTAGGTGCAGCGCCCATCACCATCTGGACCATGGCTGCCAGGCACAGTCAAAGCCTGAGAATCAAAGTGGCAGCATGTCAACGCCTTCACAGGCCTGTTTCCAGCAGCACAAAGCCAGTCCTCCCACCCAGTGCTCTGGGGACCGGCCGTCATGGCGATGTGGTGGCACCCTCCCCTGGCAGCTGAGCGTCCCAGGCTTTTCTTTGGGCAGACCTGGGCCAGGACCTTTGGGAATCTCTGTGTCCATGGTATAAATGCGAGTGAGATCAGACACAATGTTATCAATGATTGGCTTGGTAAGGTCGCCACTAAACACCTGCCACCATGGCTTCTTGGCCTTGGCCTCGGCGGGCACCTGGACCCCATAGACCTGCAGGGCCAGGTGGAGCACCGCCACCGCTATGTGCTGAGCCTGGAACCAGAAGCACAGCCCCCCGCGGTAGCTGTCCTGCAGCAGGGCCCAGGCATTGACGGAGATGGGGGTCCGTTGCCAGCTGTAAGGATTCAGCCAGTTCTTGAGAGAAATCAGGTAGTGGAGCAGGTACCTGTGTGGGTGCTGAAAGGAGACTTGGAAGCGCAGTACCCGCAGCACAAGGAGCTCGCACTGCACAATGCTGTCCCGGATCACGCACAATAGGGAGTCCATTTCCAAGGGCTCGCTGCCCGGGTGGAAGTACCTGTTGGACACGTTGATGATGTCACGGGTTTGCAGGGGCTGTTCTTCCACTTTGCCAGCCACGTAAAGGGCAGACATGGCGACCAAGTAGGGGTCATAGGCGTCCAGGTTGATCTCGCAGAAGAACTTATGATAAATGGCACAGGCGGTGGCGAGGGGAATGGACTGCATCCCTAGCTTGACACCTGCCTCCATGATGAACCTTGTCACGCGGAATTGCACCCGGGCCGGGGGTTCGGGCCACCCCTTGGCGCCAGGCGCCGCGTCCTCCTCTCTGCAGCTGGCCTGGCTAAGGTCCTCCATGGGGCCCTGCCCAGAGGCCCCAGACACCGAGGGAAGGGCAAGAGTCTCCAGTGCAGTGCCTGTGTCAGCAGAGTTCTATCTCAGTGCGCAGCTGCCCAGCCCCACCCCGCCCCACCCCACCCCGCGGCCCCACCTACCCCCACCTGCCTAGGCCTGACTGCCATCCAGGTTCCAACACCAATTATTGAAGAGACTGTAAGACTGCATTCTATGTTTTTGCCACCTTTGTCAAATATTAATTGAGCATAATGGTTAGGGTTGACTTCTATGTTCTCTGTTCTGTCCCATTGGTCTTTATGTCTTGTTTAGTGCCAGTAACAGGCAGTTCTGAGAATGATGGCTTTGTAATATAGCTTGATATCTGGTATTGTGATCCCTCCAAACTTGTTCTTCTTTGTCCAGATTCCTGTAACTCTTTGGGGTCTTTTTTAAATCCATAGGAATTTTTGGAAACTTTCTTCTAGGTCTGTGAGTTACGCCATTGATATTTTAAGGGGGAATACATTAAAACTGTACATTGTTTTGGGGACTATGAACATTTTATTGATGTTGATTGTACCAAACCATGAATATGGTATGTTCTTCTATTTGCTTTAGTCTTCCTCTATCACTTTTTTCAATTTCCTGGAGTTTTCCAAGAACAGGTTTTTGCCTGCTTAGTTAAGTTTATTCCTAGTCTTCTTAATTTTTTGTTGCACTGGCAAATGACATTTTTTTTTTTTTTTTTTTTAGTTTCTCTTTCTGAGTTCATTATCCGTGTATCAAAAAGCCATAGAATTCTGGGTGTTAATTTTGTACCCTGCTACATTGCCAAATTCATTTATTAAATCTCATAGTTTTTTTGATGGAATCTTTAGGTATTTCTATGGACAGCACAATACCATCTGAGAATTTTGACAGTTTTACTTTTGCTTTTCCACTTAGCATGCCTTGTTTGACTTCTTCTTGCCTGATCACATTGCCTACCACTACCAGTACTCTGCCAAACAGAAGTGGTGAGAGTGGGCATCCCTGTCTTGTTCCTCTTCTTAGAGTAATTGTTTTTGCCCATTGAGTATGATGTTGTCTGTAGTTTTGTCACATAAGGCTTTTATAATGTTGAGGTATGATCCCTCTATGCCCAGTTTGCTTAGAGTTTTTATCAAAATTGAGTGTTGGATTTTGTCAAGTGCTTTTCTTGCACCAATTGATATGAATCTCTGACAATTTGTTTATGTGATGCATCACATTTATTGATTTCTGGATGTTGACTCATCCTACTTCCCCAGAATATATCCGCTTTGGCATGGTATATGCTCATTTCAATGTAATGTTGCATTGGATTTGTTAGAGTTTTGTTGAGGATTGCAACATCTATGGTCATCAGAGATATATTGGCCTGCATTTTACTATCTTTGTATTTTCTCTATCTGGTTTTCGGATTAGAGTAATGCTGGCTTCATAGAAACCATTTGAAATGGTACTTCCTTTGAATTTTATGCAATAGTCTGAGGAAGAAGGTATTAGTTTTTCTTTGAACACTTGGTAAAACTCCCTGTGAAGCCGTCTCGCCCAGGCTTTTGTTTGCTGCAAGTTTTTTTGTGACTGCTTGAATTTCCTGAGTAGTTATTGGCCTAGTCCTATGTTTTATTCTTCCTAACTGAGTTTAGGAAGATTGTATTTTTCTAGGAATATGTCCATTTCTTCAGGGTTGATCAGTTTGTTGGAGTAGAGTTGTCCATAGTATTTATTTACAATCCTTTTTATATCTGTGGGGTCTTTTGCTATTTTGCTCTTTCATTTCTGATTTTGTTTACTGGGGTCCTGTTGGTGAGCCTAGCTAGAGCTTAGTCAATCTGTTTTATCCTTTCAAACAAATAGCTCATGTCTTTATTAATCTTTTGTGCGGTTTTTGGTCTCTATGTCATTTATTTCTGCTGTGATCTTCATTATTTCCTTCCTGCTGCTCAGTTTGGGCTTTGCTTGTTGCTCTCTCTAACTTTTTAAGTTGTGGGGGTTAGATAATTTGTTAACTGTTTTTCTTGTTCTTTGAGTTAGGCCTGTAATGCTATGAAGTTCCCTCTAAGGATTACTTTCAGTGTGTCCCATAGATTTTGGACTTTTATTTTTAATTTTCATTTACTTCCAGGATGATTTTAATTTCTTCTTTAATCTCTTCGGTTACCCAGTTATCTATCTTTGTACATAAAAGCCCTGTGACCGGAATGGCAGAATGTCCAGAATAGCTGTTGGCTATGACTTGCATTGCGGCAGCCAACCAGCCTTATCTGGGCCCCAATCGGCCATATCCCTGACCAGGCTTGCTTCCCATCTGCCCCCAATCCCCCATTCGGGGCAGGACTGATAAGCAAACCACTCACAGCCTTTCCCCTGGTCAGCCATACCCCCTATATGCGCTAACGCCATGATTGGAGGCATGGCCTTCTGGTTAACCACCAATGGCCACTAACCACTGCAGGCCTGGCCCCATGTGCCCCCATCTGGGGAGGCCGACCAGACTGCTTCCATACAGGAATTCATACCCTGGGCCTCCATTTATTTAATAAAAGACTACTTAGCCTCCAAGTATTTGAATTTTGTTATATCTTATTGTAGTTTATTAGCAATATAAGAGGCCCAGTGAATGAACTTTGTACACTTGACGGAATCCCTCACCCTCTGGCAGCCTGGGAGACCTCAGGGGATGTCCGAATGATGGCTTAGGCTTAATCCCAGTTGCCAAACATGCTTAGTGCCTCTGTGGAGGTGGGAGAGATTCCTGCCACTGCTGCTCCCCTTGCCAGTCGTCAGCACAGGATCCAGCTGAATGGCGCTGCCCTGTGGGAGCTCACTGATCCCCAAGGGCAGCTCTTGCATTGAGAGTCTACTCCCTGGGTGTCAGAGCACATCATAGCAATCGGTCTTATCTCTTTTTTATGACCTTTACTTTGAGATTTCTTTTTTCTCTCTTTTCTAAATTGTTTTATTGCTTAAAGTATTACAAAGGGTATTACATATGTCTCCTTTTTCTTCCCCGCCCTGACAATCCCCTGGCATCCCCTAACTCCCAGTGCCTTATGTCCATGGGTTATGCTTATATGCATGCATACAAGTCTTTCGGGTGATCTCTTACTCTCCCCGCCTGCCCCCCAACCCTCCCCGGCCTTCCCGATGCAGTTTGACAGTCTGTTCGAAGCTGCTCTGCCTCTGTATCTATTTTTGTTCATAAGTTTATAATGGTCTTTATTATCCATAAATGAGTGAGATCATGTGGTATTTTTCCTTCATTGACTGGCTTATTTCACTTAGCATAATGCTCTCCAGTTCCATCCATGCTGCTTCAAATGGCAAGAATTCCTTCATTTTTACAACAGCATAGTATTCCATCGTGTAGATGTACCACTGTTTTCTAACCCATTCATCTGCTGATGGGCACTTCGGCTGTTTCCAGATCTTAGCTATGGTGAATTGTGCTGCTATGAACATAGGGGTGCTTATATCCTTTCTGGGCTCAGAGGTGTGGCAAACTTTCCTGCCCAATTCCATGGTTTTTACCTGACTTAGGTAAACACATAATGCAATATGCAAATGAGGTATCATAGACTTGTGTACCTGAAGCCTATGTGATCATATTAACTTCCATAAATTCAATAAAGAGTGCCTATGTGATCATATTAACTTCCATAAATTCAATAACTTTAAATTCATAAAGTTACTGTCTGTAACTCAAATGTTTTTAAAAAATTAAAAAATAATATGAGCATGAAACCTTTAATTATGTGAAAACAGTAACATTGAATGAAGAGATACACCTCAATTTCATTCATATCATTCAAAGCAAAAGAATGTATACCATTCATTAGATTGAGAATGTATACTGATGATCAATATGATTTGTAATTGCTAAAGAGGTATAGCACTTCTAATAATGAATGCAATATGTAATGTGTGAAACACTCCTAATGACCTTACAGGGATACGATTTAAACCTCAAGCTAAATTCAGTCTATTTTAGCATTACAGTTTGCCTGTAGTCACTTCAACTGTTCTCTGAAGAACTCAATTGTATTGATCTTATGTTAGAATGTGACACTTTGGGAACAGGAAGTCATGTAGGTTTAAAGTGAAGATTCATTCTTATTGAACTACTAAGAATTTGTTCTGAATGTACCCTTCTTTCGTCTGGAAAAAGGACATCAGTTCACCTTGGAAAAATCCCACTGAAATAAAAGTTAGTCTAACTATATAAACATCAAGGACACACACTTCATTATTTAGAATTGGATTTGAAATACTAGTTTTGAGTATAGGAATGTGCAACCCTGTACTGTGTAAAATAATAATCTTTATTATTAATTTGATAAGACGATCTTGTACCTACGTTTGATGTAGAAAACTTTCCATTTGGAAACTACATAAGAGAAATGTCTATGGTATTAAATAGATTCACCAAGGGGTCTCTGACTCAGAAGAAGGCTACAAACCAATGATTCACCAATTTTATTGGTCTTTCTGTCTTCTTTCTTGTACATGAGGTATATAAAACATGAATAAAAATGTTGATGAGCTATTTTCAGGGAGTTGTCTTTTAATTAATTTAACTATTTACTTATTTGACTGACTATGAAAGGAAAGTGTATTCATTTCAATATATCTGTAGCAGGAAAAGTTGGTTTCATATTAACTAGTTTTCCCAATTTCAAAGACTTAGTGTCCATTTGTGATAATTAGGTGAGTGACATTTCACGGGAAATTTTCTAAAGTGTTATTGCAGAGTTTGTGCAAGATGAAGGTTGTCCAGGGGGAGGGGATACAGGTGTTTGGCTGGCTGGCCCCACGCCGATCGAGTTGGGGATCAGATGGGGGAAGATGAAGGCCAGGCGAAGGAGCTGTGGGTAGATTACTGACTGGTGGGTCCTCGATCATTGCGGGGGCGGAGGGGGGGGGGTGCGGACAGAACAGTGTGGGGCTACCTGGAGGGTGCAGCCCGCGTTGCTAGCCAGTCTGTCCCACCCCATGGTGGATCTCCTGGTCAAACTCCTGTTTGAAGGGACAATTTGCATATTAGTCTTTTATAATATAGTGTTACATGCAATAAACATTAATATGTTAAGGAAAAAAAATCAAATATAATATTACCAAAACAGTGCAAACCTATTTTATCACAAAAGTTGTAGGAACTATTAAATATCTGAAAATGATAGGATTCCTTTTTATTATATTCTAAAACATATATTTTTTACTCTGGCTCTATTTTATTCATCTTTTTATTCTTTTATTTTTTGAAATATTTTTTATTGATTTCAGTGAGAAAGGGAGAGGGAGACAGATAGCAACATCAATGATGCATGAGAATCATTGATTCTCTGCCACCTGCACGCCTCACACCTTGGAACAAGCCCACAACCCAGACAGGTGTCTTTGGCCGGAATTGAACCTGGGACCCTTCAGCCTGGAGAACAATAATCTATCCACAGTGCCTAACCAGCTAGGGCTATTTTTTCTTTATTGATTAAGGTATTACATATGTGTCCGTATCCCCCATTTGTCCCTCCTACCTCCTCCTCATGTCATCACCCCCACTGGTGTCAGTGTCCATTAGTCAGGCTCATATGCATGCCTCAAGTCCTTTAGTTGATCTCTCTAACACCACCTTTCCCTACCTTCCCTGCAGCAACCTTTTGCAGCAAAGATTCAGGAACTGGAAAAGTGTATGAACTGAAAGGAATACAATAGACAACAATTACATATTTAGAAGGCATGGGGGAGCCAGGTGAAGACATTTCTCTCTAGTAAGGAGGCTCTCTGAAACCCAGGACCCATCAGCTTTTATTTACTTAAATACACATTTGCCCTTTAGCAAAGCATACAGGCATATCAATGGTAAAGTTTGGTAAACAATAAAAGTATTATCATGGTAGGAGGTTGCTTACAGCCACTTTGCCAACAGCAGGGTAACAAAATGCTGATTTTCAGCCATGCTGAATATCAAAGTTCATTCGCCTTCTATAGGATTCTCGCATTGATATGTTCACTACTGTTGGTCTTTGCTCACCAACATTTCCCCCTTTTTGCTTTCTTAATTAATTTAGAAAGGTGTATGCCATTAGCTGGGCTCAGATCCTTTTAAGACTTTTCATTTTGCATCTTAAAACTGGAAGCAAACATAGAAGAACAAGAAAGAAAGACAATAGCGGTTACTCTAAAAAGGAAACTTAGGGAGATTCGATGAAAAGGATTGAGTCCTTTCATGTCCTTCTAAATATTATTGTCAGGAATTTAAGGAATTCATTCATAGTAGGCTTCTTTTGGGGCCATTAGTTTTTTATGGATCCCTTTCTGCCAGGGTCCAACCCCAGCAGGTCCAGGGGTTCCCAAAGGCGTAGACGGAGTCGGCGAAGAAGGAAGGACACAGAGACAGTGTTCAGTTGATCAGCAGCCTAGCCAGGATCTCCAGCCAGGATCTCCAGCCAACTTCTGGTCTGGATCTCCAGAGAGGTTCTGCTGTTTATTGTCTTGTTACATCCATATTTATACCAGTTGATTTTAATCCTGTCAATTTCTATTACAAAGGTTAGGGCGTTTCTTATCTCCATTCCAGGGAGTAAAGATTATGTAGCTTAAGCATGATTGTTTGTAGTTAAAGTGATTAACTACCCTCCTGGCACTTAGTTGAGGAGTTTCATCCCCTCCCTAACTTCAGGGAAAAATCCCTACCTGGGGAAACAACCTATCTCGGAGAGGTTACCTTGGTTAAAACACACAGCGCTAAGGGGAGCAAACATATTAAGAACAGTATGCTATATAGGCCAGGTCCCTTGAAACATATGCTGTGCAGATATTTCTATCCTGCAGCGACTGTGTCAAGCAGCAAGGATGGACCAGCTTCTGGCAAATTCCCCCATTTTTTATTTTTTAAATGACAGCACATGCAAATCAGTGTCCACCTCTCAGATTGGGCCGTTTAAAACTCGGAAGAAGACTGGCAAGCAATGACAGTGAGCATAACTATAAACATAGTGGATGGAGTGCACAAGGAGCCCCATTCCTGTAGAAGGTTGCCGGCCTCTTCAGTCAAGGGATTACAGCTGTCCTCAAGTTGTTGGTTTGATTGCCTTTGTTGGTCTGGCTAGTGGGTGGCATCACTGGCGATGGGCTTCCCGAAGCGTCAGCGAGTTGGAGGGCTGCATCAAAGTGTCCATCAGTGCCGGGGTCCCGCCCCAGTGGGTCCAGGGGTCCCCAAAGGTGTAGACAGAGTCTGCGAAGAAGGAAGGACATGGAGACAGTGTTCAGTTGATCAGCAGCCTAGCCAGGATCTCCAGCCAGGATCTCCAGCCAAGTTCTGGTCTGGATCTCCAGAGAGGTTCTGCTTAGGATCTCCAGCCAGGTTCTGTGTCCATGTTGTCTTGCTAGGTTCTCCAGCCAGGTTCTCCAGGTTCTCTAGCCAGGTTCTGTAGCCAAGTTCCCTCGCTAGGTTCTCCAGCCAGGTTCTGTGCAGGTTCTCCAGCCAGGTTCAGTCACCAGGTTCTAGTAAGGTTCTCTTGCCAATTTCTGTAGTCAAGTTCAGTCCAGGATCTTTTGCCATGTTCTCTCCAGCGAAGTTCTTCTGTCTCTAGGTTCTGTCTTCTGAGTTCTGTCTTCTAAGTTCTGTCTTCTAAGTTCTGTGTTCTAAGTTCTGTGTCTTGCTGTCTTGTTACATCTGTATTTATACCAGTTGATTCAATCCTATCAACCTCTATTACAAAGGTTAAGGCGTTTCTTATCTCCATTCCAGGGAGTAAAGATTATGTAGCTTAAGCAAGATTGTTCATAGTTAAAGTGATTAATTACACGCCTGGCACTTAGCTAAAAGGTTTTATTCCCTCCCTAACTTCAGGGGAAAATCCCTACCTGGGGAAACAACCTTTCTCAGAGACCTTGGTTAAAACACATAGTGCCAAGAAGGTGAGCAAACATATTAAGAACAGTATGCCATATATGCAAGGTCCCTTGAAACAGCAAGCATGGACCGGCTCCCGGCACATCAGGGCTGTGGTTGATGGTGGTGTCGGTGTCTGAGGAGGAGTAAGCTGTGCCCTCTGGGTCAGCTGATATGGAATATGGAGGGTAGCAGAGAGAAAAAGAAGAGAAAGCAAAATAACTACAAGGCATGGAAGTGTTTAGAAAAAAGAGGGAGAAGAAAGGGGAGAAGGCAGCATCCTGACACAGCCCTTTCCTTCAGCTTCCCCTTTCCCTATGGTCCAAGGTAGAAATGGGAAACAAGTCCTGTTGCAGTGAGAGGGCAGCTGCTGTCAGCCAGTCTCTGTCTTTACCTGGGTCCCGATCTGAGCTGGGCTTGGGAAGTGGGAAGCAGCCATGGGGACAGGAGACCTTCCTCAGAAGGGGCGAGTGTTCAAGCCCCTGAACCATTGGGGGGGGGGGGTGAGGATCTGTGTCCCACCTCTGTTGAACCCAAAGTTCTCTCCTACTGGCCTCCCTACTGTGCCTGTCTTAGGTTGCCCCACCCTGTGGGGTCTTACCTGTCTTTGACTACCAGCCATCTCTGGGCCAAGTAGGGTGATGTGAGGTTCAGTTCTGTCTCCTTTGTAGCCTCTGTCCCTCTGGCCTCCATGCCCAGCAACTGCCTTGGGATCCCCTTGCCTGCTGGCGGGGCCCCGGCATTGATCACATATCTTGGGGAACCCAGGTTTCTTCTCCAGGGAGGGCCCAGCTCACGCTATTGGGTGAGAGACAGATCCATGGTACCAGCCGCCATGAGGCTTCAACCACAGCATTAACAGAGAGCTCATGCAACAGCTATGGGCAATTGGATTGTAAGAAGATGGTCCCTCTTGACACAAGGGTAAAAAAGAGGGGCCAATACAGGACAAAGGAGAGTCCCGGAAAAGGGCTTTCTAGCCCAGGATGTCAGGCCCTTGGCACAAGACAACTCCATGTATGGGACATATAGCAAACACCCCTAGTCACGGCATAAAAGGGAGGTGCCCTTCCTGGAACAGTAGGGTAGGGAGATTCTAGAAAAGGCTGTGTTCAGGAAAGAAGGAGAAAGGCCAAAGAAGCAGCAAACAAGTAGTTAGATTTTTAAAGAAGGAAAAAAGGAAAGGAGATGTGGGGCAAAGCTGGGACATGTGGAAAGACAAAAAGGAGGCACATGTGATCCTCCCAATGGACAGATTGTTCCAGCTCAGGGCTGCACATCTGCTGCAGATTGGCACTGGTCCGGTGTGCTATGATGAGGCAGAGATGGCGGGCGGTGAGACATAAGGTCGGACTAGACGGTCTGGAATCCACACAGGTGAGTCTGCATCCTGTGGAAATATACAAGCATATCCTCTCCCCCAGGTTAAAAGTACATCAGGTCCCTTCCAGGCTCCTGTAAGCAAGTCTCTCCATTTGACGAGGGCTTTAGGTTTAGTTAAATCAGGGTTCCAATGCCTGTACATTGGGGAATTTTCCTCAGAATCTACATTTAGTATATTAATTACAAATAGAGTATGTTGTAGAACATGATGAGGAGAGGAATATTTAAACTCATTTTCTTGTAATTTTTTAATTTGTGTTTTTAAAGTTTGGTGAGCCCTTTCTACTATTGCTTGGCCTTGAGGATTGTAGGGTATTCCTGTAGTATGTGCGATGCCGAATGTAGAGCGTAAGTTTTTAAAAGCTCCAGAGGTATAGGCAGGCCCATTGTCTGTTTTAAGTGCCCTTGGTATTCCTAGGTAGGAAAAGCATTGGAATAGATGTTGACTTACATCTTTAAAGGCTTCTCCTGTACGTGCAGAAGTAAGGATAAGATGAGAAAAGGTATCAATACAAACATGCACATAGCAAAGTTTGCCAAAAATGGGACATGAGTAATATCCATCTGCCATAAGTCACAGGGTCTAAGTCCTCTTGGATTAACTCCAGTAGCAGGGCTAGGAAAATGAGTAGGACAATGGCCTCAGTCACGCACAATACTTCGAGCAGCTTCTCTAGATATGCGATAATATAGACGGAGAGCAGAAGCATTTTGATGGTGAATGGCATGAGACCGCCTGGCTTCTTCTAGAGCTGTACAAACTACTGGGTGAGTTAGTAAATCAGCCTGATAATTTCCTTCGCTTAAGGGTCCTGGTAGGCAGGAATGAGCTCTAATATGTCCAATATAGAAAGCCTTTTCTCGTTTATGAATGTAAGTTTGTAGCTGAGTTAACAAAGAGAAAATGGCTGTTCTTCCTTGTGGGAGAGAGGTGGTCTCAATATGAGGAAATAATTTAACTATATATTGAGAGTCAGTGTACAAGTTAAAGGGAACCTATTGCAATTGTTCAAAAGCATAAATGACTGCCAAAAGCTCTGTTCTCTGAGCTGAAGTCTCTAGAGTTTGTTGAACATGGATTATTGAGTCAATGATTGTTACTGCCCTACCATTAGAGGAACCATCTGTGAATACCAAGGAGGCAGGAGGTGATAATGGTTCTTTTGAACATTTAATAGGAAATATAAACGGATGTAGGGAGAGAAATTGCAATATAGGTGATCTTGGCAAATTATGTAAAATTTGTCCTGGGAAGTTACCTATAGCTATTTGCCACTCTTCTTCAAATTGTAATAGTGTGTCTAATTGTTCTCTTTTATAAGGTATTATTATCTCAGTAACTTCTCTTCCAAAGAGTTCGATACTGCATTGTCTACCTTTGATAATGAGAGTGGCCACTAGGGAGGGATAGGGTGGTATAATCTTCTTAGGAGTGACAGGTAAATGTATCCATTCTAATGGTCCTTCCTGCCACAAGCATCCTGTAGGAGTATATTTAGTGGCTAGAATAATTAAGGCCCAAGATTTGAAATAATCTAGACACTGTAGTTGCTGTTTATTGATGGCCTGTTCTATTTTTGCTATAGCCTTTTCTCCTTCTACAGTTAATTGTCGGGGAGACTTAGGGTTAGAATCTCCCTTCAAAATGTCAAATAGAGGTTTTAAGTCAATAGTGGTTATTTTTAGATATGACCTGACCCAGTTGATATCACCTAATAGTTTCTGATAATCATTCAATGTGTTTAAATGATCTTTTCTTAATTGTAAAGGCTGTTGGGTGATAGTAGAGGTATGTAATATTCTGCCTAAGTAGGAAAAAGAAGGTTCAATCTGAATCTTTTCTGGGGCTATTTTTAGACCATGTTCTTCTAAAGCAAGGGCGGTCTGAGTAAGAATTTCCTGTAAAGTAGCCCGATCTTTATGAGCTAGTAAAATATCATCCATATAATGGATAAGATATAGATCTGAAAATTTCTTTCTAATAACTTGCAATGCCTGATCTACAAACTTTTGACATAATGTAGGACTATTTTTCATCCCTTGTGGGAGAACCTTCCATTGATATCTCTGATAAGGTTGTTTAAAGTTTTCTGATGGTATGCTGAATGCAAATCTTTGACAATCAGCCAGGTGAAGAGGTATAGTGAAAAAACAATCCTGTAAGTCAATAACAACAACACAATACTCCTGTGGAATTGCCACAGGGGAGGGCAATCCAGGTTGTAAGGAGCCCATATCTTCCATGGTGGCATTTATGGCTCTTAGATCTTGCAAAAGTCTCCACTTGCCTGATTTCTTTCTTATTACAAATATGGGTGTGTTCCAGGGACTATTTGATGGCTCTATATGTCCCTCTGCTAATTGCTGATCAATTAATTGTCGGGCTGCTGATATTTTCTCAGATGTTAAGGGCCATTGCTCAACCCATACTGGTTGTGACAATTTCCAGACTATGGGATCAGCAGTCCTAAGGGCAATGGCCCCAATTATAAATCCTGTCGAGGAGTGTGAGGTATTACTTTCTTTTCCTAATCCCTTTCCTGGATTAAATCTCGTGTCTAGCATCTGTGATGTTACTCTATCACTAGGGCTATATAATAGAACTCCCATTTGAGATAAGATATCTCTTCCCCATAATGTAAAGGGGATAGTCGTAATTACATATGGACAGAATGTTCCTGAATGTTGATCTTCATCAGCCCAAGTTAAAATCTGAGAACTCTTTTTTACATTAGATGCCTTTCCTAGTCCTACTAGGGAAGTAGAGGTGGTGTGCGTGGGCCATGAAGAGGGCCAATCCTTCCCTGCTATGCAGGAAACATCTGCTCCTGTATCCAATATATCTCCAGTTGGTTTTCCCTGAATTTGTAAAATTTCTGTAGGTCTAGTAGCATGGATTTCTTGTATCCAAAATGCTGCATCACTAGATCCAAAGCCTCCGGCCCCTCTAGCTTTCTGGGTAACAGCTGTCTCTATTTTATGTATTGGTAACAGGAGTAATTGGGCAGTTCTCTGGTTGGGCTGAATCTGTATAGTTGTGGTGGGTGGGGAAAGTAAAATCTGTATTTCTCCTGTGTAGTCTGCATCAACAACTCCTGGGATGACTAAGATCCCCTGTAACGAGGTGATGCTCCATCCTAATATTAAACCTACAGTTCCCTCAGGCAGCGGCCCAGACACTCCTGTAGGAATGGCTGCTACTGGTGAGTCTGGGGTTAGTATTGCATGGGTGGTTGAGTGGAGGTCCAATCCTGCACTGCGTGGGGTTGCCCTGAAGAGGTCACTGACTGATCGAAATTTGCAGAGGGGTTGAAGGTTGATGCCCCTATTATTGCAGGGGCCTGGGGCTGGCCCCTTCTCAAGTTTACCAATTGAGGTGATGGGATATAACCTCCTTGGGAGCTATTTCTTGAGTTTAAAGGCCGACCATTTTTATGGTATTTTGATCTACATTCCTTTGCCCAATGGAATCCTTTCTGACATCGGGGACAAATGGTTTTTGGAGGGTTAATATTATTCCCTAATGTATTTCCAGGCTGTCGAGGAGCTTGCCATCTGGCCTGAGTATTATTATTTTTATTTGGGCATTCTCTGCTAAAGTGCCCAGATAAGCCACAAGAGTAGCAGTTCATATTTCTTTTATTACCTGTATTATTGCTGGCTTGTCCTATACCCTGTACATATTGAGGGTATGTCTCCCCTTTGAGAGCTGCAGCTATAGCTACACCCTGCTGGACTTACATCAGCACACTGTTTTATAAAATCATTTATAGTTCCTGTTCTGCGAATCGGCCTTAATAAAGCCTGACAGGTATTATTAGCATTTTCAAAAGCCAGTTGTTTGATTAGGATATCGGCTGCCTCTTTGTTATTGATTACTCTCTTGACTGCCTGTATGAGGCGAGAAAGGAAATCCTGATATGGTTCCTCGACCTTCTGTTTAACCTCTGTAAGGGTGGTTGTTTTTCCTGCTGTATAAGGTAGGGATTTCCAGGCATTTCCTGCACAACTGGTTACTTTGGTAAGTGCCTCTGTGGGCATATTCATTTGCTCCAGAGCCGTGTTAAAATCACCTTCTCCTAATATCATGTCTAGGGTTATTCCTTTTCTGGTTTTTTTCCTAGTGGCTACAGCTTTCTTAGCAAGATCATCATATTCAGTTTTCCATAATAAGTAATCGCCTCCTGAGAGACAGGCTTTACAAACCTGTGACCAATCATAAGGAGTCATCCATTTACTGGCTAGGGTTTCTACCAAGGTTTGTGTGTAAGGAGCTAGAGGTCCATATTCAGAGCAGGCCAATTTTAATTCTTTAAGTACTATGTAAGGTATAGGCTCCCAGGTGGGGTTTCCGTCCCCACCAGACTCATTATCGTATGCAACTGGGAAGCAGAGTGAGAATTCAAGATCTCCATTAGCTTCAGCTTCTCTTATCACCCTTTGAAATTTAGACATGGAGCTCCTAGGAGCCACAGGCTTCCTTTCTAACTTGGGGAGCCTGTTTTGAACGGGAGGGCCTCTCTCCTCTCTACTGACTGGAAAGGACCAATGGTCATGTTTATGATATTTATTCTCCTCCTGATCAGTAGCAATAGCTAAATTGCTTTTAGATTGAGCTGAAGACAATAATGATATATCCTCTCTGGGTGGAGCCGAGGGACTATTTAAATTTTGAGAAAGTTCAATCGTTTTTGCCTCTGGTGTCAAGGTGTCACAGATTGAATTCCAGAGGGAAAAGACATTTGTCAGGACCTTCTCAGATCCATGATAGCTGTAATAGTTCTTTAATTGCTTTCCTACTTTAGTCCAAGTTTCTAAATTAAAAGTTCCATCCTCAGGAAGCCATTGATATACATCTTCTATAAAACTTTCTGTCTGACTGGGAGTAACCTTAACTCCTCTGCTAGCAAGCATATGCGTTAAAAGATTAATAGAGTCTTTTTTCTTTAGACTCAGTATGACCCATCCTGTCAATCTAAGTTCTCTACTAACTACCCCCTTACCCTACTTATTCTCTATGGGGGGTGGGGTGTCTGCAGCACCCTACGGTAGAGTCCTATCCCTCCCAAGTACTGGGTGGGGGGGTGGGGGGCTTACCTAAGGGTCCCTGTTTGGGCGCCAGATGCCGGGGTCCAATCCCAGCAGGTCCAGGGGTTCCCAAAGGCGTAGACGGAGTCGGCGAAGAAGGAAGGACACGGAGACAGTGTTCAGTTGATCAGCAGCCTAGCCAGGATCTCCAGCCAAGTTCTGGTCTGGATCTCCAGAGAGGTTCTGCTGTTTATTGTCTTGTTACATCCATATTTATACCAGTTGATTTTAATCCTGTCAATTTCTATTACAAAGGTTAGGGCGTTTCTTATCTCCATTCCAGGGAGTAAAGATTATGTAGCTTAAGCATGATTGTTTGTAGTTAAAGTGATTAACTACCCGCCTGGCACTTAGTTAAGGAGTTTCATCCCCTCCCTAACTTCATGGAAAAATCCCTACCTGGGGAAACAACCTGTCTTGGAGAGGTGACCTCGGTTAAAACACACAGCGCTAAGGGGAGCAAACATATTAAGAACAGTATGCTATATAGGCCAGGCCCCTTGACACATATGCTGTGCAGATGTTTCTATCCGGCAGCGACTGTGTCAAGCAGCAAGGATGGACCGGCTTCCGGCACCTTTACCAGTCACTGTTAGCTCGTGACATGACAGCAATGATGTTCAAGTTCTGGATGGTGGACAAATGGTGAGAAATGGCAGTGTAGGTCTGCACTTTTTTGGCTTTGTCATGGGCAACCTGCACCAATGCACCGATGATGAGTGCTAGCATGGAAAGGCGTCTTCACCATCCCCCATCTCTGGATGTTTCTCCTCTGACTCTCAGTGTTTTGCTTGGGGCCATGCTATCTGTGGTTGCAGTAGTCTGGTCAGTTCCTCTCTCAGATTCATGTTTCAGGAACCACACAGCCTTGGAGGAGTTTTATGGAAACACACAAGTATATCCTCGACCAAAGGTTAATAAAGGGACCCTTCTATAAACTAGACTCGGTATCTTTCCATTTAACCAGACCATTTTGCTTTGGCTTATTCTGACACCACTGTAATTCTATGGGTGTCTTGCCATCAGCATTACAAGGGAAAAATTTAAAGTAATTAAGGCTTGGTGTGGTCTACTTATAGGAGATTTCTTCACTATTCCCCCACTTTTGTTTTTCAAAATGGGATTTAGAGGCTCTTGTAGCAGATATAACATGCAAGAGGGACATTTCTTGATAATCTGTTTGGCAGGCTGATGTAAAAGTTGATGAGATTCCCCTGGCCTGTTTAATAAAATAACTAATTGATAGGCGTATGCATTTCCTTTTGTTAAAGGACCAGGACTTGTTCAAATAGTATAGATAGGCGTCGATCACAGCCATTTAAATTCAGTAGTTGCAGTTCTGTTTACCAGGCCAGCAGCATAGGCAGATCAGAGATAATATTAAGAGGCTTTTGGAAATCCTGCAAGTCAGCCTTGATTGTTTCTAATTCTATTCTTTGCACAGAAGTATGACTGGTGTGAATTACTTTTGTCTGAATTCTTTGCATTATAAGCAGCTTTACCATGAGATGAACTATCAGTAAAAACAGTGACTGCTCCAGGAATAGGTTTCTGCCTATTCCAACTAAGTTCCCCTGAATATTCTTTGATTTTCATTTGCTAATTTAAATCAGTCTAAAACAAGGCTTATTTCCTAACTTCCTTTGTCATTGGCTGGGGACAGCAAATGACACTAGTAGGGTTTTTGCTATCAGTCTTTGAGTATATGGACATAAGCGTTGTTTACGGAGGCAAAATGAAAATTGTTTACTTTTCTATATGAGGCCTAATACATTTATTTTTAATTACAGTTTTCTAGATCTTTGAAGGGAATCTGCTCCTGTTTTTTCTTCCAGAGTAATTTCTAGGCCACATTTAGGGAGTCTCTTTTAAAAACATTTTTCTTTCTTTTAAATAGAGCTACAAACTTGGTTCCTTTTAAGAAATACCAATAAGAGAGAGGTATGCTGGCCAATTGTGCAATGCATACAGATTAAGTAAAAGTAACTCTTTTTTTTATGGTGTCTTATTAATGGTGAGATTTAATGCTCGAATAATTACTTTTTGTTTACCTTGTAAATAGTAGCAGGAGAGATTTTAAAATTTCTCCTTTCTATTAAGGTTAAAATTTACTTTTAAACATCATTGTTTTGGATAGTGCTCATTTGTATAGGTACAGATATTTTACTCTGGACTGTGTTAGAACCAATTGCTAATAAAATATCTGCTTCTCATATAACTGAGTTTATATGAGAACTTGATTATATTGTAAAAAGCTAATTTGTTAAGTGACTAAAGTATGCATCTTTATTGAGAAAGCAAAGTAAGTAAACTTATACATTTGACCTGTGAAGTCCAGGTTTTGCACTACCCCTGGCCTATCTAAAGATCAGACTGTCAGGGCTCCCATCTTAAAATTCTGCTGCTGAATAGTCCGATGTTGCTTAAGAAGTATTCAGCAACTTTGTCCTGCCCTTCCTTAAAGGGTGAAACTTTTATAACATTTAAAATACGTGTATGTAAAGAGAACACAGTTATTGATTTTTATTTGATGAAGCTTCAAGTGATTTCAAGTATATTAGATCCGCGTAATTTGGTTTGAAAATATTTCTTTTCCTAAAATATTTCTTTTAAGAAGAGAGTAAACCCTTGAATTATTCCAGGGCACTTGAAAAGTTTCAAAGCTATCTCTTGGTTAAAGTCTTGAAATTTAACATGGAAAGACTATCACAAATATGTGTAACCCAAACATTACATTATACATTTGTTGTAATTATTCTAAAATAGATCAATAAAATTTAAACTGGATTTTATATTAAAAATTTGGTTCTGACCATAGAATTAATCCTCTTTTTTAATCAGTCCAATAAAATAGTATATCCTAGGTTGACATTTTACCACACATAGTACACATAAGGACTACAATATATTTTGTACTACTAAGTTTTTCCAGAGAAATCACATGAATTATTTTTCTTGATAATGAATTTCTAAACTTTATGCATTGTATCATTATGAGCACATAATTTCTCCCAATTTAATTTGAACTTTTAACTCTTGGAAGCCTTAAATTTTAGGTGGTAAGTTAAATACTTAGCATTTCTTAGTTTAGTAATACCTTCACATTTTTAGGGATATATTTCCAATAAAATTAACAAAGACTTATTTAATTAATAGATTCAAATCTGTCCTTTGTTTTTTCATTCGAGTCAAACTCAAATAAATATTGCAAAATTTTGTTATTTCAAAACCTTTAGAGTTTTAATACGTTTTATTACTTAATGTAAGCAACTCCAATTTTTTAAGTTACCAAAGACTTTGGAAAAGTATGTTTAGACATATGAGGTTGCCAAAGAAGTAGGGGGAGAAAGGAAGAAGGCCTGTAGCCATCGGAATTTTAAAACCACCACATTTTTCCTTCAGAGATAACATCTAAGAGTGCTTTTCCAGGTTCTCTGCTTTTACAGGGAGAAGATCCACTGGCCCTTTCCTCCAACAGAGAGTGCAGTCAGCCCTCTCCTCTGTGACTACACCCTCACCATCAATATATTTATTTATAATTATTACTGAAAAGCTTTGCCACAAAGCCTTCATTTTAGTTATATCTATCTATTTAACTTTTAACAATTTTGAGCTTCCAAAGCCAGTTATCACCATCTAAGGCGCTTTACTTTGGCAAATTTTGCAGCAGAGAAAACTTACTGGCTTTCATTGGCTTTAATGTTAACCTTGGAAAATGGTCCATTATTATTTAAGAACTGCCCCATATTATGGAAACGCTAATCTTATTGCCTAAACACAGCCTGTATATTTTCCTTGTGTCATTTTCACCATCTTATAAAGAAAAACAGTCTTGGGTTTGTACTATAGCATCTGTCAGGAGATGGGGGTCAGTCCAAGAGGTCACCCAAAATCGGGTGGTGTGCGACTTCTCTTAAGCTAGTGTTTTTCTCTTCACGGGTACAGAAATCCCAGAGATATCCCTTAAATTGTGAGGATTATCTCATCTATCCAAATTTCAAATGACGGTCTGGGAAATAAAATGAGACTTTTAATAACACTCTGGAGAGTGGGCATACATTTTACAGGATCACCAAAAGATATGTAATTAATGGGTTGGGAGATGTTTTAGATATTTAGTAATGTCCTGGCCATCTACTGTTTCTTTTCTTATTAAATTAAATTGAAGGCATGCTTAATAGACTAACAATAAACCACCAAAACAGATTAATAATAATCAACAGACAAGCGCCCATAACATAGAGACAAGGCTTAATGAATCAGAGTAGTTTTCATAGATTTTATCCTATTCTGCTCTTCATGGCATTGGATGTCCTCTAAAGTTATTTTAGCTAAAATCTGCCTGTCCCAAGGTGTCATGTGGTAATTTTCAGACAAAGAATTATAGAGTCCTTTTATAAAATGACTGTTAACCCCATTTCTCTAGCTGCTGAGCCTTTTCACACTAGAGGTGGCGGATCCAGAGCTTAGGTGTTACAGACTTTTGATCCCCAATACGAATTAGGCATAATGCAGTGCGAACAAGAGCCCACATAGTTCAAGATGACAATGTTACTTTTTTTCCTTGAGCCTGATTTCAGAGAGTACCTTTTGATATTTTAATTTCTTTATCCTTGAGCATACAAGTAAATGTTTACAATGATTTTTTTTTTTTTTGCTTTATACTCAAACTTTTCATCATTATAGCCTAGCAGAAATAAAAGATTTTCCGCCCACTTTATGTTTCACAATTTCCAAAGCTGACATGGGTTTGTGCACAGAGAATTTTCCCCACCTTTGCAGTGCACTTCTCAGCTTTCTGGTGAAATGTCTTCATTTTTCACTCTGGTGAAATTTCTTCTCCAGATGCCCCCCATTGGGCGCCAGAATGCTGCAACCTTTTGCAGCAAGGATTCAGGATCAGGAAAAGGAGCTGCACACAAATGAATACACTAGACAACAAATATAAATTTAGAAGACATGGGGGAGCCAGGCAGAGACCTTTCTTTCTAGCAGAGAAGCCCTCTGAAACCCAGCACCCATCAGCTTTTATTGACTTGGCTTTAGGTTTCTCCTATATGCCCTTTAGCAAAGCAAACAGGCATATCAGCAGTCAAGTTTGCTAAAAATTAAAAGGGTTATAAGACTGGGAGATTACCTTCAGCCATTTTGCCAACAGCAGGGTAATATAATGCTGATTTTTCAGCCCTGCTGAATATCAAAGTTCATTAGCCCTCTATTGGAGATACATATACATATACATATACATATACATATACATATACATATACACATACACGTATACATATACATATGTATGTATATGTGTGTGTGCATATCGTATCTAATAAAAGAGAAACATGTTAATTGGTGCACGACCTCTACCCTTCCCATTGGCTAATCAGGGTGATATGCAAATTAATTGCCAGCCAAGATGGCGGCCGGCAGCCAGGCAGCTTAAACTGAACATGAGGCTTGCTTGCTTCAGTGACGGAGGACTACAACGTTCCCCACGTGCTTTGCCGGCGTCTGAACTTGCAGTTTAAGAAACATTGTAACATATAGAAGCTAAACAAAACCCCAGAAACCAGCTTTCAGCCGGCTGGGATCTCAGAGGTGGAGTTGATAGAGAGTTTCGATTATAGAACCGAAACAAACCAGATATCTGCTTTCAGGAGCGGAGGCCTAAGAGCTGGAGCCTCAGAGCTAAAGGTGGCCCAGAATAAAAAGAAAAAAAGGAGCACTTGGGAGCTTCAGTCCCAGCCTGAAAACAGCCCTCAGCCCCTCACCCAGACTGGCCAGGCACCTCAGTGGGGACCCCTACACTGAAGGGTGTGTGACCAGCTGCAAACAGCCATCATCCCCTCATCGAGACTGTCCTGGCACCCCACTGGGGGCCCCCACCCTGATACAGGACACCCTTCAAGGAAAACCAGCCAGCTCCCACCTGTGCACCAGGCCTCTATTCTATATAGTAAAAGGGTAATATGCCTCCCAGCACCAGGATCAGCAGAGCCGAGAGGCCTCCCAGCACTGGAATCAGCATGACAGGGGGCAGCCCACAAACCCCCTGATCGCCCTGAGGCTCTGTGTGTGACAGTGGGCGGGGCCTCAACCTCCCTATCCTCCCTGATCTGTTCCTGATAGGGGAAGGTGCCCCAAACCCCTGATCTGCTCTGCTCTGTGCCTGATAGGGGGGAGCTCCCCAACCCCCTGATCGCCCTGCATCTCTGTGTGTGACAGGTTGTGGTGCCCCAACACCCCCACCCCACGGGCCCTGCTGTGTGTGAAGGGTTAGAGCCTTAGCCTCTCAATTGGCCCTGCCCTGAGTGGGAGAGTGGCAGTGCCCTAACCCCCTGATCGGCCCTGCTCTGTGGGTGATAGAGGGTGGCGCCCCAACCCCCCGAACTCCTCCGGCCCTGCTCTGTGTGTGATGGGGTAGAGCCATAACCTCCCCATCGGCTCTGCCGTGAGTGTGACAGTGGCGGTGCACCAACCCACTGATCGGCCCTGCTCTGTGAGTGATAGAAAGCGGCTCCCCACCGCCCTGATCTGCCCAGCTCTATGTGTGACAGGGAGCGGGGCCCCAACTCCTCTATGGGCCCTACTCTGTGAGTGACAGGGGGGAGCTCCCCAACCCCCTGATCAACCTTGCTCTGTGCGTGACAGGGGGGAGCTCCAGAACCCCCTGATTGACCCTGCTCTTTGCATGTCAGGGGGGAGCTCCCAAACCCCTTGATTGGCCCTGCTCTGTGCGTGACAGGGGGCGGCGCCCCAACTCTGCAATCAGCCCTGCTCTGAGCCCAACCTGGGGCTGCACCTAGGGTTTAGGCCTGCCCTCTGCCACCCGGGATCAGGCCTAAGCCAGCAGGTCCTTATCTCCTGAGGGTACCCAGACTGCGAGAGGTCACAGGCCGGGCTGAGAGACCCCCTCTCCCCCCCCGAGTGCACAAATTTTTGTGCACCGGGCCTCTAGTATATATATATGTGTGTGTGTGTGTGTGTGTGTGTGTGTGTGTGTGTGTACATATGTTTGTATATATATACACATACTAGAGGCCAAGTGTACAAAAATTTGTGCACTGGTTGGGGGGGGGGGGGTGTCCCTCAGCCCCACTTGTCTACTCTCACAGTCTGTGATCCCTTGGGAGATAACGAACTGCTGGCTTAGGCTTGCTCCTGCCTGGCAGAGTGCAGGCCGAATTCCTAGGTGCAGCCCCTGGTTTGGCTTAGAGCAGGGCTGATTGGGTGTTGGGTGCCACCCCCTGTCATGCACAGAGCAGGGCGGATCAGGAGGTTGGGATGCCATCCCCAGTCAGGCTCAGGGTAGGGCTGATTGGGGGGTTGCGGCGCCACCCCCTGTCACACTCAAGGCAGGGTTGATGGGGAGGTTGCGGCACCACCCGCTGTCAGGCACAGAGCAGGGCCCATCATGGGGGTTGGAGCTCCCTACCCTGTCACACACAGAGCAGGGCGGATCAGGGTGTAGGGGAGCTCCCTGCTGTCATGCACAGAGTAGGGCAGATAGGGGAGTTTGGGCACGGCCCCCTGTCACACTCAGGGCAGGGCCTAGAAGGAGGTTGTGGCTCCACCCCGTTACACACAAAGCAGGGCCCATGGGGAGGGGGGGCGGGGGGTGGGGTTGGGGCGCAGCACCTTGTCACACACAGAGTCGCAGGGTGATCATTGGGTTTGGGCGCTTCCCCCTGTCACGCTACTACAGGGACCAGGAGGCCTCGAGGTTCCGCTGAATCCTAGTGATGCGAGGCCTTGCAGCTCTGCTTTACATGGGCAGTGAGGCGTCACTGCTCCACTGATCCTGGTGCAGGGAGGCCTCAAGGCTCCCCTTGACACAGGGGTAGTGAGGCCTCGCTGCTCCACTGATCCTGGTGCTGGGAGGCCTCATGGACCTACTGATCCTGGTGCTGGGAGGCATATTACCTTCTTACTATATAGGATATAGGCCTGGTGCAACAGTCGGGGCCAGCTGGATTGCCCGGAAGGGTGTCCTGGATCAGGGTGGGGGTCCCGCTTGGGTGCCTGGCCAGCCTGGATGAGGGGATGATAGCTGTTTGCAGCTGGTCACGCCGCCTTTATGGTCAGGGTCCTCACTCGGGTTCCTGGCCAGTCTGGGTGAGGGGCTGAGGGCTCTTTTCAGGCTGGTGGGTGACTGAAGCTCCCAAACTCTCCATTTTTTTTTATTTTTTTATACTGGGATTTATTTATCTTCTATGGCTGTCACTGGAACTGAGGACTGGCTTTAGCTCTGAGGGTCAGCTCCAGCTCTGAGGCCTCGGCTGCTGAAAGCAGGTATCTGGGTTTGCTTGGGTTCTATTATCAAAACTCTGTTGCAACTCCAGCTCTGCTGGCTGGCTGAAAGCTTGGGGTTTGTTTAGTGTCTATAATTGCAACACATTTTCTTAGAGTGCAAGCTCACAGCCTAGCAGTGGCAGGCGGGGAACCTTGGCTTCCTCTTTCACTGGAGCAAGATAGCCTCCTGTTCGCTTTAGCTGCATGGCTGCTTTTTCTCTGCATCCTCTACAGCACTTGTGGTTTTTTTATTTTTATTTTTTTCTGACAGCTATTCTTACAGGTGTGGATTGGTACTTCTCTCATTTTGATTCACATCTATTGGACTGTTACTGCCTTTGAGCATTTTTTCCTATGTCTCTTGGCCTTATGTAGGTCCCCTTTCAAAAAGTGTCCATTTAAGTCCATTGCCCGTGTTTTGATCGGATTGTTTATCTTCCTATTGTCAATTTGTGCGAGTTCTCTGTAAACTTTGGAATTCAACACTTATCAGAGATACCATTGGCAAATATGTTCTCCTATGCAAAGGGCTTTCTTGTTGTGTTGTTCAGGATTTAGTTTGCCATGCAGAAGATGTTTATTTTGATGTAGACCATTTGCTTTTTTTCCCCTTTGTGTTCATTGCCTTCAGAGCTGTGTCAGTAAAGATATGCTAAGACATATGTCTGATATTTTGCTGCCTATGCAGTCTTCTAAGATTTTTTTACATAGATTCCCAACTAACGTTTAAGTCCTTTATCCACTTTGAGTTTATTTTTGTGTATGGTGTAAGTTGGTCGCCTAGTTTCATTTTCTTGCATGTTTCTGTCTGATTTTCATCATTTATTGAAGAGACTGTCTTGACTCCATTGTATGCTCTTGCCTACTTTGTAAATTAATAATACAGCGTAATGACTTGGGTGCACTTTTGCGTTCTCTGTTCTGTTTCAGTGGTGTATATGACTTTTTTAGTGCCAGTAGCAGGCAGTTTTGAAAGTGGTGGCTTTATAATATAGCTTAATATCTGGTATTGTGAGCCTTCCATATTTTTTTCTTGTTCCCTGGATTGCTGAGGATATTTTTACTCCATATGAATTTTTGGAGAGTTTGTTCTTTGTCTGTGAAATATTCTGTTGGTATATTAATGGAGATTACATTGAATCTATAAATTGCTTTGGGTAGTATGGACATTTTAATGGTGTTAATTCTACCAACCCATCAACATGGTATATTAGTCCATTGGTTGATATCTTTATCTCTGTTTCAATGTTCTGTCATTTCCCAAGTGCAGTTCTTTAATTCCTTCATTGAGTTTTTTCCTTAATTCTTTTACTGCAATGGTAAGTGGGATTCTTTTCTTAGTTTCTCTTTTTGTGAGTTCATTCTTGGTGTATAAAAAGACATATATTTTGGGGTGTTAATTTTGTATCCTGATACATGACCAAATTCATTTATTCTGTGCTTTTCCGGTTGGGATGACTTTTATTTCTTCATTTATTGAAGAGACTGTCTTTTTTTAAATTTAATGCTTAAAGTATTACAAAGGGTATTACATATGTGTCCTTTCTTCCCCATCCTTGACAATCCCCTGGCCTCCCTTACCCCCCAGTCTCTTATGTCCATTGGTTATGTTTATATGCATGCATACCAGTCCTTTCATTGATCTCTTACCCCGTTCCCTTCTGCCCTCCAACCCTCCCCGGCCTTCCCGCTGCAGTTTGACAATCTGTTTGAGGCAGCTGTGCCTCTGTATCTATTATTGTTCTTTAGTTTATAATGGTCTTTATTATCCATGAATAAGTGAGACCATGTGGTATTTTTCCTTCATTGACTGGCTTATTTCACTTAGCAAAATGCTCTCCACTTCCACCCATGCCGTTGCACATGGTAAGTGTTCCTTCTTTTTTACAGCAGCATAGTATTCCATCGTGTAGATGTGCCACAGTTCTCTAATCCATTCATTTACTGATGGGCACCTAGGCTGTATCCAGATCTTAGCTATGGTGAATTATGCTGCTATGAACATATGGGTGCATATATCCTTTCTGATTGGTGTTTCTGGTTTCTTGGGATATATTCCTAGAAGTGGGATCACAGGGTCAAATGGGAGTTCCATTTTTAGTTTTTTGAGTAAACTCCATACTGTCTTCCATAGTGGTTGCCCCAGTCTGCAACCCACCGCAGTGCACGACTGTTCATTTTTCTCCACATCCTCTCCAGCACTTGTCATTTGTTGATTTGTTGATGATAGCGAGTCTGACAGTTGTGAGATGTTACCTCATCGTTGTTTTGATTTGCATTTATCAGATGATTAGTGACTTTGAGCATGTTTTCATATATCTCTTGGCTTTCTGAATGTACTCTTGTGAAAGGTGTCTATTTTGATCCTTTGCCTCTATCGTTTCTGATTTTGTTTATTGGGTCCTCTCTCTTTGCCTCTTGGTGAGCCTGGCTAGAGGTTTGTCAATCTTGTTTATCCTTTTGAAGAACCAGCTCTTGGTTTCATTGATTTTAAGTATTTTTTTTTGTCTCTATTTCATTTATTTTTTATCTAATGTTTATTATCTCCTTCCTTTTGCTCACTCTGTGTTTTTCTTGTTGCTCTCTTTCTAATTCTTTGAGTTGTAGAGTTAGATGATTTACTACCATTTTTTTCTTGTTTTTGAGATAGGCCTGTAGAGCTATAAAGTTCCCTCAGGACTGCTTTCATTGGGTCCCATAGGTTTTGGATTGTTGTGTTTTCATTGTCATTAGTTTCCAGGATGTTTTTAATTTCCACTTTGATCTCATTGGTAAACCAATCAATGTTTAATACATGATATTCAGCTTCCAAGTGTTTGAGTATTTTGGGTTGTTTTATTGTAGTTTAATTCTAATATTATGCCATCGTGGTCTGAGAAGATGCTTGGTATGATTTCAGTCTTCTTGAATTTGGCGAGTTTGTTTGTGACCCAATATGTGGTCTATTTTTGAATGTGTCTTAAGAGCACTTGAGTAGAATGTATATTCCGTGGCTTTGTGGTGAAGTGTTCTTAAGGTGTCAATTAAGTCCATCTGATCTATTGTGTCATTTAGAATTGGTATTTCTTTGCTTAGTGTTTGTCTAGAGGATGTATCCAGTGATGTCAGTGGTGTATTATAGGCCCCCTCTATGATTGTATTGTTGTCGATCTCTCCTTTGATATCTTCCAGGAGTTTTATTTTTATGTATTTGGGTGCTCCTGCATTGGGTGCATATATGTTTAGCAGGGTTATATCTTCTTGATGTATTGATCCGTTTAGTATTATGAAGTGGCCTTCTGTATCCCTTGTTATAGCTTTCACTTTGATGTCTATTTTGTCCGATATAAGTATTGCTACCCCAGCTTTTTTTTCCTTTCCATTTGCCCGAAATATATTTCTCCATCCCTTCACTTTCAGTCTGTGTTAGTCCCTTCTTCTGATGAGGGTCTCTTGTAGACTGCAAATGTATGGGTCATGTTTTTTTTTTAGCCATTCAGTCACTCGATGTGTTTTGGTTGGAGCATTTAGTCCATTTAAGTTTAAAGTTATTATTGAAAGGTACTTGTTTGTAGCCATTTCTTTTGTGTGTGTGGCTGTTTTCTTTCTGGGCTTTTTGTTCCTTTTTTAACACCAGTCCCTTTAGAATTTCTTGCATTGCCCGCTTGGTGGTGATAAAGTCTCATAGCCTTTTTTTGACTGTGAAGCTTCTTATTTCCTCTTCAATTTTGCATGATAGCCTGGCTGGATAGAGTATTTTTGGATTCAGTCCTTTGCTTTGCATCACTATGTAAATTTCCGTCCATTCTTTTCTGGCCTGATGTGTTTCTGTTGAGAAATCATTGGATAATCTAATGGGAGATCCCTTGTATGTAACTTTCCGTCTCTGTCTTACAGCCTGTAAATTTCTCTCTTTGTCCTGAACATTTGCCATGATAATTATGGTGTGTCTTGGTGTGGGTCTTTTCAGGTTCACCTTGATTGGGACTCTCTGTGCTTGTGTGACTTTTTTCTTCTCCACCTCAGGGAAGTTTTCTGATATTATTTCTTCGAATAGGTTTTCTAATTCTTGTTCCTCTTTCTGTTGTTCTGGCACCCCTATTATCCATATGTTGTTTCGTTTCATGTTGTCCCAAAGCTCCCTTTGGCTCTCCTCCTGTCTTTTAATTTTTTTCTCCAATTGCAGTACAGTTTGGGTGTGTTTGCTTCCTTGTGTTCTAATTCACTAGTTCGGTCCTCCGCTTCTCCTAGTCTACTGTTGATACTTTCAACGGTGTTCTTTATTGCAACTATATCGCTCTTCATTTCTTCTTGGGTCTTACTTAAGTTGTTGATATTTTCATCAGTTTCTTCTTGCTTCTTGCATATGTTGTTGATTTATTCCTCCATCCAGTTTATGCACTCTAGGACCCTTATTCTGAATTCTTTTTTTCTCATGTTGCATGCCTCTGTATCACTTAGCTGCTTTTCTGGCGAGTCTTTTTTTTTCTTTCCTTTGGGGGTTTCTTTGTCTACCCCTGTTTGATCTCACTGACATATCTAGATGTTGAGTCGTTGATGAGCTGCTGCCTGGGTGGCAGTCGCTCCTTGAGCTGTGGTTGCTCCTTGGGCGGTTGCGGTAGCAGCTTTTCCTCAATTGGCAGCTCCTCTTCTGTGTGCTGTTCACAGCTTTGGTGGCCCTTCTGGCTGGTGGGGGGAGGCTTCACATACAGCTGCTGATCCTCAGAAGGTATGGTGATCAGGAGGTTGCTGTTCCTTGGATCTGCTCCGTTTATTTAAGGGAACATAATACAACACATCAAAGCACAATGTACCAGGCACTGAACACAAATATATTCACAATATTAATAACCCCAAATAAAGGTCACTGTCCAAATTAAGAGGATTAAGGGATGAGGAAGAAAGAAGAGAAAAAGATAAAATAGAAAAAAGAAAACTAAGAAAAAAAAGGAGTTCAAAAATGAAATTGGGAAAAAGGAGGGGGAAAAAAGAAATAAAAGAGTGAAAAGAGAGAATGAAGTAGAAGAGGGGAAGAGACTATTTATATGAGGAGAAAACTCTGATAGAACCGCCACTAATGCCAACATATTCCAGCAAAGGTCACTGGAGATGAATGGAAACTACAAATAATCAATAATATCAAGAGAGGCAAGGGAAAACAGAAGCAGAAAAATTACTGGTGGGGAGGGGGGTGGAGGGAGAGGAAAAGCCAACAGAAAAAAAAAATAAAAAGCAAAACAACCTCACAACCAGTCCTAAACCACACACAAACACACAAAAACAAACAAAAAACAAACAATATACTCAACAATCAAGCAAACAGCAACAAAACAATAGAAAGATAAAAGAAGGGGAAAAATTTGTGGTAGTGAAGAAAGATAAGGGATAGGTGTATAAGGATTTAGAGCAGTGGAGTGGAAATAGGCTTTATAATTACGATGCAATTTTAACGGTGGGAAAAAGAAGGAATCAGGAAAATCTAAAGCAGAAATAGGGTATGAGAAACAGGACAACAAAAGGGGAATAGTGGGGAAGAGGGTTTTAGCATAGAGGTAAAATTTAGGTAGGGGAAGTTGATGCTATAGGAACGATGAAAATAGAATGGAGAACACTAATCCCAAAATAAAATAAAGAGAAAATAAAATGTCACTTTAAAAAATGGTAAAATGGTAGCAGTAATAATACTGGTTAAACATAAAAATGTGTTAATTAAGAGGATAAAGTCAGCTGATGGAAAAAGAAGAAAAAAAATTGGTTTCTTAGTTAAAAGATGAAAAAAGAAAAAAAATTGCAGTTGTGAAGGTAATTAGGTTCTTCTCCTTTTCAGTCTGGCTTGTCTTGGTCTTGCCAGGTATTCAGGAGAGTGTTGAATGTCCCTGTGCTACACTGTTCCTCCGTGTTGTAAACCATAGTCCTGATTTTAAAGCAGGCCATATTTGTGTCCCAGACTGCCTTAATTTGTGTTTAGCTGAGAGTCAGTTTGTGGCTCTGCCTGTGGGTGGCAGTGTTTTTGGGTTGGCCTTTGAGGCTATACAGCTTCTCTATCCAGTAGCATGGGCTTATTTTACTCTATTGCACTTAAAACTGATTTGGGGAGGTCAACTCCCCAGAGCTGGTTCTTTAATCATTGCCCTGCTCTATGTTATTGCTGGGACTGAAAGTCCCTCTATAGGCCAGACCCTGTTAAAGCCCAGGGACAAATCAGATTATTTTAATCCTTCATCTATTTCAGGTTCTAATCTGGGTGTGGCTGTGCTCCTTGCCTGGGGGCTAGGTGGAGTAGTCCCACCCACCGAAGAGAATGTCTGCTCCAGTCCTGGGCCCAGGGGTGTCTCAGCACTCAGTTCGCTGGCACCTCTCTTGGCACCCCCTTTCTCCCCAGCCTCTCCCCAGATTCTACTCGTCTTCACCTTCTCCCTCTCTTCAGCACAGGTGAGTGTCTGTATCTGAAATGTCCTATGAACAGGTTTCAGTGAAAATAAACAAACAAATGTGGGCCACGGAAACAGAGAAGGCTGAATTTCTGTAAGCTCCTCTCTTACCAGCACTGCATGGTCTGTTCAGCTCTTCATGCAGCCTTCTCTAGGCTCAGTCCTCCATAATCACAGAACCCAGATCTCAAATCCCCCTGTGCCAGGAATCCCACAGATCTCCTTTCCCCTGTCAGGGGCTGTGCCTGTCCCAGGAGACACGGCTGTCTTCCATAAGGTCTCCCTCTGACCCGCTGGGCTCAGAGGTCTGGCAAACTTTCCTGCCCAGATCCGTGGTTCTTTTACCTTTCCAGGGGAGCTGTGCCCTTCCTGGCTGCAAACTGTGTCACCAGCTGAGTAATTCTGCCAATTCTCGGTGGGTATAATTAGTTTCAGCTGCTTACTCCATCTTCTCTGCCACAACACCTGGGACGCGTCTGCCTATATCGCCACCATCTTGTAGAAATCAAAGAGACTGTCTTGACTCCATTGTATGCTCTCGCCTCCTTTGTAAATTAATAATACAGCGTAATGACTTGGGTCCACTTCTGGGTTCTCTCTTCTGTTTCAGTGGTGTATATGTCTTTTTTAGTGCCAGTAGCAGGCAGTTTTGAAAGTGGTGGCTTTATATTATAGCTTAATATCTGGTATTGTGAGCCTTCCATATTTTTTTCTTGTTCCCTGGATTGCTGAGGCTATTTTTACTCCATATAAATTTTTGGAGAGTTTGTTCTTTGTCTGTGAAATATTCTGTTGGTATATTAATGGAGATTACATTGAATCTATAAATTGCTTTGGGTAGTATGGACATCTTAATGATGTTAATTCTACCAACCCATCAACACGGTATATTAGTCCTTTGGTTGATATCTTTATCTCCTTTTCAATGTTCTGTCATTTCCCAAGTGCAGTTATTTTACTTCCTTCATTGAGTTTTTTCCTTAATTCTTTTATTGCAATGGTAAGTGGGATTCTTTTCTTAGTTTCTGTTTTTTTGAGTTCATTCTTGGTGTATAAAAAGACATATATTTTTGGGTGTTAATTTTGTATACTGATTCATGAACAAATTCATTTATTATGTACTTTTCCAGTTAGGATGAGGTTTATTTTTCATGTCTGAGCACTATGGTAGCACTTCCTGTACTATGTTGAACAGGAGTGGTGAAAATTGGCATCACTGTCTTGTTCCTATTCTTTTAGGGGAAATGGTTTTAGCTTTTGCCTATTGAGTATGATGTTGGCTGTGGGTTTCTCATATATGGCCTTTATCATGTTGAGTATGGTCCCTCTATTACCACATTGCTGAGAGTTTTTATCACAATTGGGTGTTGGGATTTTTTCAATTCTTTTTCTGTGTCTATCGATATGATCACATGATTTTTACACTTCAGTTTGTTTATGAGTTATATCGCATTTATTGATTTGTTAATATCATACCAGTCTTGCATCCCTGGAATATATCCCACTTGATCATGGCATTTGGTCCTTTAATATACTGCTGGATGTGATTTGCTAATACTTGGTTGAGGATTTTACTATCTGTCATCATCAGACATATTGGCCTGTAATTCTCGTTCTTTGTAGTGTCTTTACCTTGTTTTGGAATTAGAATAATGCTGGCCTCATACAAACAGTTTGGAAGTATTCTTTCCTCTTTGTTTTTCTGAAAAAGTTTGAGGAGTATAGATTGTAGTTTTCTGAATGTTTGGTAGAACTCCCCTGCGAAGCTGTCTGGACCTGAGCTTTTGTTGGTTGGAAGTGTTTCGATTACTGCTTCTATTTCATCAGTTGTTATGAGCCTATTCAGATTTCTTAATTCTTTCTGAATCAATTTTGGTAGTTTGCATTTTTTACTGACTTCATCTATTTCATCCACATTGTCCAGCATTTTGGCATATAGTTGTTCATACTATTTTCTTACAATTCTTTGAATATATATATATATTAGAGGCCTGGTGCACAAAAATTTGTGCACTCGGGGCGAAGGGGGTACCTCAGCCCAGCCTGTGCCCTCTCGCAATCTGGGTCCCCTCAGGAGAAAACGACCTGCTGGCTTAGGCCTGCTCCCGGGTGGCAGAGGGCAGGCCCAATCCCTAGGTGCAGCCCATGGTCAGTTTCAGAGCAGGGCTGATTGGTGAGTTGGGGCGCCTTCCCCTGTCATGCACAGAGCAGGGCACATTGGGAGGTTGCGATGCCATCCTCAGTGATGCTCTGGGTAGGGCCAATTGGGGGGTTGGGACACAGCCCCCGGTCACACTCAGGGCAGGTCGGATCAGGGGGTTTGGGCGCCGCCACTGTCACTCTCAGGGCAGGGCCGATGGGGAGGTAATGGCTCTACCCCGTCACACACAGAGCAGGGCCCCTGGGAGGTGGGTTGGTGCACAGCACCCTGTCAAACACAGAGCAGGGCAGATCAGGGGGTTGGGGCGCTGCACCCTGTCACACACAGAGCCGCAGGGTGATCAGGGGGTTGGGGAGCTCCCCCCTATCAGGCACAGAGCAGGGCTTATCAGGGGTTTGGGGCACCTTCCCCTGTCATGAACAGAGCAGGGCGGATAGGGAGGTTGTGGCCCCGCCCCGTCACACACAGAGCCTCAGGGAGATCAGTGGGTTTGGGTGCTGCCCCCTGTCACACTGATCCCAGTGCCGGGAGGACTCTAGGCTCCACTGATCCTGGTGCTGAGAGAACTCATGGCTCAGCTGATCCCAGTGCTGAGAGGCATATTACCCTTTTACTATAGAGGATAGAGGCCTGGTTCATGTTTGGGGCTGGCTGGTTTGCCCTGAAGGGTGTCCTGGATAGGGTGGAGGTCCCCACTGGGGTGCCTGGCCAGTCTGGGTGAGGGGCTGTGGGCTGTTTTCAGGCCAACTGAAGCTCCCAACTGCTCCTTTTTTTCTTTTTTTATTCTGGGCCAGCTTTAGCTCTGGCTCCAGCTCTGAGGCCTCTCCTGCTGAAAGAAGGTATCTGGCTGGTTTGGCTTGTATAACTCCAGCTCTGAGATCCCGGGCTCACTGAAAGCAGGTTTCTGGGGGTTTGTTTAGCTTCTATATTTGTTACAATCTTTCTGAAACTGCAAGCTCAGAGGCCGGCAAGGCAGGCGGGGCACGTTGGAGTCCTCTGTCACAGAAGCCAGCAAGCCTCATGTTAGTTTCAAGCTGCCTGGTGCCGGACGCCATTTTGGCTGGCAGTTAATTTGCATATCTCGCTGATTAGCCAATGGGAAGGGTACCGGTCGTATGCTAATTATCATGTTTCTCTTTTATTAGATAGGAGATTATATATATATATATGTGTGTGTGTGTATATATATATATATATATATATATATATATATATATATATATGTGTGTGTGTATATATATATATATATATATATATATATATATATATTCCTATGTTGGTTGAATATATTTTTACTAGGGTAATATTTTCGGCTGGTTGATCCCTTTGGTATCATGCAGTGACCTTTCTGTATCTTGTGATGGTCTTTATTAAAAAGTCTTTTTTCCTGATATGAATATTTCTATTCCAGCTTTTTTTTCTTTCCATTTGCATGGAAATTTTCCCATTCCTTCACTCCAATCCTTTGTGTGTCTTTTGTTTTCAGATGGCACTCCTGTAGACAGCATATACTTGCATCATATTTTTGTATCCATTTTGATACCCTATGCCTTTTGATTGGAGAATTTACCTATTTATATTTCAAGTTATTATTGATAGGTATTTATTTCTTTCCATTTCCTTTGTGTATGGCTAAGTTTCTGTCTCTGTTTCTTTTTCTCATGACAGCAATCCCTTTGACATTTCTTGTAATGCTGACAACTTACTCCTTTAGCCTTTTTCTGTCTATGAAGCTTGTATTTGACTGTCTATATTGAAGGAAAGAATTGCCGAATATAGTAATCTTGGTCTCAGATCCTTACTTCCCATTAACTTGAGTACTTCATGCCAATCCCTCTGGCCTGTAGAGTTTCAGATAAGATATCAGGACTCAGCCTTATGGGCACTCCTTCGTAGCTAACAGTATTCTTTTCAATTGCTGCCTTGAAGATTCTCTTTTTTTTAATTTTTGGCATTTTAATTATGATGTGTCTGTGCATGGGTTTGTTTGGGTACTTCTTTGGGGTTCTCTTTGGCTCTTGACCTTGTGTGGGATTTTCCTTTACCAGGTTAGGTAAGTGTTCTGCCATTGTTTCTTCAAAGACCTTCTCTATGCCTTTCTCCCCTCCTGCCTCTTTTGGCACACTCGCTATTCTAATACTGTTATGTAAGTGGTCCTCCTGTTTGTATTATGTCATTTTATATCTAGGACGGTTCTTCTTTTCATAGTCACTATATCTTTTTTCATGCTGTTGAGCTCTTTTAACTTCATAACTCTGAAGTCAGATTCAGATAAATGTCTTCTCTGTGCTTCACCTCTCTCTATATCTGGAGAATTCTCTAGTTCTCTTCATTTGGGGGTTGTTTCTTTATTTCCTCTTTCTGGCTTTCTGTGTGGGTTTGTGGTGACAAGTTAGGTAGACCTGTCTGCTTATCAGTCTCTAGTGCAGAACATTGTTAAAGGATGTTTCTGACTAAATAGGTCAGGCAAAGACTCAAAGCCTCCAGAGACCTCCTCTGTCTATAGACTGATAGGATTCCAACTTAACTTGCCTCCAAGGCAATGGTCCTCAGGTTATAGCAAGAGTTTGTTTCAACAGGGTGGGGCAGTTGCCTCTGCCTGGAGGTTAATTGTTATTTATAATCTCTTAAGTGTCCTCAGGGCACGGTGTTTACCAGTAGTGCGTGTTATTTGTGTCCCCTCCAGGAAAGGCAAATGTCTGAGTGGGAAAGATTTTCTCTGCTGCATGAGGAAATGACTCCTCCCAGGAAACTTGAAGTGTCTGTCTTCTGTGCTGGAACCCTTGACTCCCCAGTTCTGACTTTTTCCCTCACAGCTCCAGTCCAATTCACCCTCCCTTTGCGAGGGCACAAGGTGTGTGGCTCCACAGGGAAATTTGTGTGCTGGCCCTTTAAGAGGATACCTGAAATTCTAGCTGTCTCTCCCTGGCAGACAGTGCCCTGCTGCTATTCACATCCACAGGTTATATGGGTACCCTCCTCAGTTCTGGTGCTCTCTGCTAGGAGGCCCAGCTTGGGGATTGGACCCAGAGTTCTCAGTGGCAGTCCTCCACAGCTGAGATATCTCTCTGAGACTTCAGTTGCTGTCTGTGGGTGTCAGGCCCGCCCCTTCAAGCCCCCTCTCCTCCTACCGGTGTCTAAGTGGCCTCCACCTCGATCCTCGGGTGTCAGGGTTCTCTCCTGTGAGTTTTCCATTGATTACTCAGGAAGTTCTTCTGTATTTTAGTTGGAATATCAGTTTGTTCCTGGGAGCATGTTCCTGTAGCATCCACTTATTCTGCCACCAATCTTTTAAATATATTTTTACTTATCTCAGAGAGGAAAGGAGAGCTAGTGAGAGTTAGAAACATCAATGATGAGAGAGAATCATTGATCAGTTTCTCCTGCGTGCCCCAGACTGGAGATTGAGCCCACACCCTGGCAAGTGCCCTTGACCTGAATCAAATCTGGGCCCTTCAGTCTGAAGGTCGGTGATCTGTCCACTGTTCCAAACTGGCTAAGGTTCTGCCCCCTTTTTCAATCTTCTTCAGAATCCCTCTGCATTGTAAAGTCCCTGCTAACATTCTTGTCCAATCCGCTCCTTTTCATGTGGTTTCAGGATGGAGTGAGCATGAAGGCCCTAATGTCCTGTGAGTGCACATTCTGATCAATAGCACCATCAGGAAATGTGCATTGAGACATGCTCAGTATTCATATAGTAACAGAAACCTGCCATGTCTCTTACTGTTTCTGTCTCTGTTTGGATCATGAGGGAGCCCAACTAAGGCTCTTGTTTCCAATAGGGTGTTCAAGGATACACCCTGGATTTCAAGCCATGATCTTCTGAGAATACTTTGGAATTGGTGCCCTACCCTAAAATGTATTAGGCCATTTAATTATAAGGCCATATCTTTTTATAAGAATAAGGCTTTCATTTTTTAATTTTTTTTTCATTGCTTAAAGTATTTCAAAGGATATTACAGATGTCTCCTTTTTTTTTTTTTTTTCTCCCCTTGACCTCCCCGGCTTCCCCCCCACCACAGTTTTTATTTCTTATTGAATGAGTAATCTAAGAGTCATATAAATATATAAAGATATACTTTGTGCTTCCAACAATCATATACTTAATGAGGAAATACAGAGACCAAATAACTACATCTTAATCAATAGAATATAAGTATAATAGGTCCTCATGTTACATTTAAGATCTATTCCTGCAGCACGTCATAATGATTTCTGCTGTAAATCAGAACCCACCTAAATAAGCATCTACATCACTCACATGGAGCACACATACACAGCAGTAATGAGGTGAAACAATAAAAAAAATAAAATATAAAAATTAAAAATTAAAAGGAAAATAACGATTCCTGTCCTTTACTTGTGCTAAATCCTATCTAATAATAGACAAACAGGGTAACTGACAGTATCTTCCCTTAACCTCCCATTGGCTAATCAGCACAATATGCAAATTAACCACCAACAAAGATGGCGGTTAAATTGCATAACTAGGTGCCCAATGGCTATAGGCTATTGGAGCCTGCAATCAGAGCTGAGAGGACCCCTGCCAAGGTCTGATGCCTTGGTCAGAAGCATTAGGCTTGGGCAAGGGCGGAGCTGGGTTGGTGGGTAGCAGGGGGTAAGCCAGCGATGGTGGGGAGCAGGAGAGGAGTTAGGCGTTGGTGGGAGCTGGGGGTCCTCTGTCTAGGCCAAATGCCTTTGCCAGTGGCATTAGGTCTGGGCAGGGCTGGAGCCGGTAATTGCAGGGGTACTATTGGTCCCTTCCAAGGTCTAATGCCTTTGCTAGAGACGTTAGGTTTGAGGAGTGGAGGTGCCTGTGATTGAGGGGAGCATGGGGTCTCCTGCCCATGACATTAGGCCTTGGCAGGGGTGGATCTGGCAATCCTGGAGAGTTGGGGGTCCCATGCCCAGGCCTAATGCCCCGGCCAGAGGCATTAGCCCTGTGCAGGGGCAGAGCCAGCAATTTCGGGGAGCAGGGAGGCAACTGGCCTTGGCGGGGAGCAGGGGAAGAGCCAGTGATCATGGGGAGCAGGGTCTGAGAGGATGATTGAGGGAGTTGGTGGTCCCTTGCCCAGAGCTAATGACTGGACCACAGGCATTAGGCCTGGGCAGGGACCAAGACGGCAATTGGTGTGAACTCCAGAGGAAACACCTTTTTTGACTGCTCATTAGTTAAGCTCCCTCTATGCCACTGGTAATATTCTTAGTAAATTGGGTAATAAGAATCAAAATAGGTGATTTAGGGGTTTTTACCGCACTCCTGGAGAAAAAAGGAAGGTCCACTGCTGGAGGGGTAGGAAATGTCATATACTATCTTTGCTGGTTTTGCTGAGTGAATAATGCCTTGGCCTGCCCACTGCTGAGTCTTGGTTCAATTCTGGCTAAGGGCATGTACATAGGTTGCAGGCTCCTCCCTGGCCTGGGCCCAGGTCAGGGCTCATGCAGGCGGCAACCAATCAAAGTGTTCCTCTCACTTTGATGTTTCTCTCTGTCTTTCCCTTTCTCTTCCACATTCTTGAAAAATCAATGGAAACATATTCTCAGGTGAGAAGGAAGGAAGGAAGGAAGGAAGGAAAGAAAGAAGGAAGGAAGGAAGGAAGGAAGGAAGGAAGGAAGGAAGGGAGAAAGAAAAGGAAGTAAGAAAGAAAGAAATGTCATATCCTATGAAAGACACATCTTGAAAATGACTAAAGAAAGTTGTCAGTTTTTTCATAGTAAAGGAACTGGAGTCCGTGTTGATGAAAACACCTGGGTAGCTGAGGTTGACTGGCAGTGGCTGCAACAGCGGGGTGATTGAGCTGATGCCTTTGCCTGATCACCCTGGTCACCGCCCACAAAGGGAGGCCAGGCTGTGGCTTAGGCCCACTCCCCAAAGGGAGCATTGAGAAGGGAGTAGGGCATCCCCTGAGGGCTCCCAGTATGTGATAGGGGCCAAGCTGGGCTCAGGGGCCCCCCTCCAGTGCACAAATTTTTGTGCACCTTGCCTCTAGTAAATAATAAAAAACATAAAGCACATATGTAAATACATATGAATGATGGAAGTTTTTTTAAAATAAATACTCAGAGGATGGCACTGTAACCACAAAATGATGTACTTCGAGTCCAATGTAACCCGAGGATGGTCTGCATTTTCTCAACAGACTGAAAAGTAATTAATGTGGGTTCTGATGGTGTTTTAATGAAAACAAGGGTGGGAAGGCACACTTGAAAGAGTCAGGCATTGCAAGTTCCAAATCAGTGCATGCACATAGTTTTGAAGAAATCAGGTAAAAGTGACTTATTCATATTAGTAAAGAGATGTTTTAAAATCTAACATAGAGACCCTCACTATAAATTATGTTGGAAAATTAAAAGTATTGATAGCATCAGTGTAGTTAAGAAGAATATGCCTCTGCACTTGAATATAGACAAGCATCCTGCCCATTTCAATTTTGGATGAGCTAGTGAGCAAAGAAAATTAGTGAAAGGCTCACTTAGTGGCATTAGTGGAAAGAATTAGCACTGGAACATAGTAATATTTATGGGAATGTAATATTTCTCATATTTGAAGGCGATTCAGTGCCCTTCATAGGAGCCGTTAAATACAGCTAAAAAGCAGTAAAATCTATATGGCCATCATTACCAAATTTCAGTTTCTACTTTAAATTATTCAGCATTAGAAGAGAACCATGCTAAATGGGTGATAAATTATGAAATGATTAGAGGCCCAGTGCATGAAATTCAAGCACCAGTGTCATCCCACAGCTTGACCTGCGCCCTCATGCAATCTGGGACCCCTTGGGAGTTGTGGGACTGCCAGGTTATTGAAGGGACAGAACAGAACTGATAGCTGTGTCTCTAACTCCTCTCCCAGGAAAGCCACAGAATGTATCAGTTACTCAGCCTGCCATTATCTCAGCCAATGTGGAAGTGGGGGAAACTAGCCCAAGACCAAGAGTATGCTAGCCACCCCCCTGTCTTTGTCTAACCAGACCCTAGCTGCACCCTGCCTTTGCGTCACTAGCCCCCGGCCCTCACTCAACCAACCAGAATCGGCCAAATCAGTGGTCCCAGTGTGCCCCCACACCCGACCCCAAGCCCTATAAATTCGTTGTTCCCTTGGGACTTGGGGCTCTCTCTTGCATCCAGTAATGGAGGCATGGGGGGGACCAAGTCCCGGGCTTGAATAAAAGACTCTATGTGTTTGCATCGGACTCTGTTCCCTAGTGGTCTCTCTTGGGGGATCTTGAAATCTGGGCAAAGGATTTGGGGGCTCGTCCACGACCCCCAAGACTCACGAGGAACCCTGATCGGGAGAGTTTGACTGACCACGGTAAGTGTCTGTGTGTTGTCTATTCTATTTAGTGTGTTCTGTCCTGTGTGAGCTCACTTCTGAAATCTCTATTGCCCGTAAAGGCCTAGGTGGACGCACTGGGGGGCCACGGGGGAGGAGGAGGCGGGGGACGCACCGATCCTCCATCTGGAGGGGCCAAGAAACCCCTCAATCTGAGACGAGTGGTGCATGGCCATTGTCTAATCTGTAGTTTTGCTTCCGCGGAGCCGGAAGTTTGTTTTGGTTTTGCTTCCCTAGAGTTGGAAGGCTGTATTTGTCTGTGTTTGTATTTTTTTTCTGTTTTCTGTGGACTTACTGGACGGACGTTATGGGACAGACTCAAACTACTCCTTTAAGCATTATGGTCACTTTAAAGTCATGGATTTGGCCAAACCTGCTTGCCAGCCTCAGGTGTGGTTTTGCAGAACTGCTGGGAACTTGGGACCTTGCAGCTTACTGAATTCAAATGATAAAAACACTTATGTCTTGCATTTTTGAAGTTTATTCTTAAAAATGTTACTGAATGAGAAATGCTGAATATTTGCCAAAAGTTTAAGGTTCGGATTGATTGGGAAAAAATGTGTGTTGTGGTAGCTAAATGCCTTTGCTGAATGAATGTTTGGTGAAAGTATGTGAATGTGGAGGGTTTGGGCCTGCCCTCTCCTCTCCTTTGTGTGGCTCCACGACTTAGGTCAGGTGGGTAACTGAGTAAGGATCTGTGAAAACAGGTCACCCCCTCCCTTGTCTGTCTCTCCTCACTGATCATCATGAGGTCGGGACAAAGTAAACCTGCTGTTCTCAATTACATGTTAAAAAAATTTTTTAAAGGGGTACAGTAGAGATTGTGGAATTGGATGAATGCCGAAATACTGAGGAAGCCTGAATGAACAGCTGTTTGTTTGTGTGGGACTAGCCAATTTGCTACCGAGAGGGGGGACTGGACGCAGTCTTAAGTCCTCTGGTAGGTTCTCACCAAAAGGTTGGTCGAGAATTCTGTTCTGGGACATGGGTGCCAGGAGTGCCCCCATGCCCGTCTGGGGAATTGGGCATTGTTTTGTTTATCTGCTCAGCTCCAGTCTGGGCTAGTCTACTGAGAGAGTGTGAATACGAATGTTTTGTCTATATTGGCTGCTCATTACTAGTCTGTGTGAAGTGAAAGTTACTTTGATTTATTTTGCATTTCTGTTAATTCAACTGGCTGAACATTTGGACTGGACCCGCGATGGGCTGCAAGAATCTCTAGCAGTTCTCACAGTCTTTTGCTCGCCATTACAGAAGGAATCAGCCCACTTAGTTAATATAAATTTCTGTCTATCAGTTGCTCTTACCTGGGTTGTAAATACCTGTAATTCCAAGATTGCTTAGTTCTGAGATTGCTTATAAAAGTAAAAGAGCAAAAAATCTGTGAGGAAAAGCAGCCTGGGCTGAGATAAGTGGGGTTGGGGGGGGGGGTTGGCAGTTATGCTGCTGGCTGCAAACCTAACAGGTCTTATCAATGAACTTCAAGGTTACAAAAAAAAACTGTAAGCACAGTCTTTCTCTGCCCTGGTTTATTCTTTTAACCCCTCCAATGCTGAATCAAACCGATACCTGTTCTTAGTTTTATCACAAAATGTCTAGATAAATCTTAAGAGTAAAAGTACATTTAAAATACGTTCATAAATTTTAATCTAAAATTGCTGAATGTTCACTTTTGGTAATCATTAAAGGATTAAGGTTTCTAAGAATAAAATAAAACAACTGACTCCCGCTAGAAAAGCGGAGGAGGAACAAAGCTAGAATCCGCAGCCCCCCTGGTGATTTAGAACTGTTTGCCAGGCAGACTCAGCCCCTGAGAGTCAGGTCAAAGAAGGGGCGTGGGGGTGGGGCTGAATGCCTGAGCTGCCTGCAAGGCCAGGAAGCTCCTGGTGGAGAAGAAGTGGCGTGCGTGCGGATCAATGAGAGCCTACAGGAGCTGCAGCAGCTGCTGGCAGGCACTGAGGTGCAGGCTAAGCTGGAGAATGCTGAGGTGCTGGAGCTGAAGGTACAGTGCCTGCTGTGGGAGTGCTGCAGGGCAGAGCTTGCAGGTGCCAGCAGCTGCAGGCAGAAGCCAGCAAGCACTTCACTGCCAGCTACATCCAGTGAACCCCCTGCTTGAGTTTATACCACTGCAAAAGGGCAGTGGCTTCCTGGATTTGCTGGGGGAGGCTCTGGCTGGGTCCCTGGGAGACCCTAGGCGGAGCAGCTGGCTCACAGGAGGGACTGATATCCCCTTCTAGTGCACTCCCTGGAAGGAGGCCTGGTTGCTGCTCTGCCACGAAGGAAACTGGTAAAAAGGCAAAAAACAGGGCACTAAGCGTTAACAAAAAGGCACTCTCCCTGGACCTGGAAGCCATCAGGACTTTGAAATTCTCCAAGAGAGGAGGAGTCTGACTCAGAGACTGGCTGAAACCTCGTTGGGTTAGAAAAACCGGAGGCTGCATATTGAACTGATAGACTCCCTTTTTCTGGGCAGAGGTCCAAGCCCAGTTATATAGGGGTTAAACTACCTGTGTACAGCAAAACAACTTTCTCCTGTGCCATAATCCATTTTAAGAAAATTGAATGCATGATAGACCAGTATGCTGGGACAAGTAAAAGAGGGAAACTGAGCAGAAATCCTATCTTCCCTAAACCAATGACACTTGGAAGTAAATGCTTTGCATTTGCCTCCCTAAACAAAGGTTAAATCGTGTATGTCAATCTGATTAGTGTCATTTGTTGTCCACACACAGGGACAAATGAAGTTAGAAAATAAGCCTTATTTTGATTAGTTCTTTTATTCAGGAGGAGCCAACCCGGTCCATCCCTGCTACATGAATGATTAAATGTATGTTAAGGAATTTTAAAATTGCTCAAACCTCACTGCCTTGGGTCCAGTTCTGCGTGTGTAAGAAGGGACAGAGTAGTTTAGTTGCAGGCCAGAAGAAGCTGGCAAGGCCATCCAAACCACCCAGCCACTATTGGCCAGAGCCGCCTGAGGCAGACCTCCTCGGATTGGCAACAGCTGACTCTGACTAGGACAGACTGGGCTTTTTCCAACTGGGCCCCCATGAACCGATGGTCAAAATGAATATCGGGGGCCAGACTGTGAACTTTATGATTGATATAGCGACAGAGCACTTGGTAGTTACTCAGAAGGTAGCTCCCCTCTCAGGACAGGAAGTCACTATTATTGGAGCTACCGGTACGGTACCACAGCTGCAGACTGTTCTGCCGCCCCTGCTGATATCAGTTAGGTGGCCATCAGGTGGTTCATGAATTCCTATATTTACCAGTTGACCTGGTCCCTCTAATGGACAGAGACCTTTTAGCCAAAATGGAAGCAGAAACCACTTTTGCCCCGGATGGCTCAGCACAGCCTTGCCTAGGTGAAGAAACCTCTCCAATGATCCTGTCCTTAGCAGTGCAGAGAGAGAAAGAATGGAGACTTTATACCCCCCAGCCAAAAGCCCCCACATCTATTCTTGTCAGGCCCCCATCAGGGGACTTGGGCAGTGTTCCTGTTATCTGCCAAAATTCCTAATACTGTAAAAGTACTTGTTCACTGAAAAGGTGTAAATGTGGATGTTTATTTGATGCTTATATGTCTACTTAGGTATAAATATTTGTAGATAAGTAGAACCCCCGGTTAATTTTCTGGCGTATTCTGGAGCAGCCTATTCAGTCTTGACAGAGCCAATGGGACCAGTAACATCTAAGAAGACAACAGTTCTAAGAGCCACGGGACAAACTGCCTTTTTCCTTGTACATCAAAGAGGACTGTGGACCTCAGAACGAACATGGTAACTCATTCGTTTCTCGTCATGCCAGAATGTCTGTACCCCTTACTTGGACGTGATCCCTTACAGAAGTTACAAGCCACCCATAAGCTTGTTCGAGATGCCCTGCCAGTGCCACCTCAGACTCTGTACATCCTTTCCAGCCTGGGGACTCGGTGTGGGTAAAGAAGTTCACAACCCCAGGACTCACCCCAACTTGAAAAGGACTATACCTGCAGAAAATTGTATAATAGACTCAGATGATGCCTGCATCTTCATAGACATGGCTTCAGAAAGACAAGGACAATTTTACCTTATATAGAAAGGTCAAAGAGTGGACTTTAGTCACCTCCATAAAATGTTTGTATAGCCGTTCCATATCTCATGTTTAGTAGCGGAGGATTTAGCTGCCTGAAGCGGCCATGGGGCCAATATTATGTTTCATTGTATTAATATGTTGTATTAACCTTCAATTCTCTTACAGATTTAAATATAGCTGTAGCTGTGGACCAGTGATGGTCTACAGTCCTTGGTAGTCTTTGGGAATAACTGGCAAGTGTCCAGTCTCCCACACTGAGGGACATTGTTATAGCTATGTGTTAGCTGTCCTGGAAGGGGACTATATGGGATGAACCCCAAAAGTAAAGGGTGTCTGGCTGCCAAGTGGGCAGATGCCCAACTGGGCAAAGAAGAATACCCATCAGGTTTTGGTCTCTATTGAGAAAAAGCTGACAGTTGGCAGCCTGTGTACTGTATTACAGGCCTGCCTGACCATGCCCATGTCAGGGATGGTACAAACCTCGGCTGTAGAGAGCTGGGAAAGCCCTATTTAGAATGGAAGGTCTGAGGCATAGTTATACATTTTTAAAAGACTGACAAGAAAAATCAGAAGCTCTTAGAGCAGATCAGTATGTTTTTCTCCTCATATAATTCCTCTGAAATCTGGCAATGCTTAATAAGTCATGGCAATACATTTCTTTGCATGAAATCAATAAGACCGGTTTTCAGTAGTGATTTAATTAACCGGAAACTTTGACTGGAGTATCATGTTTTAAAGAAACCTGTCTGAGCTCTGAAGACTTGAAGCCAATAAGAGTGCGATGGAGAAAGCCTGATATCCTGCTTGGGAGCCCTGAAGATGGCTGGCACTGGAGCATCAGGCCCATGCCCTACCATCAGTGGTGGTTGGTAAGAGTAGAAGGGGAGCAATAAGGATGCCTCTGTGTCCCTGCGGAACCCCCACACACTCTGGACTGCAACGAGTAGGAGGGCTACTGATATGGGCCTTAAAGCCTAGAGCAAGGGCTCAGGTGGAGTTGCTCCTGGTGAGGGATTCACCTAACGCAGCAGATACTGCGGGCAGGCCTGATGGCAGTTGGATGGCTTGGCTTCCTGGCCCTACGGGTCACATTAAGATTCAATCATGAAATTCCAGCAAGGATAATCAGTTACCATTCTTGTTGTGTTTATGCAAACATCAGGCCAAATTAAATACAGTAGATAAATTGGTCTTGATTTGGCTTTTTGATAGCCATAGAGGACTTTAAGAAGAAAAATCCTATTTCAATAGAAGTTGTTAAAGCTTCTTTCCCTTCCACCAAACCATTTGTTATAGTTTGTCTCTGCCAGGTCACAAGCCCAGCTCCTTCTGTGCCCAGGACAGCAGGGAGCCTGAGTGGAAGATGACCTCTAACCAGACACACCCGCTGCAGATCACCCTCAAGAAGACAGCGGACCTCGGCAGACCCCTTGCAATCATCCTGATGCTGTTGGCTTTCGGCCCTTGCATTATTAACAGACTAGTCCAATTTGTCAAGAAGTATATAAAATTAATTCAGTTGATAGTTCAGTCCGTCTCATGATTGAGCCGGAAGTTCCAAGACAAGGGGGGAATGAAGGGACAGAACAGAACTGATAGCTGTGTCTCTAACTCCTCTCCCAGGAAAGCCACAGAATGTACCAGTTACTCAGCCTGCCCTTATTTCAGCCAATGTGAAAGTGGGGGAAACTAGCCCAAGACCAAGAGTATGCTAGCCACCCCCCTGTCTTTGTCTAACCAGACCCTAGCTGCACCCTGCCCTTGTGTCACTAGCCTCCGGCCCTCACTCAACCAACCAGAATCGCCCAAAACAGTGGTCAGAGTGTGCCCCCACGCCCGACCCAAAGCCCTATAAATTCATTGTTCCCTTGAGACTCGGGGCTCTCTCTTGCATCCAGTAATGGAGGCATGGGGGGGACCAAGTCCCGGGCTTGAATAAAAGACTCTATGCGTTTGCATCGGACTCGGCTCCCTAGTGGTCTGTCTTGGGGGATCTTGAAATCTGGGCATAATAGTTAGGTCTGACATCTCCTGAGGGATGTAGCAGTGCACGAAATGGCAGGCAGCTGGACAGGAACCGAAGCTGGAGCCAGGTGCTCCGTTCCTGCTCATCCAAGCCCCACTCCACCTGCCACCACCAATTGGTAGCACTGTGGCATAGGCAGCGAAGGCTCCTGCTGCCACAGCTGCACTCTCCAGGTATGAGCCTGGCTTCTGCCTGAGCAAGGGTCCCACTCTGGGAGCTCCCTGGCCATCAGGGGGAAGATCCTGTGTTGAGCATCTGCCATCCCCTGGTCAGTGTGCATCATAGCAATGACTCATAAGGGTCCCTTAGGCTTTTGGCCCAATAAAACCTTACTATTCACAGATGACATCTTGCCACTATTAGAATACTAGTGGCCCTATTTAATTAATTAACTAATTAATTAATTAATACTAAGGAAATACTAATTAATACTAAGGAATTAATGAGAAGAAAAATTGTAATGCCGCTATTTGCCCTTTCTCTATAATAGAAGTGTCAACCAAATTCAGGATTGACCATGACAAATTGAAACACATGCATGCAATTGGCGCCAGCAAGAGCTGCATATGTTTCGCACATGGGCAGGTCAACCTGGAGTGACAGAGAGATAGCGAGAGGGTGTGAACTTGCTTAATTAGACCTGCTGTCTGAGTTAGCTAAATTTTTTCCAACCCAGTGAAGCAGCGCAACTTCTCTTTCAGGTAATTGTCCACAACACAGCAGTAAATTTCAACACAAAGCAGATTATTATTGTAGCTCACCCAGGGAGAACAAAGAGTAAACCATTTAACTGCAGCAGTGTTTGAATATATTCTTCACAGGGAGAAAACCTGAAGTCATTTACAAGTTCCATCATTTCTTCCTTATTTTCAGTCAGGTCAAGTTTCTAAGCTTTCTAAATCTCTGTTTTCTGGCTAATGAAGAGAAAATAGGATGACACCGAGTCTACCATCTACCTATTCCATGACTCTGTGAGGATCAAATGACACATGGGAAAATGCTTCACAGATATTTGGTTAGTGTAAAATATTCCCACCTGGCTGTAAACCAAGTCGTGTTCCAGGACTGAAGAAACTGCAAGGAGGTGAGTCGCTGGGGAGAGGAAGCCGGGCATTGCTACATGATGTCATTACCCAGATGGACACTTAGCATATTTGCCTTTTATAAATGTAGATTGCCAGTGCACATCATGTATACTGGCTGTGGGTCTGATGGTCACAAAGACATACAGTCAGTCACTCAGTCTTTTATATGTAGAGAGGCCCGGTGTACAAAAATCTGTGCACTCGAGGGGGAGGGTGGGTCCCCTCAGCCCGGCCTGTGCCCTCTCGCAGTCTGGTACCCCTTGGGAGATAACGACCTACTGGCTTAGGCCTCCTCCCAGGAGGCAGAGGGCAGGCCCAAACCCTAGGTGCAGCCCCTGGTCGGGCTCAGAGCAGGGCTGATTGGGGAGTTGGGCGCCTTCCCCTGTCACGAACAGAGAGGGTGGATAGGGAGTTTGTGACCCCGCCCCCTGTCACACACAGAGCCGCAGGGCAATCAGGGGGTTTGGGCGCTGCCCCCTGTCATGCTGATCCCGGTGCCAGGAGGCCTCACGGCTCGGCTGATCCCGGTGCTGGGAGGCATATTACCCTTTTAGTATATAGGATAGAGGTCTGGTGCATGGGTGGGGGCCGGCTGGTTTGCCCTGATGGGTGTCCTGAATCAGGGTGGGGGTCCCCACTGGGGTGCCTGGCCTGCCTGGAAGAGGGGATGATGGCTGTTTGCAGCTGGTCAGACACCCTTCAGGGTGGGGGTCCCCACTGGGGCTCCTGGCCAGTCTGGATGAGGGGCTGAGGGCTCTTTTCAGGCTGGCAGGTGTCTGAAGCTCCCAATTGCTCCTTTTTTCCTTTCCTTTTTTATTCTGGGCCAGCTTTAGCTCTGAGGCTTGGCTCCAGCTCATAGGTCTCGGCTGCTGAAAGCAGGTATCTGGTTTGTTTTGGTTCTATAATCGAAACACTGTTTCAACTCTAGCTCTGAGATCCTGGCTGGCTGAAAGCAGGTTTCTGGGGTTTTGTTTAGCTTCTATATTTGTAACAATGTTTCAAACTGCAAGCTCAGAGACCGGCAGCGGCAGGCGGGGAACGTTGGAGTCCTCTGTCACTGAAGCAAGCAAGCCTCATGTTCGCTTCAACCCTCCTGGCTGCCGGCCGCCATCTTGGCTGGCAGTTAATTTGCATATCACCCTGATTAGCCAATGGGAAGGGTAATGGAGGTACGGCTAATTACCATGTTTCTCTTTTATTAGATAAGACTAGAGGCCCAGTGCATGAAATTCATGCACGGGGGTGTCCCCTCAGTTTAGCCTGTACCCTCTCCTATCCGGGACCCCTTGGGGAATGTCAAGGATCACGCCTAAACTGGCAGTCTGATATCAATCTCACAATCTGGGACTGTTGGCTCATAACTGCTCACCTGTATCCTGCCTGATTGCCTCTAACTGCCCCACCCTGCCAGTCTGATCATTCCTAACCACCTCTGCCTGCTGGTCTGGTCAGGCCTAATTACCTCCCCTGCCAGCCTTGTCATCTCCAACTGCCCCCTCCACTGCCCTGGTCGCCCCTCACCGGCCACCCTGCTGGCCTGGTTGCCCCACGCAGCCTGCTGTTCAGTTTTTTTGTTGTCCCTCACCAGCCCTCCGGCTGGCCTTATCTCCCCACACAGACTGCTGTTCAGTCATTTGGCCATCCCTCACTGCTCCCCTTGTCTGCCTGGTCACCCCACGCAGCTGCTGTTTGGTGGACAAGTGGTTTCGGTCATCACAGTCACTGGCTTTTTATATATATAGACTACAGTCCAGGTGCACAAAAATTTGTGCACTCTGAGGGTTCCCACCACTCGTCCTATGCCCTCTTGCATCTGGGACCCCTCGGAGGAAGTCCACCTGCTGGCTTAGGCCCACTCCCTGGGCAATCAGGCTCAAGTTGGCAGTCAGACATCCCTCTGGCTGCTCAGCAGCCCTCGGGGGATGTCAACTTACCATCGGGGAGCAGATCTATGCTCCAGTTGGACATCCTTAGTGCTGCTGAGGAGGTGGGAGGGGCTCCTACCACCACCGCGGTGCTGGCAGTCATTAGCCAGGCTTGTGGCTGAGCACAGCCCACCCTGTAGGAGTGCACTGATCACCAGGGGACAGCTCCTGCATTGAGGATCTGCCCCCTGGTGGTCAGTGTGTGTCATAGTGACCACTCATTCCCAGTCATTCTGCTGTTAGGGTCAATTTGCATAGTAACCTTTTATTTTATAGGATAGAGGCCTGGTGCACAGGTGTGGGCCTATTGGTTTTCCCTGAAGGGTGTTGCAGATCAGGGTGGGGGTCCTGCTGGTTCCCCTGGCCATCTTGGGTCAGGGGCTGCTGGGTGTTTGCAGGCTCATCACACTCCCTTCAGGATGGGGGTGCCCACTGAAGTGCCTGGCCAGCCTGGATGAGAGGCTGATGGCTCTTTCATGCTGCTCAAGCCCCACCCCAGTGGAGACCCTAACTCCATGAAGGTTTGGCCAGCCTGGGTGAGGGGCTGAGGGCTGCTTTTAGGCTGGCCAAGACGGTGGCGATGGAAGCTCCCAGCCTCTCCTCTTTTTTTTATATTCTGGGATTTATTTACCTAGTATAATTGAAAATTTGTAGCCTTGAGTGTACCTCAGAGCCTGCCAGGGCGGGCGGGAGGCTTGGCTTCCTCCATTGCCAGGGGAAACTCAAGCCTTCTGCTCACTCCAGCTCCGAGGCCACCACCAGCTTAAAGCAGGAATCTGGGATTTATTTATCTTCTATAATTGAAAATTTCTTGCCTTGAGTGGAGATCAGATCCGGCCATGGCAAGCAGGATGCGTGGCTTCCTCCATCACTGGGGCAACCAATCCTCCTGCTCGCTCCAGCTCCGTGGCTGCCAGCTGCCTTATTGGTTGGGTTAATTTGCATATAGTCGCTCTGATTGGCGGGTGGGCATGGCTTAGGTGTAGTGAAGGTACAGTCAATTTGCAAGTTTGTCCTTTACTAGTGTAGACTAGAAGCCTGGTGCTCAAAAATTTGTTCACTCGGGGAGGCCCGTCAGCCCAGCTTGTACCCTCTTGCAGTCTGGGACTCCCTCGGGGGTTGTCCACCTGCTGGCTTAGTATGTCCACCTCAGCTGGAAATCAGACATCCTTCTGGCCACCCGAGAACCCTCAGGAATGTCCACCTGCCAGCAGGGAGAATGTGTAAGCTGCAGTTGGACAACCTTAGCAGTGCTGAGAAGGCTGGAGAAGCTCCCAAAACCACCACTTCGCTGGCCCCCATCAGCCTGGCTTGTGACTGAGTAGAGCTCCCCCTGTGGGAGTGCACTGACAACCAGAGGGGCAGCTCCTGCATTGAACATCTTCTCCCTGGTGGTCAGTGTGTGTAATAGTGATCAGTCATTTCCAGTTGTTCTGCTGATAGAGTTAATTTGCCTATTACCCTTTTGTTATATAGGACAGAGGCCTGGTGCACCAGTAGTGGCTGGCTAGTTTGCCGTGAAGTGTGTCCCGGATCAGGGTGAGGATCCTGCTGGTATGCCTGGCCAGCCAGGGTGAGGGGCTGAGGGCTGTTTTTAGCCCCCTGGTGACCAAATCTCCCAGACTCTCCTTTTTTTAGTTTTTGGGGTATTTATTGTTTTTGAGAGGGTAGTTTATAATTGAAACTTTGTAGCCTTTATCGGAGCCCTGGCCCAGAGTGGTCAGGTGGGAAGCTTTGCTTTCCTCATCGCCAGGGGAAACCCAAGCCTCCTATTTGCTCCATGTCTGTGGCCACCGCCATCTTAGTTGGGTTCATTTGTATACTTCCTCCTGATTGGCTGGTGGGCGTGTCTTGTGGGTGTAGCAGAGTGATGGAATGATGGTTGATTTGCATCTTTCTGTTTTATTAGTGTAGACTAGAGGCCTGGTGCACAATATTTTTGCACTCTGAGGGGGTCGCTCAGCCTGGCCTGTGCTCTCTTTTGGTCTGGGACACCTCGAGGAATGTCCACTGCTGGCTTAGGCTCACTCCCCAGGGTACTGGGCCTAAACTAGCAGTCAGACATCCTTCTGGCAGCCTGGGGTGTCCACTTGCCAGTGTGGAGTAGGCCTAAGCCGCAGTCGGACATCCTTAGCGCTGCTGAGGAGGCAGGAGAGGCTCCAACCACCACCGCTGTGCTGGCAGCCATCAGCCAGGCTTGTGGCTGAGCAGCACTCCCCCTGTGGGAGCACAGTGACCACTGGGGGCAGTTCCTGCATTGAGCGTCTGCCCTTTGGTGGTCAGTATGTGTCATATTGACCAGTCATTCCCAGTTGTTCTGCTGTTAGGGTCAATTTGCATATTACCCTTTTAGTATATAGGATAGAGGCCTGGTGCATGGGTGGGTGCTGTCTGTTATGCCCTGAAGGTTGTCCCGGATCAAGATTGGGGCCCCGCTGGCATGCCTGGCCAGCCTGGGTGAGGGGCTGAAAGCCATTTTCAGGCTGGCCACACCCCACGGCTTCCCAAGCTCCCAGACTCTCCTTGAATGGAAACCAGCGCTGGCTGGAAGCAGATATTGGGGATTTATTTATCTTCTATAAGTGAAACTTTGTAGCCCTGAGCAGAGCCCATGACCAGCCAGGGAAAACGGGAAGCTTGGCTTCCTCCATCGCCTGGGGAAACCCAAGCCTCCTGCTTGCTCCAGCTCTGTGGCTGCTGTCATCTTTGTGACAGAGTGATGGTTAATTTGCATATTGTTTTTTTATTAGATAGGATATGTAGATATACCCAAGTGCACAACAAGAGCACAAGGCTTTTCCTCTGTCCAAAATGTTTTTGAAAGTACACCATGAAATGTTTTTAGATAAGTGAGGAAGTTGATTTTGAAATTGAATGTGCATTACTTGGCATATTATGGACTTCCGGGAGCAATGGAAAGTGTTTTCACCGAGATGCTAATAATTCAATACTTGCATAATGAAGGAATTATTAGTGCATATGTGAAGGGCACGGTGAGTGAGTGTAGCAGGACGATTAAGAAGCTTTTAGTAATGTCGAACAGAGATTGTGAGAAAGACAGTGCAAAGTAGAGAAGGAGAAAAATTGACAAATGCTTGTCAAGATATAGAAAGGCACTGATAAATATGTACGTGGACATCCTGGAATTTGCTGGCACTATGTTCAGGGGTGGACAGGTTTCTCCCAATGATGGTAATTTAAGAAATTAATGAAGATATAGAGCTAGGACAAGAAGTCAAAAGATAATACATTCCAGAATAACATTCTATAGCTCATTTAACCATGAGCTCATTGGATTCTTAGAGGAAAAGTAAACATTTTCATTGAAAGAGGAAATAAAGTGGTGCTTTGAATAGTTGCTTTTTCCTTAAAACATTGATCTCCATTGTGATACCCTCACGTAAGTATTTGTCATTTACAGGACCGCTGTCATGTGTGAGAGAGAATTATGCAGGCGTTCCTTGCAAAGAGAAAACCCCTTCACGAGAAATTACCATTTGTCTCCAAGAAATGATGATGGCACTACTAGTTATAGGTAACCGGCAACAAAACATAAGGACACGTAATGTATGCTAGGGACTGTTGTTGGTGAGGTGAAATTCATCTATCATAACACTAAATATTTACCATTGACCGACTAAGTAGCATGTAGTATATTCAGAGTCCTAATTTCCATTATTTCCAACAGCAGCCAGACCTTGTCACCTTTCTGTTCCTTGTGCACAGGACTCTAGTTGTTCTAAATCCCCAACATTTCCTGATGTTTTCCTCTTCAAACATTGGAACCTACTTAGGAATAAAGTATCTCATTTTAGTTGATTGGCACTTCCCTAATGACCCATCCTTTCATGAGCTTGTTAGCTGTTTGTGTATCTTCTTTGGAGGAATGTCTCTTGAAGCCTTCTGCCCATTGGCATTTTCCTATCTGTGTAGTCAGAGTGTGTCCCTGTTCTGTATCTTAGAAGGTGATTTCAAAATACTTCTGCTTTATTTCCTTCAGTTATTCCGGCAGAGGTGATCTAGGTTCCCGAGTCAGGAAGCATTATGGCCCACCATCTAGGGAGGATGCACACTGTGACCATGGCCTTTCAGGTTCTGGAGATGAGCACTCCTGTAGGAGACACAGGTGTTTAAAAGCCTTCTCTCTTTTTATCCAGTAGCACACTGCAGTTGTTAACTTGGACAAAATTAATACCGTGTTTTTTTAACATAGTGATCGTGATGGCTGTGGCAGCAGTCCTGGTAGATATTATTCTGAATATCGAACTGGAGGCTCTTACAGAGGTTCCTATGAGAGCTATGGTAAGTGTCCAGACAGACTGTGTGTAAGTGACAGGATTGGATTTAACAGGCCGCCTTGTGATTTACTCTAATTTTACTTCCATTTGCACAGGGAGGACTATATGCAGTATGGGCTTTGTATTATCTGGGAGGTCTTGTTTTCTTTTGTTAGCAGCTCATTTGGAACAGTGCAATTCTTTCAGGGGTGAAGGATCACACTCATTTATTGTCTTTATTAAAGAAACAAAGTACAACTTTTTTTTTTCTTTTTATTTTTTTCTCACCTGAGGATATATATCATTGACCTCGGGAGAGTGGTACGGAGGGAGTGGGGCTGAGAGAGCTCTACATCAATGTGAGACAAATACTTTGTTTGGTTTCTTCATGTACAGTCCCCATCCAGGGACAGGAATGGACCCTGAAAACCAGGGTCATGCCCTTGACCTGGAATCAAACCCGATATCCTGGCACTGCAAAGGCTGGTGCTCGACACACTTAGGCACAACATCCAGGGGGTTCTTTTCACTTTTTGCTTTTGCAGAAGGAGAATTTGTCAGTGTGAAGCATAGAAATAATACGAAGGTCAGGATTTCAGCCTGTTTCCAGAAAATGTGCCTTCACATATATTCATAACCAATTATTTCAGTTAAAACATTATTCTTCAGCTGTATTTTAGATAAATGTAAGCTCCCTTGCCTGCCTCATCATTACTGACATATTTTTAGCACAGGTGTATGTATAAAAGCATAGGTTTTCCAACTATTTAAGGCTTTACTAGGGTCATGTCATACTGACTTAAAATTATTCGTTAAGATGTGAAAGTATTGTTATCTGGTCACTGACTTTACAGGAAGCTCAGGTGGAGCACCACCAACATGAGGGCCCCTCTGACTTATGGTCGAAGGAGTCACTGGGATGACTATTACAGCCGCAGAGGAGACGGATATGATGGAGGGGGAATAACAATTACTACAACAGCCGATGGGACACCCCTCTAAGAGGACCTGAGCGTGGTGCTGGCAGTGATCATAGGATTCACCATCTACGCAGGAGAGAGTGAATCATACAGTGCAGTAACTAAACTATTGGGCTCCTCTGGAGGAGACATAGGGGAAGCCCTTGTGACAAAGGAAGTAGACACTGAAATAAAAAATAATGCTAAGGTATGGTTGCCATTTAATTTGTAAAAATATTGTCTTCTGTTATTTAAGAATGACTAAAAGTAAATGGTGGGATTACGGAAGAAGCAAGAATTATCAACCCTTTATGAAAGTTTTGGATAGAATGCAAAATTTGAATTATTAAAAGCTTTTTCATAAGTGTTAATTTAATTACAATATACTTAAATGTTTAATTGGAACACTTGTAGTGTTAAAATTTTCAGAAAAAGTTTCCCGCAAAAATGATTTTGTCTGTTTTTACTACAAACATACAAAGCAATGTGTTTGGATGGTGAATTATATTTATGGCCCTAAATTTCCCAGGGTGTCTAGGACCATACATACATAAAGTCTTTGAAGTGAACTGCATACAAAATGAAGCAGTGTGTTACTTCTTCAGGGCATGCTGCCCTATTTTCCAGTTAGGGAGGGTAAACAAATGAGGTATTCTCCTTGGAAAACGTAAATGGATAAAAGGATTGAAGAACCTCTGACAAGGCCGCAAAACAAGGATTCCTCCAGCTCTGTGGCCCACACTTTGCCCCTAAGATACTGATAAGGAGCAGACCGATCCCACTGGCCCCAGGAGGAAGAGGAGACCTTGGGGAAATAGGAGATGGTGGTGAGCAGCAACAGGGCAATGTGGCGTGGCAGCACAGCAGCCTAGGCCTTGGCATGAGGAGGATTTGCAGACACCTGTGGAAAGGAGTATAGGAAGAACATGTCATGGCAGCCCCTGTTGAGGGGCAGGTGGCAAGGCCTGAAGGTGCTGTGGGCAGCCTAGAGGGAGAGTTCAGAGGAGGGGCTGAGGTAATCTGCTTTGACTCTGAGTGACAGTGGACATGCACACTCCCTCCTCCTGCCTAAGCCCCCCTGCCTGAGCTGGAATTGCACTGCCCTTGTTGTACTGGTAGTTCCTGTCTCAGGCACACACCCTGCGGCCCTGGTGTCACAGGCTGTTTCCCTCCCAGCATCCAGGTGTCCCTGTGAGAGAAAAGCAATGGCCCAGGAACCTGGCAGCACACCGGAGGAGACCCAGGCGGCCCCTCCTCACCCGTCCTGTCCGCTCACTGGGGGCCATCGTCCACTCATAGTTCTTCAGGGGGTTGAGCCACAGGTCCTTGCTGATGATCTGGTAGGGCAAACAGACCTGGGTTAGGAGAGCACAGGGACCCGAATAGAATCCCAAGCAGCAGGCGGACACAGGAAGCTGTATGCTGGCATGGGCAACGACATCCCACCTCAGCAATCCTGCCAGGTGCCGCCACACTATGGTCAGAGAACCAGTAGAAGAAGCTGGGGCTCCTGTCCTGGTGCCTGTTGATGGAGGCTTCTCATTCACAATGCTGGGACCACTGAATGGCAGGGGCACGGGACCCTGTATCCTGCAAGGGAGGGGTCTGTGAAGCTGGGCACAGCACCTTCCAACCCTGCCCACCACCAGCTGCTATTTGTATTGGGCTTGGGAATGCCCTGGAGAGACCCAGCATGAAGCAATGCAGATTTCTGCCAGTGCTGGATCTTGTGTTGTTTTTAACATTTTTTTCTGATGCCAGCTGCTCCTTGTTTGATAGGTGTTAGAGGGACTGAAGCCTGAGCCAGGCCAGGCCATGCATATGGAAAAGCTGCTACAAACAGCTTGGCTGGAGCTGCTAATTAGATGGGGTGGGGACTCAGGAAACCACTAAGGTGGAGGAAAAAGTGTGGGCCATATATATTTATTATTAAAAGTTATGCAAATGCCCCCTAGATATTAGCAAAGTTTTACATGTCTCCCATATGATGAGAGATTACATGCATTGCCCTCTCTTCATTTTTGCATTGTCAGCTTTTATTCATTTTAAAGTGTGCCCAGGTAGTCAACAAGTGTGTACTAGCTTGGAAATAAAGTATTGAATCATTCGTTCAGAGTGCTTTGTTATTTTACCTATAGTCTGTATTATTTTTATTACTTCTCCGGTTAAAATGCCAGAAGTAAAAATTCTCCATTTGAATTGCATTCTTTGCTTACAGTTTAAAATGATTTCATCTCTTCTATTATGAAATAGAATCATTACATAATCTATCGTATGTTTACATCACTCAGCTATTTTTACTTAAATGGGTCTATGAATATAACATTTTAAAACGTAGCATTTTCATTATCATAAGTGCTTAAATTCGCTGATGTCCCAAAGTCAAATTGGCTGTGTAAACATAACTGATGGGATAGTAACTGATGCACATAAACAACTTCAGTAAGAAAATTTGGTATTATATTTGTAAACAAATCCCAATAAAATTTCTGCCACACAGGGGCCCTGATACAAAGTGACAGCCATAAAAGCCATTCACATATTCTGAGTCTAAAATATTCCCTCGAGATCTATGCACCTCTGCCACATTCCCAACATTCAAGATTTAGCTAATACCCCTTGGTTCCCTTGATTTTTTATGAATAAAAGGGTTTTCAAATGCCCCCACTGATTCCGCCTAATGTACCACCCTTATTTTCCTTCTCAACATTCTTGTGCATAATAGTACTTACTTTCTTTTCCTTGATTATCTGTTATCTTTACAACAAAACTCATTGCTGAATAAAATATGGCGTTTGTCGTAGTTAGAACCATTAGCACTCAGAAGGCACACGTGTAAATATCTGTTGAAAGAAGAAATTGAGGAATAACGTCTACACAAACTACATTTTGTTGTGCTTAGAAAGTAGCAAAAAGGGAATGACCATCAATTGTTCTTCACAAGTCAAATAAATGGATCTTTGAACTCAACAAAAATTATGAGGCAAATCTAATTATTAGCTACTACAAAACCCTAAATATGAACGTAGAGTATAAAGGTCAATATGTAAAGAGCACCTTCAACACACCAGAAACCAAAAGGACATTGAGCAAATTAAAAGGACAATGAGGAATCACCTCACTCCTGTCAGAATGGGTACCATCGACAAATGACAAGTGCTGGCAAGGTTGTGGAGGAAAGGGAACCCTAGCACACTGATGATGGGAAAGCAGACTGGTGCAGCCATAATGACAAACAAAATGGCATGTCCATAAAAAAATTGAAAACGGAACTCCCATATGACCCTGCCATCTCACTTCTAGGAATATATTTTAGGAAACCCAAAACACACATCATTAAGGATACATGTTCCCCTATATTCATAGCAGCACAATTTACAATTGCTAAGATTTGGAAAGCACCTAAGTGCCTATCAACAGGTGAGTGGATAAGACAAACAAACTGCTGTACATTGACACAATGGAATACTACTCAGCAGAAAAAAAGGAAGAACTCTTTCATTTGCTAAGCATGGGTGGACCTATAGAGCATTATGCTCAGGGAATAAGCAAGCCAGAACTACACAAGTATCGTGTGATCTCACTCTTATTTGGAATCTCATGAACAAAATACATTGATTTAAAAATCATGGAGGCGGAGACATGGAAGCATGGACAGGCTGTGGAAACTCACAGGGAAGGCAGGGGAGGGTGAGTGGGTGATGGCTGAGACATACCAACCAAGGACCTTGTGTGAATGTATGCTCAACCCACAGAAGCAGACAATGGGGGTGGTCAGGGCCTGGGGAAGGGAGCTGGAGTGGCCTGGAAGGGTCGCTGGGGGGAAGGAAACAGACATATGTAATACTTTCAACAATAAAGATTTTTAAAAAATAACTGCCATGAAAAAAATAATGGAAAGAAAAAGGACATGTTATACGTTTTCAGGGGACAGGGGCTGTGTACACTTCTGGAGGACAGGGGCCTGATGTTAGCTCCCGGTCCATAGCTTCTCAATACCTTTGACTTGGGTAGTCACTGACATTGCAATTTTCTCAGACACCTACCCTTGTCAGCACAGAAGACAGGTGACGTTTTCTAGTTGCCATCACTGCTAAACCAGAAGCCGTGGAACTAGACCCAGAAGGTAGCAACCCTGATCGTCATGGTTCACTGGTTTGTGGATAGCTGACATGAGCTAACCTCTAGGCCAAGCTCCATGGGATTCTCATTACCCAGAGACCTGTGGGGAGTCGATAGTTCCATGCTCTGTCAGAGGTCTTCTCTGGGCATCAGAGGTGGCTTCCATCCCCTCTAAGTTCCAAGGTGTTCCTACCAAGGTGGGGAAACCATTAAGGAGAGGGTGCTGTTGACACATCTCAAAATGGACTGGGGTCTGTGCGAAGGTATATCCTTGCTTTCAAAGAAGAAAGGCTTTACCATGGGCGACACGTCTTTGCCCAACATAAGCCTTTCTGGCGGACTTTAAAGGATCATGAATTGGATCAGAGGGGCCCGGGCCCTGGTCATGAGCTGGGGAGGGAGGACAGGAGTAGGAGCAGAGCATGGTGCTAGGTATTCACTATCTAAGGCCACAAGGGGTCAGCAAGGGCCTGTAGTTGGGAAAGGTACTTTCGTTGTTATCCTTTGCTGTGCAGAGTCTCATTAGCTGCATGCTGAGCCATTCCTAAGTGGGACACAAAGAATGTTTACTGTTTATATCAATGTTGATTGTGTCAGGATAATTCCTTTTCTGGAAGTGCCAGTAAGCATCTCCCAACAGAGCGGGTTCAAGAAGGGGTTGAGGGAGAATTTCCAATCTCCAGCTCTGCCCGTGGTCCCCGAGAAGGGCAGGATTTGGATCGCCCTAACCCCAGCCATCCTGTGATGTTCTTGTTACCTTTGTCCCACACAGCAATGGGGGATGTCCTAGGATTCCTCTGCCTTCAGCACTGTAACTCCTGCAGTAGGAAAGTAAGGACACCCTAAGGCGGGCTTGATTCCCTCGGCTCTGTCATTGGGCTCCGTCTGTCCTGACTCAGAAACACACGGATGGGGCACAGGCAGGTTTACAGCTGTGAGTATGGGAAACACAGAGTTTATGCCTGTATTATTATTTATTAATCATGGTATTCTTTTCCACATGAACAACTGTTAAGCTACTTTTGCTCCACCCTGGATATATAAAATAGGTTCTCACATGGTTATTGATTACTGAGGCAGGAAAGTCCCAGGAGCTGCCCACTAAGCTACAGAGACAGGAAAGCTGGTGTTGCCACTCAATTTCACTACAAAGGCCTGAGAACCAGGGGAGAAGATTATGTAAATTTCAGTCTGAGGGCAGGAGAAGGTGAGATGAGATGTCCCCATTCAATCCATGAGACACAGGGGGGCTCAGATCCTTCTTACCTGGCCTTTTGTTCTTCTCAGATCCTCAGCGGGTTGTTTGTGCTCAATCTCACGGGAGGGCAATGTGTCTGCTAAACTGAGTCAGCCAGTGACATGTCCATCACAGCCAGGAACACCCTCACAGATACACCCAGAAATAATGTGTAATCCCAGAACCCCGTAGCCCACTCGAGATCACCATTAAATTAATCTTCACCATGAACACCTATCCTAATTGCCCTGAGAATGAGGACCTTGCTAAGATATACGCTTTCAGTGCTAAAACCGGGGAAATCCTGGAAAAATGGCAAGAATCAGTCACAGTGCAGTTTTTCCAGTGCTTCTGCCAGGCTGATTGAGACATCCAAACAGTTCTTGGCATTGTATATACACAGCAGAAATACATATGTGCCAGGTAGAAACTCATCGACGTATCGCAGACCCCTTGAGGGTCCTTGCAAAGAGGGCACACACACACCCGGTATCTCTTCCCTTGTGGGGAAAAAGGAGCCATTTTGGAAAGAGGCCAGGTGATAGGGAGAGAGGCATTGTGAGAACCGCCTCCAGATTAGGAGTCCATTGCTCTAAGGGAGAGGACATTCTCCGTAAAACAGAGTTGCAACTCAAGACCTTTACTGCTCAGTCTCCTTGGATATGGTGTCACAATGAGATATCCCAAAAGACTGAGAGCACCTTACTCTACTCAGTTCCTCAGCAACACAGTCCCCTTTTCTCAGTTGCTCTTCTTTCAGCAACGGGCCCAGAGAGGGACCACCCACTGAGGAGGGCCATCCTGCCAAGAGAGCCTGGGCACTCAGAATTGAAGTGGGCAACAGTAGAAGAAAATCCATCTCAGGCGCTCTGCTCTGCGGTAGAGATGAAAGCACTTAAAATGGAGATTCTCCTGAGAGCGGTAAAATGGCCCCATGCATGCTCGCCCTCTTCTCCCCATGACTGCAGTTGAAGAGGTGGAAAGAGTTGCATGTTCTGGGACTCTGAAACACAGGTAAAGAGGAAACCGTCACTGTCCCAAAAGAATAAGCTAGAGAGAAGGTTTGCATGCCATGGTGAGAGAGGCTCCTGCAATGTTTCTCCAGCCCATTGTGAATGAAGGCTGTGGAAGCATCTTCAGGGCACGAAGGGAGCCTGTGAGCATAGGGCCAGTTGAGTTCCCAGTGTCCCATGAGCTGGCTCCACTGTGTAAAGAGTGTCACTCCTTGTGTGTGAGCAACAGTAATGATCAGCCTTGTCCTCCAACTGAAGCCCAGGCATGGTCAGCATGGCTGTGTTGCCAGACTTGGGGCCAGAGAAGTGCTCAGGGATTCCTGAGGGCCAGTGTGACCCCATAAATCAGGAGGTTAGGGGCCATGTCAGAGACATAAACGGTACCAGGTCACATAACCCAGTGCCATCACTTCTTCCAGCAAGCAGATGGTGACCTACTTTCCAGGTGTGCCGGACAAGGCACAAGACCCTGAGGGCAGACAAGGACACAGGACCCTGAAAAGACCACGAACACAATCTGGCGAGCCAACTTGAGAGAATGCGAATAGTTTGAGTGTTTCTTCTTACTCAGGACACACTGAGACCTGGTGACTGGATCCAACCTCAGATGCCCTTGTCTTTCCTCCTGTGGGCATCAACATGGTACTTGACTGAGGAATTGAGGACTTCCCTCATGTGACATTGGGAGGAAAGTGCGGACAGTGACTGAGGTTGTCTCGGAAAACATCCAATCGCTTGGTTACTCCAGAACCATGGACAAATCTGGACTCTTTTATTCTTTCTCAGCCATTTCCTTGACACTCTCAGTTGCAATGAGTCCTCATGCCCCCCTTGTCCCAATCTGCATAGTGTCTGATGCTCGGGGCCCGTTATTGCCACTTCCAGAAGTAGAAATATTGGGAAGTTGAAATGTTGGGACACAGCAGACACAGGGCATACACCTCTGTGGCAGACACAGACTCAAGAGAATCTCCTGTTAAACACCAGTGAGGACTTCATACAGGTCAGGGGTAAACCACAGCAAACTTCCTCCCCATATGAGGACAGCGGTGCCCCCTGACGGCCTAAGATGATTCAACCTGAAAGTCAGAGAAGGCAGCTGAGAGGGAGGTGGCAGACTCTGCTCTGTCTGCTTCTCTTACTCTTTCAAGTCCAATCCAGCTCAGTACCTGGCCCCTCGATAACTCCTACATGCATCTGAGCCCAGTTACCTTTGTATCCCACTTCCTTTCGCATGGGCAGTCACCGGCCACAGGAGGTGGACCAGACCCTCCCCTTAGGACCATTTTGCTTGTTTCTAGGTAGTTTTGGCAGAGGGTTAGTGCTCCTGAGGTAGCTCTTTGCCTTGCCTGAGGAGACATTAGACGTTGAGTAAAATCAATTGCAGGAGGGCAAGTGGGTGAAAAGAAAATGGGATCAAGGGAAGACAGAATGACTTAACACAACGTTGAAGGTCACAATACCCATGATGGAGAGAGCTCAGTAGGACTGATTGCACTGAGAGGAAAACACGAAGTGGGATCCTGAGTTTGAGATTCAGGGAGGTGACTTGGCAAGAAACCTAACCCCAGGTCTTCTCCCAAGAGTGTGGCAGGATCTCAAATGGGGCACACCATGTTCTTCACTGTACCCCCTACATGATCCACTGGGAATCCTCACCTCTGAGCCATGTGACTTCTGGTGGCAAAATCTGCCTCATGCACAGACAGCTGGTTGGCGGGGTGTATTCTTCTGGAAAGAGTTGGATTTGGAGAACAGACAAGTCAGAACCGAGTGGTCCTTGCCAGATTGACATGGCACTGTACTCAGGTAATGACTGGAAGTCCTATGGATCAAGATGCTCCCACAAAGCTAGGACACAAAGTTTGTATTATTGTTCATACCACAGCACAGACATTCTGAAGAGCAAAGGGTGGTGACACCTTGGCTAAGGGAGGTCAGACATCTGTGATGGAGCAGAGCCGTGTAAATTGGATATGTTAGGCGGTGACAATATTCTATGTGATACCATGGCTTCAGTGTCAGTGCCTAAACCTGTATGTGCTCCATTAAGTCAGTTTCCACAGTAATGTCTTTGGTGTGAGATAACAGTGAAATGGTACTAATCCCTGACCTGTTCTTAAATCCGTCAGCTGGACCTGTGGACCAAGTAGACTGAATCCTCATCTCCTGGGAAAAGTGTGGGAAGCCCTGGGCGCATTCCAGTTATCCTCATCCTTCCTGCAGGAAGCAGACCTCTGACCTTCATGGAGTTGCACCTTGTCCTCGTTCATTGCGCCTTGTTCTGTCAGGACCACAGGGACCCAGGGCCAGTGCTTCAGGAGTAACCACTCTCATTTAACACCATCCTCTACCTGTGTGCCCACATGATAACACGTGACGTAGACATGCTAAGCATGATGGCTGCCAGAGCAGGCAAAAGGACCACTTGCAAAAATAGTTAATAACCAATAGAGCTAAACAAATACATTTAAACACACTAATATTTATTCCCAAACCCATACTTTCAGGTCAAAGAAATATAATAATTTCCTTTCAGAATGCCAACTAGGGAGAAAGATGAAACATCCGGAAATAGTACATGATAAAGAGAGAGGCACCTGACACGGAGGTTCTGTGACACATGAAAGGTCATGCTCTGTGGTGCTGAGTCTCTGACTGAATCTTATGGGAGAAGAGTGATGGGTACATTGGCCATAGTGACACCTAAAGCACTTCTAATCCCTTCCATCAAAAATGACCCTTCTTCCACATCCAATAAAAATTAAACAGGTGTCCAATGGTGTTACTTGAGAAATGCAGGGACCATGTCTCCCATCTGAGACCCCAAATACCCAGGGAACAGTGTGCTTCTTATTCCAGCAAGGTCTCATCAGAGAGACCCTGAGCACCCAACAGCTTGCCCTGGTTCTCCTGGTAATAGTCCCTCTTATGAAATAGTGACTACCTTCTTAAAAGGAAATGGTGGTCCACCTTTGAGGAGAAACACTAGAAGGGCCAGTGGGGGCTCCCACAGTCCTATGAACATCGAAATAACATGCATCCTATGGGCCCTGCTGTTACAGTCAGGAGCCACAACCAATCTCAGATGCCACGGTGGAGGGTCAGCAGAGCCATTACTCTCTGGTTCGTACTGGTGTCCAGCATAGCGACATTGCTCGCCCCCCGCCCCCTCACACACACACACACACACACACACACACACACAAACACACACACCCTACAGGCAGGCTCACCCCTCTGACCAGCTTTACACAGATGTGGGGCTGGGACTCAGGATCTTCTCCGTGTCTTCATTAGCAGGGACCCTTTCCCACTGCGCTGTGACACAACTGGAGAGGGTCTACATGGGTCACTGTTGCAGCTTGGACGATTAAAGCATGATGGTCAACAAAGCAATACTTGGGAAAATGTCACTAAGTGACTTAAATGGAGAAAATCATAGCAAAGACTTAACTTCCAGGTAGGGTGATCATCCATGTCATTTCTAAGAGCTGACATCTGCAGGGCTGGAAGTCAGAGATGGCTTACAGCCTTTGGATCATGAGGTCACACACCAGGGCTTGTGGCACCTTGGCCCAGCTTCCTTCAACAGTCCTGAACTTCTTGGCCTGATAGTTATGTGTACTTGTACTGTTTGATGCACTTTAACTGGGATTATCACTGAAAATGTGTTGCAGCATCACGGAAATCTTTGGGGACCCCTGAGGAATGGGGCCACCTCCCACAGATTCTGCAAGATCCAAGCAGCCATGGGCTGCTTTTAGAAGCATCCTTTAGATACCTGAGTGCAGAGGTGATTCTGAGAGGACACAGAACCTTTCACTCAAAACCCAGCCTCAAACCTTCCTAGGTTCTGGGAAGTATTGGGAGCATAAAAAGACAGAAAATCAAATTGGAAGGAGGGGAGAAAGGAAGAGAAGGAAATAATTTTTTTTCCTTTATTCTCATTCCCACTTCATTTGTGGAGAACTGAATCCAGGTGGTCTGCACAGGTATGAGAGTGTTATGCCCAGAGCTCGGGGTCCCCAATAATCCACCACCAGGAAGCCTCCTCCGATGCAAAAGCAACGAGTCTTTATTGATCAATTCTAGAATTGGCTCCCAGCCTCTATCCGGCACAGCGGTGAGGCGAGAGAGAGTGTCCCAGGAGAACAAAGGTTATATAGGGCTAGCTATTTGGGGTGGGCTTTAGGGGTGGCGTGAGTTACAGAGATTGGTCAGGGTTTTACAGCATAAGGGTCAGGAAGTGACCATCATATTCTGAAGGTTGGAGCCGTCCTCCACTGTAGCCTTATTAGGACCGTCGCTACATTTCTGGAGCTTCATTGGTCCACTCAGGTGGGTGGTTGGGAGAGTTAGGACAATACCAGCATTCTTGTGGTCACTCTCGGGGGGGGGGGGGGGCGCGGAGCGGCTTGGGCTGAGGGCCCAGCCTTGCAAGACAAGATAGAGGAGAGGGAGAAGAGTATGTCCCTGCTTCGTCCTTGAAGAGGGAGGAGGGTGCATTTCTGCTTAGTTCTGCTTAGTTCTTTCAAGTTCCGTTCTGTCCCTTCAAGAGGCTAAGGGATTTAAAGTGGGGATTTCCCAGAGGATTGTGGGAAACCTACCCAATAAGCACACGAGGGGCCTCCTTGTGGCTGTTACATTGAAAGGTTGAATGAGTGGTCATCTGGATGCACAAAACACAAGTAAAGACAACCAGCCAGTAACGGAGAGTTTTCTTTGGGATTGTGTGTGAGAGAGGACACTATCTGAACAAAACAACTGTGCTCTCAATGCTTTTTGAGACGAGGAAGGACAGAGAGAGGATGAATTTTCCTCAGAGCCATGTTGCATGAGCACCTGCTCGGGGTGGTGAAGCATCTTCAGTGCAAGGAGGGAGCCTGTGAGCCCAGGGCAGGTGTTGGTCTCACGTTCCCACAAACAAGCACCACTGTGGATTGTCGAGTGAGACTCCCTCCACGTTCTGCGTGGAGTAGGGTTCGGTATCTGAAAGAGGAGCCGCACAGCAAATGATAGAAAAAATATGCGAGATAATTTTGCAATATTGGGGGACCAGGCGGCAAGTCCCGAAGGACTTCCTCCTTGGTCAGGCCACTCCAATCTTTTATTGATCTGGAGTAGCCCTTAGGGTAAGGAGGTTTCAATGACACACAGATCAGCAGAAAATTTCCAGGAATAGACAAAGTATCTGATTAGCCCATCAATAGATTTCTGGGAGTATCTGATTAACAATAATCAAGAAGGATCTACATAAGTATCTAAGAAATTAAGGGAACTAAGGTGGGGATGCTTCAGCTATTATTACCTAAATTAACTGAGTGGTTCCTAGATTAACTGGGTGGTGCACAGCCCTGACCTTTGCTAGGACTTTCAAGCCCTGACCTTTACTAGGACTTTCAAGGGCTAAGCTTTTGGGGGGTCTCTGTCTAAACTCAGCTAGTGAAGACAGTGAATGGACTCCGGCAGTGGGTAGTGCCATGGCTCATTTGAAGAACAACAGTACTAAATGAAAGGGCGAGGACTACGCCCTCCACCTTGCCCCAGGGTAAGGGCTACGCCCTCCACCTTGCCCCAGGGTAAGGGCTATGCCCTTCATCTTAACTTGGCCATGTGCTCAGCACGCTTCTTCCCGGAAGATAGTCAAGGGAAGTGCACGCCATCACTATGACCACATCCTGTGTAATGAGACACCGACTCGTGCCTGGCCAATCGGCAGGGCCCACAGTCCTTTCTCCTCCCCTTACCCCAAACCCCTATAAAACCTCTCTCCACACAGAGTTTTCTCTCTCTCGGCCACTGGAGCTTACCGTTGCATCGGTGAGTGTGGCAGGGGAGCCAAACCTAGGTTTGAAATGAATGACTCTTTGCTTTTGCATCGGACTCGCTGGCTCCCTGTGGGTTCTTGGGAATCATGAAATCTGGGCACAACATTTGGGGGCTCGTCCGGGATTCCCAAGACCATCGAGGGACCCCGATCCGCAGAGTCTGACTGACCGCGGTATGTGTGTGTTGTTGTATGTTCTGTTCAGTGTGAGCTCGTTTCTGGAATCTGGAATTGCCTGAGGGGTCTAGGCGGACGCGCCGTGAACGACCACAGGCGGGGGAGAGTTGGAAGACGTTCCACTCCCCAGGAGGGATGGATATGCCCCTCACCCCAGGAGGGACGGATATGCCCCTCACGAGGGATGGATATGCCCCTCGCGGATTTGAGACGAGGCGGGTCTCTCCTGCCGGTTTGGCGTGAGGCCAATGTCTAGCTTTCGGTTTTGGCTTCCATGGAATTGGAAGCCTGTATTTTCGGGCCCTGTTTAGTGTTCTGTGTTTGTACTGGATGGATGTTATGGGATGGACTCAGACTGCACCTTTGGGTATTGTGATTGATCATTTCAAGGAGACTGGGGGAGGCTTTAGAGCTCCCTCAGGAGTTGGGAAGTTGTTAGGAATTGAATGGATTGTTTAAAGTCTGAATGAATGTCTGGTGAAAGTGTGGGAGTGTGGAGGGAGGGGGACTGCCCTCCCCCCTCCTTTGTGTGGCGGTAGGGCGGCCGCCTGAGTGAGGGTCTGTGGAAACAGGTCACCCCCTCCCCAAGTAAATGCGTCTCGGATTTCTGTGCACGTGTTAGGAGAAAAGCTGGCTTAAAACTAATGTGCGCACCGTCCGTTTTCAGATAGGGTTTTGGGCTAGTGTATTTAATTTGCTACCTAAGATTTTAAAAAGTTCTGCAATATAATGTTGGCCATCTATCTTTTAGGGGTTTTGGTTTGCTCTTCCCTTGTTTATTGTGAGAATAAGGAAATCATCTTTTCTGTCAGAGAACAGTTTAGACCTCCACAATGTTGAGCTGCCTGACTTGGCAGCCGCCATGTTGGCCGCATGGCATGCCATGCCGTGCCCCTGGGGGCCGCCATCTTGGAACAGCAGGCCCCTCTCTGACTTAGTTAATCACAAAAGGAATGTCTGCTCACTGAGGCAGGATGGGATTTCAGGGGTGGAGTTTTAAGGCGGAGTTTTACTAAGGAAATGCAGATGGGGCAGAAAGTGTGCCTGCCTCCCAGATTTATTTAATACTAAATTAGCAATCATGGTCTTAATATAATTTTAGTGGTATGATAGACCAATATTTTGAGCAGTTGGCTTTATAAGGGCCGACAATAGAGCTTGTATTTCTTAAAGGGCTTGTAGATAGAGAATTGAAAAGCTTTTACAAATTCATAAATGCATCCAGGATTTCTGTGCACATGTAAAGGAAAAGACCAGTTTAAAAACGAGTGCGCATAGTTTTAAGCTGAACTTGACCTTTTGCTGTGTACAGAATAAAAGCCCGAGACTGTTTTGGCCTTAATAGTTAGGAGGAAAAAGAAATATTAAATGAATGGTAAACCAGTGAACTGGGACTTGTCACTGATGGTAGATTGTGAAAAGGGCTAGACGTGGCCTAACTTCTCTTTCCTTAGTACCCCTGAAACGTCTGAGGGTACTTCTGGCCTTGGTTTTCCAATGTGTTAAATCTGTTGATTTTGTTGTTTCGCCAAAATCCTCTTGAAGGACATTGAATGGTTCTTTCCTTCCTCTTTAACTTTTGGGGGATTGTGTGAATGGATTACTGATGTAGATTATCAAGAATCTCTAAGGTACTTGTCCTGTATCTGGAGGAATGGCTTCTAGATGGTATTCACCATCTCTGGGACTTCTGGAGGGAAGTCAAAGCTCAGACTGGCTAAGGGTTCGGATCTGGCCTATCTTTTAAAAAGGTAGACAAGAAGCATTCCTAGGAAGTTTTCTACTGCCTCTGTTCAGGGACTTGTTCTGTATCTCGACACAACTGAAACTGATTTGTTGGTATTTTGTGGTATAAATGTGGTATGCACCTCGAAGTTCTTAATGGGGAATGTATCTAGTTATCGTGTCTATTTAGTCTTGATTTCCTTGTTCAATATGAGTACCATTTCTATCTGGATGAGACATAGGTCAAGAATCCTGTCCTGGGATGTGGGAAAGGGAGGACCCCACATCTGTTCCTGTCAGGCCCCCATCAGGGGACTTGGGCTATATTCCTGTTATCTGCTCAAGATCCCAAGACTGTAAAAGTACTTGTTCACTGGAAGGGTGTAAGTATAAACGTTTATTTGATGTTTGTATGTCTACTTGGGTATAATTATTTGTTCATGTAAGTGTGGAAGTATATTCTGTGCTAGGTTGGGATTTTAGAATTCTGGGGTAGATTTAAAAAGTATTTGTGGCTTTTCTAGTCTGATTGGGACATTTAAGTGTGGGGCTCACAGTTCCTCAGGGCAGAGATTTCATGGGCCCTTCTCCCTGCCTGTGCTGAATTAAATAACACAGGCCAGTGTCATTTGGCTTGCTGGGTAAAGGAAGACAATAGGCCTTAGAATCTGTAAAGGTGAGCGGGAATGAAGCTGGTCAAATGTACTGAAAGGGTTTGGTACCTGTTGCTGCTGTAACTGATAAACAGGGTTACCTAGAAGCCATCAGGACTTCGAAGTTCTCCAAGAGAGGAGGAATCTGTCTGACTCAGAGACTGGCGAGGACTGGGTGGCTTTTCTTTAACAATCTCTTTCCTTAAGAGGGCTCCAGAGGGCGCACGAGGACATTTGGCCGCGCCTCCGCGCCATCTATGAGACCAGCCCAACCCCAACTCCTCATCAGCACAGACCAGGAGATTGGGTCTACGTCAGAAGGCACTGCCGGGAGACCCTAGGACCACGTTGGAAGGATCCCTACATTGTGGTGCTGACGACCCCCACCGCTCTCAAGGTAGACGGCGTCGCGACCTGGGTCCATCCGGAAAGACTTCATCACCAAATGGAGCATCGATTGATCGAGATCAACGCAACCCGCTCAAGCTCAAGCTACGGAGTGCTTGACCTGCCTGATGCCGGTAACATGACTCGCAATCGCTCCTGTCACCAGGAGCCCCCACAATACTGTGTAATACACTTAGATAATGCCTGCATCTTCATGGACATGGCTCCAAAGAGACAAGGACCATATATAGAATCACATGTTTAGTGGTAGATTTGGCCACCTGAAGCAGCCATGATGCCAATATTATGTTTCATTGTATTGATATGTTATATTAACTTTTGATTCTTTTGCAGGTTTGAATGTATGTTGGCTGTCCTGGAAGGGAGCTGTGTGGGGTGACCCCCAAAAGTAAAGGGTGCCTAGCTGCCAAGAGGGCAGGGGCCCAACTTGGCAGGGAAGGGTGCCCATCAGGTTTTGGTCTCTTTTGAGAGACAGCTAACAGTTGGCAGGCTATAATACTGTCTTGCAGGCCTGAGTCACCATGCCATGTCAGGGGTAGTAAAGCTAGAAAAAGCCTGTTTAGAATAGAAGGTCTGAGGCATGGTTATGCATAGAAAGAAGGTTTTATGCCAACAGTTACTGTTTTGTTTTAAATCCATGAAAAGAAATTAGCAAGGAAAGTCAGAAAATCTTAGAGTAAATCAGTATGTTTTTCTCCTTATGTAATTCCTCCGAAATCTGACAATGCTAAATAAGTACGTTTCCTAATAGTGGTTTTATTAACGGAAAACTTTGACTGGAGTATCATGTTTTAAAGAGCCCTGTCCGAGCTCTAAAGACTTGAAGCCACTAAGAATGCCACGAAGAAAGCCTGGTATCCTGCTTGAGAGCCCTGAAGATGGCTGGCGCTGGAGCGTCAGGCCCATGCCCTACCATCACTGGCGGTTGGTAAGAGTAGAAAGGGAGCAGTAAAGATGCCTCTGCATCCCTGCGGAACCCCCACACACTCTGGGCCGCAACGAGTAGGAGGGCTACTGAGAAGGGCCTTAAAGCCTGGAGTGTGGGCTCAGGTGGAGTTTCTACAGGTGAGGGATTCACCTAACTCAGCAGATACTGCAGGCAGGCCTGATGGCAGCTGGATGGCTTGGCTTCCTGGCCCTACGGGGCACATTAAGGTTCAACCATGAAATTCCAGCAAAGGTAGTCAGTTACCATTCTTGTTGTGTTTATGCAAACATCAGGAATCTTGATTTGGCTTTTTGATAGCCATGGAGGAATTTTAAGAAGAAAAATCCTGTTTCAATAGAAGTTGTTCTTTCCCTTCCACCGGGCCATTTGTTAAGCTTATAGGGATAGTTCAGTTGATAGTTCTGTGTGCCCCGTATGGGCCTCTAGCAATGGTAGAATAGAAATGCAGTCCGTCTCATGATTGAGCCGGAAGTTCCAAGACAAGGGGGGAATGAAAGGGCGAGGACTACGCCCTCCACCTTGCCCCAGGGTAAGGGCTACGCCCTCCACCTTGCCCCAGGGTAAGGGCTATGCCCTTCATCTTAACTTGGCCATGTGCTCAGCACGCTTCTTCCCGGAAGATAGTCAAGGGAAGTGCACGCCATCACTATGACCACATCCTGTGTAATGAGACACCGACTCGTGCCTGGCCAATCGGCAGGGCCCACAGTCCTTTCTCCTCCCCTTACCCCAAACCCCTATAAAACCTCTCTCCACACAGAGTTTTCTCTCTCTCGGCCACTGGAGCTTACCGTTGCATCGGTGAGTGTGGCAGGGGAGCCAAACCTAGGTTTGAAATGAATGACTCTTTGCTTTTGCATCGGACTCGCTGGCTCCCTGTGGGTTCTTGGGAATCATGAAATCTGGGCACAACACTAATCAGCCCCATCCTGTAATGGCAGCCCAGGCCTGGGCAGTGTAGCTCTTTTTCCACATTTTTATCAAGAGAATAAATAAGGGATCACTGATGGCCATTTTTGGATTTTATAAATCAGCAGTTTAGGGCCATGCCTGGTCATTCTTTTTACTAGGAGACATGATCATAACAACTAAAATCATCGCTGTGTCTGGCACAGGTGGAGGAGACTGCCTGTCCCAGAGCCCTGGACACTGAGTGAGGCTGAGTCAGGGCAGACTGGGCCAAGGGCCCTGAAAACAGCAAAAGCACTCACTGGTGGGTGCAGTGCTGGGGACCTGGTGAGCCTGAAGAGGAGGCAAAGAATCAGGCCAAGGTGAACCCATGGTCCCTTCCACAGAGGCCTCACCTGGGCCCTGAGTGAGGCCGGTGAGCAGGAGCAGAGGCCAGGTCATGGTGGAGCTACACCAACAATGCTGCCTTCTGACACCCCAAGCCTGAGCCTGGCTCCACACACTTCTCTTATCCACTCCCCTGCCTCAGAGGAGGGAGGGGCCTCCATGCAAATCTGCTTCCTTCTCCTGCCTCAACACATTCCACTCCATACTGACCTGGAGTCTACATACACCTGCAACCCTGGAAAGAAGAGCTTTCCCAAGAATGAAGCTCTTGCCCTGGCTGGGTGGCTTAGTGGGTCACAGCATCATCCTGGTATGGCAAGGTTGGGTGTTTGATGCCTGGCCAGTGCACATACAGGAATTCATAATGAGTGCTTAGGAAATCAGAACAAAACCTCCACGTCCTTCTCTCTCCTCCCCTCTCTCCCTAAATTCAATCAGTAAATGCTTTCAAAACAGTCAAACTCTTTCATGTACTCTAAGTAAGGTCAGACAGAGCCCAGGACAGCATGCAGTAATGGAGCCAGTCAAGGGATACCTACCTTTTCTCTTCGGGGAGTCCTGGTGTATCCTGGATGAGCTATCCCAGGACTTCCCTTTGTGTGGTGTGGGCAAAGGTAAAGACAGCTTGACTGAGGCAGGTTCGGGCACTCCATTTCCTGGGTGTCAATGGCAGAGCTGGGGTCTGCATATTGCCCTCCACTCCTTCTCATTCCCCTTAGTGAGGATGGCTCCTCTGCATGGCTCCATCCTCTGTCTTTGCAGTGGTTTTATTCTGAAGCAGAGCCCTTGAATGTATTAGCTCTTTTAAGAGATGATGTATCGGGCACAACAGTTTGGGGACCTCATGGGCTTGCAGGGAAGCAGCACTTCAAACTTCATCCCAGGACAGCATAAAGCCCAGCAAGTACCTTCCCCACATCCAGGCTCTTATGCCCCTAGGGTCCTAAGACTATACATCCCCCTGGGGTCCCAAGACTGCATTCCTCAGGGAAGGCAGCTGAGTGGGAAGGGGCAATTCCCAGATTACTTCCTTCCCATCTTCTGTCCCTTCCAGCTCAGTACCAGGTTCCTTGACCCCTTCTATTTCCCGGTGAGCCCATTGCCCATTGTCCATCAACTTCTTCTAGACTGGAAGGTGTTGCCTGCCACACCAGATGCTATTATCAGCGCTTATTAGTATGCCCCACCATAGACTAGGCACCATGGTGCTGCTTGTGAGGCAGCTCTTGGCTCAAGGCTGAGGACACATTACCTAAAAACACCGAATAGCAAGGTTGGATGAGAAACATGGTGCCAGGTGAAGACACACTGACTTCTCAAATTGTGAGGAGAAAAATATTGTACAAAGAAGCAAAGGCTCTGTGAGATTGAGAAGACCCAGAGGCTTAGAATAGCAGAAGTCAAGGTGAGAGATGCGCTCAAAGAAGCAAAGGCTCTGTGGGATTGAGAAGACCCAGGGGCTTAGAATAGCAGAAGTCAAGGTGAGAGATGCGCTGGTTCCTTGTGGAGATTCCAGGGAGAGTCCGTTTCCTGGCTCCTCCAGTTGCTAGGTCGCCAGCATTCCATGGCTGTAGCAACATGACTCCAATCTCTGCCCTGTGGTCCCATCTCCTGCTCATCTTCTGTCCCCAACTCTGCTTGCACACATTGGTAATCCACTGTATTAGGGTTCTTCAGAGCAGCAGGAGGATATGAGGACTTGGCTGGTGTGATTACAAAGACTGAGAAACCCCAAGATCTGCAAGCTGGGGGGCCCAGGAAAGCTGTTGGTCTAATTTGGCCTGAGACTAAGGACCTGAGAACCGGAGGAGCTGATGGTTTAAGATCCAGTGTGAGGACAGAGGCCTGTGAGATGGGATGTGATGTCCCAACCCTACAGTGATTCATGAATATAGGAGTGAGTTCCTCTTTATGTTCTAGTCAGGTTCTCAGTGCATTGATGCTGTGCACATAGGGAGGGTGATATCCTTTTAGGGTCCACCACTTCAAATGCTAAACTTCTCTTGAAACTAGCTCAGAGACACACCCAGAAATCATGTTTAGGTTGGGCTGCTGTCCTGTCCTGTGGGCTGTGAAAACAAGGCATACAATTAACAATCCCAGTCCCCATCTCAAAGCCTTCATCCCATCTGCAAACTCCCTTTGGCCTTATTAGGTAACATTCCCAGATCCCAGGGATTAACAACAGGATATCTTTGTGGCCTCATTACCTAGGCTCTGGAACCAGCCTTCCAGTCCTGCACAGTGACACACACACACACACACACACGCACACACGGCTCTGAGAGGCTGTTCTCAGGATGTTTTGCACAGTAGCACATGGAGGTGTTCCAGACACAGGAGCTACCCCAAACCAACTTTTAAACAGCGTTTAAATTGACCTGGCTGTCCTTTTCTTGAAATACTTTTAATATTAATGGAAACCTGAGAGTCTGTTCCCACTGTTTAGGACTGCACACAAAGTAAGGGAAGGACCTAGAAATATCCATCAGTATAACCTTGCTCACAGTCTAGCTTCTGTAGCCTTCACTAGTGCTTCCCATTGAATTATGCCTTACCATAAACCAAAGAGGACATTTTCCTCCTACAATCAAAGACATTTTAGGACGTCGCTTATGAATTCCCACACTGGTTCCCATGTGGTTCTTTGTTTAAGGAATTCCTTCCCTCCCATCACGGGCAGGAAGATTCTTTCCGTGTGGAGCCTGGGTGACATCCATTGGCACCTCTCAACTTTCTGCCCTTTCCTTCCTTGATGTCTAAGGAGGCACTGGGACCAGCACCTACCTGGCATTACAGAATTGAAGGACAGGTGATCAGGGTGTGACTCCACCTGAGAGAGGAGAGGCTCCCCCTGGTCCCTGTGAGGCTCTGTTCCAGGAGGGGCAAGGAGATTCCTCAAGCTGGGACTGATGGCTATACTCTGAGTTTGGGAAAATACGGAAGAGAGAAGAACCGGGTACACAAGGCTCCAGAAGCACAAGCCCAAGTTTTTTCAGAAGTTCTTCATAGACTCCACATTCATGACACCTGTGGGTGAATGAATTTCTTCATGCTTTCATCTAGGTAAATTAGGTGAATGCAGTTAGGAGGAAGTTGCTCAACAGACAAAGCCCCATGCTATCTTTTGATAGATGGGGCAAAGGAGCCAATTGGGAAATATTTCATCAAGATGGAAAGGACACTGTGTCAAGCTTGGTATGAGGGCAGCGGATAGGACCTTGGGGGGGTCAGTTCTGTACAGTGCACAGGATTTGTGGCTCCAACTCTCCCCCAGCTCAGTCCTCATGAAATATTGACTGATTGTTTTGTCAAAGGAGACAGAGAGCCTAAAGGAAGTTCTCATCTGTGGTGTCTCTTTGGTACGCTTCTTTTTCAAGGGGCCACCAAACTGGAGTAGGTTCCTCGTGTCCATGATGAGAGGTGAGAGGAGTTCAGAGAGAACTCCAGCCATGGAGACATAAATGTCCCTGGACACAGGGAAACAGGAATTCAGTGATCAGGAATCCTGGGAGCTCAGGCAGGTTTGCTCTCATTTCCCCCAGTTGCTTGAGGCACTGTGGTAAGTGCCACAGATGGGATATGAAACAATGACATCAGCCCCCTTCGACGCTGGTGCCTAGAGATGATCACAGAGGCTGGAGTGCCGAACCGGTAGCCAGAGGAATGGTCTGAGATCCCTGAAGGCTACAAACTGACAGGATCCATCAGAAATTGAGAGGCAGTGGCCCTGCCTTATTGGGGCTAGGCCACCTCATTATAACCCGCACTCCTCCCCACCCAGTGTCACTGGCTCTTCTGGAGCTTCTGCTTCAGAGACCTGAATGCTGAGGGAGGTTGAGTCATGAAGAGAGAGTTCATGAACTTGAAAATGAAGACAAAGGCAAAGGCAGATTGCAAGTCCAGGACCATGGCTCCAGTTGAGCCTCAATGAAATAACTGGTCACCCAAGAAACAAACTATGCCTGTGCAGTGATCAAGGGTGGTGAGGAGCACAGGGACCCAGACATGCTAGAGGCTCTCAGAGTGCCTCCTGAGCCCAGAGCTGGACAGGGCAGCCTACCCCTGGGGTTATTGGTCTCAGCAGGCTGTCCTGTGTTGGCGGTGGAGGTGGGAAGGTGTTCATGCCTATTCATTCAGGGGCCTTCTCTGAGCCTGGACTGTCTTCACTGTCCCCCCTCACTTCAGACCCCTAAAGGTGGGACCTCAAAGAGTGTCCTGCCTCCTTGGGACCTGGCCAAGAGGGTGTGTCTGGTATATATGTTTAAAAACAAATCTGGGAGGGGCTCCCCATGGAGACAAGGCCCCTGAGCAGAGTTATTCAGGGCGAAGAGCTGAGACCACAGGACCCAATAAGTGTGAGCCAAGGTTTGTTCCAAAGTTCCACAACTGTCTAAACCAGTGTTCTCAACATTCCTAATGCTGCGACCCTTTAATAAATTTCCTCATGTTGTGGTGACCCCCCACCATAAGATTATTTTCGTTGCTACTTCATAACTGTAAGTTTGCTACTGTTATGAATAGTAATGTACATATCTGATATGCAGGATGTAGTTCCATTGTTCCTGACCCAGAGGTTGACAACAGCTGGTAAACAAACATTCATGATACCTGCGCATGATTCACTTTCTCATCTATGGGTGCAAATCAAATATAAGGAGCAGTTTAGGGAGCCCGGAGCCTCACCCCACACCCCCCACACACACCCCACTTGGAGGTTTGCAGAGCCCAGAGACCTCTGCTCAGCACAAAACTTAGTGAGCCCTGGACTGAGATTGGGGACACTGGGGCCCAAACAAAGGTTCCCTGCTGTGTCCCTAATTGTGGCTGCAGCTGCCACACAGCCAAACAGAGCTGCAGCATCTACCCTTGCAGTGTCTCCCCTTGACCAGTGCTTGCAACATCTCCCCTGGGACCAGTTTCACCAACAGCAGTCCCTCCCCACCCCTGGAAACAAGGTACTCAGCCTTGTAGTACCTGCTGTGCTGCACATAGCAGATGGTCAGGGCCTCCCTGTCCAGTATGGTAGCCACCAACCCCATGTGATGATTAAGCCCTTGAAATATATGCAGTGCACTTGAGGAGCTGAGTTTTTATTTTAATCTATCAAGGTAACATATACTTTGGTTATTGTTTAGAACACCTTGAGTGTGTCAATGAATCTATTTTATCAAATGCTAGGGAATGCAAATACAGACTCAGCATTCCTGATTTAAAAAGATACAATTTAGCACTCAATCCTTAGTGAGATGGCCTGTGAGAGACATCAAACTAAGAAGACTTTGTGCAAAACTTGAAGGTAAAATACCTCATTAACATTTTTTGTTGTTGTTGTTGCTTAAAGTATTACAAAGAGTATTACATATGTCTAATTTTTCCCCCCCACCCTTGACAATCCCCTGGCCTCCCCTACCCCCAAGTGTCTTAGGTCCATTGGTTTTGCTTATATGCAGGCATACAAGTCCTTTATTTGTGGCTGCTTGGTTCTTCTAGGCCAGGCGAATAGACAAATTAACACACAGAGATTAACAGGAAAACATCAGGGGTTAGTGCATGTGCAAGTAGGTTTCACATAGAATTGACATAGCCATAAAATTACAAACACATTGAAGCAACATTGGGTATATGACATTTTTAAAGTTTTTAAAGCAAGTTTTTTATTGATATCAGAGAGGAAGGAGTGGGAAAGAGAGCTAGGAACATTAACGATGAGAGAGAATCATTGATCCTCAGCCTTCCGTGGGCACCACCCTGGGGATCCAGCCTGAAAACTGTCATGTGCCCTGATAGGAAAATGAATGCTGATGCCTGGCTCATAGGTCCATGCTCAACTACTGAGCCAGGCCGATTGGACTATGTAGTATATATTTTGAACAAAGGAGAAAGGGGGGACGTTATTTTTCAGAAGTGAGAATGGGCAATTTGCAGGTAGTTGAGGAAGAACAGAACACACGTGTCAGGAAAATTAAGAAACCATGAGACACGGGTTATCTAGCCAACTGACACCAGTCTGAACCCTCTTAGCCAACGGTTAAGAAATAAAGGAAACCAAGTTTCTGCCACCCTGAAGCTTCTTTTGGGGATATTGATTTTCAGCTGTTTATTAAGTAGCCAAAGTGTCAGAGAGCACCTTTGGGCACCCCAGCACCCTCCTGGCCAAAAGAGAGAGAGGGAGAGACCTTCTTCAGAAGATTGTTGCCTTTGCCTGATTGGAGTGAAACATGGTAAACAACAGGGCTTCAGCAGATATCTATTAGCTAGATACCCCTCCTCCCCTGTCACCATCAATCAGGAGTGTGGGAGCGGTTCCCAGACATTGTTCGTCCCAGGAGGCAGGGTTATAAATTCCCGTGGCTGCTGTGTCCAGTACTGGAATTGGTGGCAGTTCAGCTCACCCAGCACACCTCGTAGGCCCACAGCTGGACAGGGCAGAGGCTGGGTCCAGGATGGCTGGGCCCAGGGCCTGGAGAAAAGGGGGGAATGCAGAGGAGAAGAGGGGGATGACTCAGGTGAACCTGGAGGGGAGGGAGAGGCGTCAGTGCAGGCACCCACATGAACTTGCCTTGGGAACGGTCACGTGTGTCCTGGGGAGAAAGAAGGGAGTAGAGCCCAGGCCATGGGGGAAACCCCGCCAGGACAAATAATTGCCAAATGCATCTAGGAAAGAGGTGGGAGGGCTAGGCTGAATATCTAGTTCCAATCTACACTAATAAAAGAGAAACATGGTAATTGGCTTACTACCGCTACCTTTCCCATTTGCTAATCAGCGAGATATGCAAATTAACTGGCAGCCAACATGGCCGCCGGCAGCCAGGCAGTTGATGGGAACAGGGAGGCTTGCTTGCCCCAGCATGAGGATGCGAAGGTTCCCCATCTGCAGCTGGGGGGCTCTGAGCTCCTGAAGCAACAACTCCAAAAGATACAATGTTTTAATTATAGAGGCTAAAGGATGGCGGTTAATTTGCATACTCAGGCTGCAAGCTGAGCGAAGCCATACAGCCCTGAAGCAGCAGGGCAGAGAGGCCACAGGGCCCTGGGAACAGTGGAGCAGACAGGCCTCCTGGCCGGGGATAAGTGGAGCCAAGAGGCGTCAGGACCCCGGGATCAGCGGAGCTGAGAGGCCTCAGGACCCCGGGATCAGCGGAGCCGAGAGGCCTCAGGACCCGGGGATCAGCGGAGCCGAGAGGCCTCCCGGCACCAGGATCAGCGGAGCCGAGAGGCCTCCCGGCCGAGGGATCAGCGGAGCCGAGAGGCCTCCTGGCCGAGATGTCGCAGGACCCTGGGATCAGCAGAGCAAGAGGCTTCAGGACCCGGGGATTAGTGGAGCCGAGAGGCCTTCCTGTATAGGTTATCAGTGGAGGTGAGAGGCCTCCCTGCCCCTGGGATTAGCAGAGCCAATAGGCCTCCCTGTCCAGGTTATCAGCTGAGCTGATAGACCTACCGGCCCCTGGGATTAGCTGAGCTGAGAGGCCTCCCTGTCCAGGTTATCAGCGGAGCCAAGAGGCCTCCCTGTCCAGGTTGTCAGCAGAGCTGAGAGGCCTCCCAGCCCCTGGGATCAGCGGAGCCGCGAGGCCTCAGGACCCCGGGATCAGCGGAGCGAGAGGGGTCCTGGCCCCGGGGTCAGCGGAGCAAGGAGACCTCCCGGCACCAGGATCAGCATGACAGGGGGAGCGACCAAACCCCTGATCACCCTGCAGCTCTGTGCATGACAGGGGGCGGCGCCCCAACTCCCCAATAGGCCCTGCTCTGTGCATGACAGGAGGCGGCACCCCAACTCCCCAGTCGGCCCTGCTCTGAGCCTGACCAGGGGCTGCACCTAGGGATTGGGCCTGCCCTCTGCCACCCAGGAGCAGGCCTAGCCAGCAGGTCATTATCTCCCAAGGGGTCCCAGACTGCAAGAGGGCACAGGCTGGACTGAGGGATCCCCCTCACCCCTAAGTGCACAAATTTTTGTGCACCGGGCCTCTAGTATAAAATAATAGAGTTGGTTCTTGTTTGTTTGTTTGTTTGTTTGTTTGTTTCTGCTTTTTATCGGTTCTGCTCTAGATGACAATCCCAGATCCACTGGGGCTGAGAGCAGTCGCCTCATTTGTCCACATTCCTCCATCTATGTAGCTGGAAACCTTAAACTCTGCTAGTTCATAGGCATGGGGAACGTCTGGAGGAATGGCAGGGTAGGGGCAAACAAGAAGCCAGCCTCACCACCCTGCTGTTACGCTCTGCCCCCACGACCTCCCCACAGCCTATGGTGAAGAGATGCAGGGTCACCTGCATGACAGGGACACAGTGTCCTCTGCTCACTCTCCCTCTCAGATAAGGTCTCACAGTTTGCAGAGTCTGAATATTCCCCAAGTCTGAGTGAGGAAGAGAAAGGCAGCACAATGTGTCTGAGGCTGCCTGTCACTCCTTGAGCCAAGTTAAGCAGAGAGAGGGTTGAACCACACAATGAGCGTTTATCCAAGGATGCGGTCAGTATGGGGAGAGCAGTCCCTCACCCTGGAAATTCGGCTCTCAGCCTCTTGGGGAGAAGATAGCTACCTGTAGCTGCCAGCTGCAAGTGTCACATGCAAAGGGGAGGGGAGGGCCTACTATCTGCCCTTCAGGAGCTCAAAGGCTGACCACAAGGTGGCTAATCTCTCAAGACTTTAGGAACAGCTCAGCCTCTTCCTGGGATGAGATTGGAATGGTCAGCCTTCCTGAGGAAGACCCCAGGAGGGTGTCAGGGTGCAGGCACAGCTGCCAAATCAAAGCCTGTCCTGTGCCTGGTCTCTTCGCAAAATGCAGTTCTTTTCTGAGTATTGGGCCATGGAGGCAGCCTGTTTTCAGTAGAGCCTGTTTCATCCTCCAGTGTCCCAGGGCCTCATATTTATAGTTTGTAAGTAATGATTAAACAACTGCGGCTCTATTCTTATTACAAGCCCTTCCTCACTAAGAGAAGCTGATTTCCAAGGACGCCCAGGAGATGCCTCAGGCCAGCTTGGATGACAGGACTCTGCCTCAGCTTTGCTCTTCCCCTCTCCCTCTCTCCTCACAAGCCTGACTTTTGTCTCCTAAAGAGACTATGGAAAAGCAGGCAGCAAAACCTGTCAGAATGAGCATGCCAGACCCCCTGTGGGCCCTGGAGGCGCCACCTGAGAGGAGAACCCTGGGTTAAGGTTCAGCTAAGGGGCAGCTCTGCCAGCGCCTGAGCACCAGGCTGTGGCTGGTGCCTCCCCACCTCTCCTCAGCTTTGTTGGCCTGCTCCTCCTCAGGAGCCCCCTGCCCACTGGTTCTGCTTTCAGGCCCAGGTGTGACTTTGCCAAAGGGATTTGTTGGTGAGAGGAGAACCCCTTCCTGAGGGGGCAGGAAGGCAGGGAGGCTGCCATCACCTGAAGGCTTAGGGGAGGTGAGCAGTGCAAAAGCTGGATTCCAGGCTTGTCAAAGAGCTCTGGTGACCCAAACCCCAGGGGTAGACTGAGGAGGGCACCTGTGGAGAGAGATAATGTAATTGCATCTGGCCAGCTCTCCTCTGCCCCGGGGGTTACTAAAATGTCCCCATCCAGACAGTAGGGACAGTGGACTAGCCCAGGGCAGGGCGCTCTTTTCTAGACAGAGGGCTGCGGTGGGGTGGGAGTGGGGCGCCAAGCCTGGCCCAGGGAACAAGGTAGGTAAGTGGCAGCCACAACCACAGAGGGAAAGGGGTCCCCAGAAACACAGACCAGGGGTGGCGAGTGGGAGGTAAGCTGGGGGTCGCGGCCTCCTGTTTCTCCCTCCACTTCCACGACCGCCCCCACCCTCATACCTGGAAGCACAGGGTCCCCCTGGCAGTCCCCCACCCTCTGCCACCCCTTGCAGCCTGGTGGGTGTGGCACAGGCGCCCCTGTCCCCACCTTCTCTGGGCCTGTTAAAACACGCCCCCCCTCCTGCCCCCTGATCTTGGTTTGTTCCTGATCTCGTGATCCCGCGAGATTTTGCCCTGGCAGGAACCAGGGCGCAGTCCCAGGAAGCTTGCCAGGCCCAGCCCCCCACCTCTTCCTTCCCACCAGCCTCCCTGCTGTGCAGGAGTCCATGTGGTGAGGAGCAAGGCCTGTGGAACAGGTAAGCGCACACTCTGGGTTCTTGCTGTCTCCGGGGGTGAACATGCTGTCTCCAGGGGTGAACTTGCTCTAGTCACTGGCAACCCCCAGCCCCTCCTGAGTCGGCTTTTTCCATCTGGAAACGAGTTCCCACCTGGTTGGAGTGAAGGCCTGAGGTCCAAACCTGGCTCACTGGCGTGAGGCCTTCCGCTTGCTGCCCCAGAGTGGGAGCTCGCTGAGGGGACTTACACGCAACAATTCATGGAACTCTGGCGTCGGCCTTTATTGTGTGACCTCAGCTGGCCGAGTTTGCAGTTGACCAAGGGGGCCCCCACAGGCCCCGGCGCCAACACCCCCGGGATCTGGGTCCTCAAGTCTGTGGGCTCTCAGGCCAGCCCAGCCCTGCTCAGGGCGTGGGGGACAGAGAGGGGGCCGAAAAGAGGCTACTGGACGGTGGGAAGTGTCCGGGAGGGAGAGGTCGCTTTCCGCAGAGCACCAGGGCCGTCACTCATCATTGTCCTCTGGTTCAGCTGGTGAGAAAGCGGTGGTCAGGCTGGGAGATAAGAGGTGACTTCCACTGAGAGCGGCAGAGCCCTCTCCTGGTGTGAGTGTGCGGGTGCCTGAGTGTGCATGAGTGTGAGTGTGTGAATTCTCACCTGATGATATGTTCCTGGGTTCCTTTTCATTCCTATTACTGATTAAGGTATTACATGTGTGTTCTTATCCCCCACTACCCCCACACCTCCACCCCCACCCCGCAAGCATGCCCTCACGCTCACCCCCTGGTGTCTGCGTCCATTGGCTAGGCTTATAGGCATGCATACAAGTCCTTTGGTTGATCTCTCCCCCTTAGCCCCACCCTCCCCTACCTTCCCTCTGAGGGTGATGGTCTGATCCATGCTTCTCTGTCTCTGGATCTGTTTTTGTTCATTGGTTATGTTGTTCATTATAATCCACAGATGAGTGAGGTCATGTGATATTTCTCTTTCTCGGACTGACTGACTGACTAGCTTTGCTTAGCATAATGCTGTCCAGCTCCATCCATGCTGTTGCACATGGTCAGTGCCCCTTCCTTTTTTGTGGCAGCGTACTATGCCAGTGTGTAGATGTACCACGGCTGTTTAACCCACTCATCTGCTGACCAGCACTTAGGCTGTTTCCAAATCTTAGCTATTGTAAATTGTGCTGCAGTGAACATAGAGGTGCATGCATCCTTTCAGATTGGTAATTCTAGGTTCCTGGGATATATTCCTAGAAGTGGGATCACTGGGTCAAATGGGAGTTCCGTTTTTAGTTTTTTGAGGAAACTCCATACTGTTCTCCATAGTGGCTGCACCAGTCTGCATTCACACCAGCAGTGAAGGAGGGTTCCTTTTTCTCCCCATCCTCACCAGCACTCGCCCTTTGTTGATTTGTTGGTGATAGCCATTCTGACAGCTGTGAAGTAGTACCTCCTTGTCCTTTTGATTTGCATCTCTTGGGTGATCAGTGACTCTGAGCATGTTTTAATGTGTCCCTTGGCCTTCCTTTTGTCCTCTCTGGAAACGTATCTATTTAGGTCCGTTGCCCATTTTTGTGATTGGGTTGTTTATCTTCCTTTTGTTAAGTTGTATGAGTTCCCTGTAAATGTTGGAGATGAAACCCTTATCAGAGAGAACATTGGCAAATATGTTCTCCCATGCAGTGGGCTTTGTTGTTGTCTTGTTGATGGTTTCTTTTGCTATGAAGAAGCCTTTTATTTTGATGTCGTCCCATTTGTTTGCTTTAACTTTATTTTCCATTGCCCCAGGAGCTGCGTTGGTGAAGAGATTGCTTCAGCATATATCTGAGACTCTGCTGCCTATGGATTCCTCTATATATTTTTCTGGTTTCCAGCTTTCTGTTTAAGTCATTATCCATTTTGACCTTATTATTGTGCATGGTGTAAGTTGGTGGCCTAGTTTCATTTTCTGCATGTGTCTGACCAAATTTCCCAGCACCATTTATTGAAGAGACTGTCTTAACTCCATTGTATGTTTTGGCCTCCTTTGTCAAATATTAATTGAGCTTATTGGTTTGGATTGGTTTCTGGGTTCTCTGTTCTATTGCATTGGCCTATATGTCTATTCTTGTGCCAGTGTCAGGCAGTTTTGAGAACAGTGGCTTTGTAAAACAGCTTGATATCTGGTACTGAGATCCCTCCTACTTTGTTCTTCTTTCTCAGGATCGCTGCAGCTCTTTGGGGTTTGTTTGTTTTTTAAATATATTTTATTGATTTTTTACAGAGAGTAAAGGAGAAGGATAGAGAGTTAGAAACATCAATGAGAGAGAAACATAGATCAGCCTCCTCCTGCACACCCCCTACTTGATATGTGCCCCCAACCAAGGTACATGCCCTTGATCGGAATCGAACCAGGCACCTTTCAGTCTGGAGGCCGACGCTCTATCCACTGAGCCAAACCTGTTTGGGCTCAGGGTCTTTTTTTTCATTACAGATGGATTTTTGGAGAGTTCATTCTAGGTCTGTGAAGTATGCTGTTGGTGTTTTAATGCGGATTGCATTGAACGTATAGATTGCTTTGGGTAGTATAGCCATTTTAATGAGGTTGTTTCTACCAATCCATGAACAAGGTATGTCCTTCCATCTGTTTATGTCTTCCTCTATCTCTTTTTTCAACATCTTCTAGTTTTCTGAGTGTAGGTCTTTTACCTCCTTAGCTAAACTTATTCCTAGGTGTCTTAATTTTTTTGGTGGGATGATACATAGGATTCTTTTTTCAATCTCCTTTTCTGTAAGTTCACTATTTATTGTGTAAAAATGCCATATATTTCTTGGCGTTAATTTTGTAGTCTGCTACATTGCCAAATTCATTTACTAAGTTTATTAAATTTTTGAAGGAGTGTTTGTGGTTTTCTATGTACAGTATCATGTCATCTGCAAATAATGACAATTTACTTCTTCTTTTCCAATTTGGGAACCATTTATTTCTTTTTCTTGTGTGATCGCACTGACTAGGACTTCCAGTACTATGTTGAACAGGCGTGATGAAAGTGGGCGTCCCTGTCTTGTTCCTGTCCTAGAGGGAAATGGTTTTTGTTTTGCACTTTGAGTATGTTGTTGGCTGTAGGTTTGTCATATAAGGCTTTTATTATGTGGAAGGATGATTCTGCTATTCCTACTTTGCTGAGTGTTTTTATCAGAAAAGGCTGTTGCACTTGGTCACATGCCTTTTCTGCACCAATTGATATGATTGTGTGGTTTTTCTCCCTCAAATAGTTTATGTGATGTTTCACGTTCATTGATTTGCTGATTTTGTACCATCCTTGCATCCCTGGAATAAATCCCACTTGGTCATGGTGTATGATCTTTCTAATGCAATGCTGAATCCAGTTTGCTGAATTTAGTTGAGGATTGCAGCATTAATGTTCATCTGGAATATTGGCCTGTAAGTCACTTTCTTTGTAGTGTCTTTTTCTGGCTTTGCGATTATGGTAATGCTGGCTTCTTAAAAAGACCTTGGAAGTATGCCATCCTCTTGAAATATTTGAAATAGTGTGAGAAAGTTTGGTTTTCCTTCTTCTTTGAATGTTTGGTCAAACTCCCCTGTGAAGCCATCTGGTCCCGAGCTTTTGTTTTTTGGAAGCTTTTTGATTACTGTGTCAATTTTATCAGTATTTATCGGTCTGTTCAGGATTTTTGCTTCTTCCTGATTGAGTTTTGAAAGCTTGTCTTTTTGTAGGAATGTGTCCATTTTATTGAGCTTGTCCAGTTTGTTGTAGTAGAGTTGTTCATTGTAATTTTTTACAATCCTTTGTATATCTGTGGGGTCGTTTGTTACTTCACCTCTCTCATTTCTGTTTTTGTTTATTTGGGTGCTCTCTCTTCGTTTCTTGCTGAGCATGACTAGAGGTTCATCAATGTTGTTTATTCTTTCCAAGAACCAGCTCTTGGTATCATTGATCTTTTGTATTATTTTTTTTTTCATCCCTACGTCATTTATATCTGTTCTGACCTTACCTTTATTATCGCTTTCTTTTTGTGTACTGTGGGCTTTTTTCTCTAATGGAGAGGCACTCTGAAGCCCAGGACAAAACAGCTTTTACTTACTTGAATACACATTTGTCCTTTAGCAAATCAAACAGGCATATCAATGGTAAAGTTTGGTAAACAATAGAAGAATTTTCATGTTAGGAGGTTGCCTTCAGCCATTTTTCCCACAACAGGATAACAAAATGCTGATTTTCTGCCATGCTGAACATCAAAGTCCATTCGCCTTCTGTGGGACTTCTCCCATTGATATGTTAACTACTTTTGGTCTTTACCCCATCATTTCCCCCTTTTTGTTTTCTTAATTAATTTAGAAAGGTGTATGCCATCTTCTGGGCTCAGATTCTTTTAAGACTTGTGATTCTGCTTCTTCAGACTGGAAGAAAACATAGAAGAACAAGAAAGAGAGACAATATTGGTTATTCTAAAAAGCAAATGTAAGGAGATTCAATGAAAAGGATTGAGTTCTTTCATGTCCTTTTAAATATCGTTTTCAGGTATTTAAGGAATTTGTCCATAGTAGGCTTCTTTTTGGGCTATCAGTTCTATATGTGTCCCTTTCCAGTCACTGTTCCCTTGTGACATGACAGCAATGATGTTCGAGTTCTGGATGGTGGGCAAACGGTGAGAAATGACAATGCAGGTCTGACCTCTTTGGGCTTTGTCAAGAGCCACCGGCACCTAGGCACAGCTGATGACTGCTAGCGTGGCAAGGCGTGGTCACCATCCCCCATCTCTAGATGTTTCTCCTCTGTCTCCTCAGCATGTTGCTTGGGGCACTGCTATCTGTGGTTGGAGTAGTCTGGTCAGTTCCTCTGTCAGAATCATGTTGCAGGAATCCACAAAGGCTTGGAGGAGTTTTCTGGAAATACACAAGCATATCCTTGACCAAAGATTAATAAAGGGACCCTTCCTTTAGCCAGACTCGGTACCTTTCCATTTAACCAGACCATTTTGCTTTGGCTTATTCTGACACCAGTGTAATTCTATGGGTGTCTTGCCATCAGCATTACAAGGGTAAAATTTAAAGTAATTAAGGCTTGGTGTGGTCTACTTACAAGAGATGTCTTCACTATTCCGCCACTTTTGTTTTCCAAGTTGGGATTTTAGAGCCCTTGTAGTAGATGTAACATGCAAGGAGGGCATTTCTTCATAATCTGTTTTGCCGGCTGTACAATATTTTGGCAGGCTGATGTAAAAGCTTGTGAAATTCTGTGACTTGTTTAATAAAATAACTAACTGACAGGCATATTCATTTCCTTTTGTTAAAGGACCAGGACTTGTTCAAATAGTATAGAAAGGCTTCGGTCACTGAGCCATTTAAATTGAGTAGTTGAAGTTCTGTTTACCAAGCCAGCAGCATAAGCAGATAAAGAGAGAATATCAAGAGGCTTTTGGAAATCCTGCAAGTCAGCCTTAGTCGTTTCTAATTCGATTCTTTGCACAGAAGTATGACTGGTCTGCATGACTTGGTCTGAATTCATTGCAGTATAAGCAGCTTTACCATGAGATGAACTATCAGTAAAAACAGTGACTTTTTCAGGAATAGGTTTCTGCCTATTCCAACTATGTTCCCCTGAATATTCTTTTATTTTCATTTGCTAATTTAAATCAGTCTAAAACAAGGCTTATTTCCTATCTTCCTTTCTCATTGGGTGGGGACAGTGAATGACACTAATTGGATTTCTGCTATCAGTCTTTGAGTATATTGACATACTATTTTTTTTAGGAAAGCATAATGCAAATTGTTTTCTTTTTGAGGCCTGATACATTTATTTTTATATGCAGTTTTCTAGATATTTGAAGGGAATCTCCTTCCGTTTCTTCTTCCAGAGAAATTTCTAGGCCACAGTTATGGAGTTTCTTTTTAAAGCCTTTTTCTTTCTTTTAAATAGTGCTACAAACTTGGTTTCTTTTTGGAAATACCAATTGGAGAGAGATATGCTGGCCAATGCTGTAATGCATACAGATTAAGTAAAACTATCTTTTTACTTATCGTGTTTTATTAATGGTGAGATTTAATGCTTGAATGAGTTTTTTTGTTTTGTTTTTTTTAAGATATTTTTATTGATTTTTAACAGAGAGGAAGGGAGAGGGATAGAGAGTTAGAAACATCAATGACAGAGAAACATCAATCAGCTGCCTCCTGCACAGTCCCCACTGGGTATATCTCCGCAACCAAGGTACATGCCCTTGACAGTCTTCTTTTTTTGCTCTGGTGAGACTTCTTCTCCAGATGTCCCACATTGGGCGCCAGAATGTTGCAACCTTTTGCTGCAATGATTCAGGATCTGGGAAAGGAGCTGCACACAAATGAATACACTAGACAACAAATATAAATTTAGAAGGCATTGGGGAGCCAGGCGGAGACCTTTTTCTCTAGCTGAGAGGCTCTCTGAAACCCAGCACCCATCAGCTTTCATTTCCTTGGCTGTAGGTTTCTCATATATGCCCTTTATCAAAGCAAACAGGCATATCAGTAGTAAAGTTTAATTATCAGGTTAGCAAGATTGCCTTCAGCCATTTTGCCAACAGCCGTGTAATATAATGCTGATTTTCAGCCCTGCTGAATATCAAAGTTCATATCAAAGTTCATTAGCCCTCTATACACACACACACACACACACACACACACACACACACACACACACATACTACTGTTGGTCTTTGCCTCCAGCACTTTACTCTGAGGTTTGACAGTGTGATCAATGCTTCTTTGTGTCTGGATTTCTTGTTCATCAGTTAATGTTGTTCATTAATTTCCACAAATGAGTTAGATAATGTGATATTTATTGTTCTCTTACTGGCTTAATTTGCTTAGTGTAATGCTCTCCAAGTCCATCCATGCTGTTTCAAATTATAAGAGTTCATTCTTTGTTACAGCAGTAGAGTATTCCATTGTGTAGATGTTCCACAGTTTATTAATCCGTGCATCTGCTAATGGGCATTTAGACAGTTTCCAAATCTTAGCTATTGTAAATTGGGCTGGTATGAACATACAGTTGCGTATATCTTTTCTGATTGGCCTTTCTCATTTCTTGGGATATATACCTAGAAGAGAGAACACTGGGTCAAAGGGGAGCTCCATTTTTAATTTTTTAAGAAAACTCTATATGGTTTTCCACAGTGGTTGCAGCAGTCTGCATTCCCACCAGCAGTGCACAAGGGTTGCTTTTTCTCTGCATCCTCACCAGCACTTGTTGTTTGTTGATTTTTTTCTGACAGCTATTCTGACAGGTGTGGATTGGAACCTCATTGTCGTTTTGATTTGCATCTCTTGGACTGTTAGTGCCTTTGAGCATTTTTTCGTATGTCTCTTGGCGTTTTATAGGTCTCCTTTTAAAAAGTGTTAATTTAGGTCCTTTGCCCATTTTTGTGATTGGATTGTTTATCTTCCTATTGTTAATTTGTGTGAGTTCCCTGAAAACTTTGGAGATTCAACACTTATCTGAGATACCATTGGCAAATATGTTCTCCCTATGCATTGGGCTTTCTGGTTGTTTTCTTCAGGATTTTGTTTGCTGTGCAGAAGATTTTTATTTTGATGTAGTCCATTTGTTTATTTTCTCCGCTGTGTGCACTGCCTTTGGAGCTGTATCAATAAAGATACTGCGAAGACCTATCTGATATATTGCTACATAGGCATTCTTATAAGTTTTTTTTTATAGGTTCTCATCTGATGTTTAAGTCCTTCATCCATTTTGAGTTTATTTTTGTGAATGGTGTAAGTTGGTGGTCTAGTTTCATTATTTTGCATGTATCTTTCTAATTTTCCTAACATTTATTGAAGAGACTGTCTTGATTCCATTGTATGCTCTTGCCTCCTTTGTAAATTAATAATAGAGCATAATGACTTGGGTCCTCTTCTGGGTTCTCTGTTCTGTTTCAGTGGAGTATATTCTTTTCTAATGCCAGTAGCAGGCAGTTTTGAGAATGGTGGCTTTATAATATAGCTTAATATCCGGTATTGTGAGCCCACCAACTTTTTTCTTCTTGCTCAGGATTGCTCAGGCTATTTTTAATCTATTTGAATTTTTTCGAGGATTTTTTTCTGTGTCTGTGCAATATTCTGTTGGTATATTAATGGAGCTTACAATGAATCTATAGATTGCTTTTGGTAGTATGGACATATTAATGATGTTAAGTCTACCAACCCATCAACATGGTATATTAATCCATTGGTTGATATCTTTATCTCTTTTTCAATGGTCTATAGTTTTCCAAGTGCAGTTCTTTTACTTTCTTTATGAATCAATAAAAATTTACAATTTTTAATTATAAACCTGTGTTTTCTATCAAAATTACTTCTTGTGTGAATTTTGGGACACCCTTTACTTAGGCGACTCCTGTGAATGGGCCATTTGACCCACAAAGTGGTCACAACCCACAGGTTGAGAACCGCTATTCTAAAATGTCAATTAAATCAAATGGATTCAGTGTGTCCTTTAGAGGCTCTGCATCCTTGTTATTTTTTCATATGGAAGATCTATCTAGTGAAGTCAGAGGTGCTCCTATGTTGGCTGAATATATGTTTACTAGGGTTATATCGTCTTGTTGGTTGGTCCCTTTAGTATCATGCAGTGACCTTTATGTCTCTTGTGATGGCCTTTATTTTAAAGTCTATTTTGTCTGATGTGTGTATTGTTACTTTGGCCTTTTTTTCTTTTCCATTTGCATGGAAATTTTTCCCATTCCTTCACTCTCATCCTGTGTGTGTCTTTTGTTTTGAGGTGGTGTTCCTGTAGAAAGCATATACTTGCATCATGTTTTTGTATCCATTTTGCTCCACTACACCTTTAGATTGGAGCATTGACCCATTTACATTTAGGGTTATTATTGATAGATATTTATTTCTTTCCATTTCGTTTCTGTGTGGCTAACTTTCTGTCTCTGTTTCTCCTTCTCATAACAGCAATCTCTGTAGCATTTCTTGTAAAGCTGACTTGGAGATGATGTACTCCTTCAGTCTTTTTCTGTCTAGGAGGCTCTGTATTTGACCGTCTATTTTGAATGAAAGAATTGCCAGATATAGTAATCTTGGTCTCAGATCCTTGCTTTCCATTAACTTGAGTACTTCATGCCATCTTCTTCTGGCCTGTAGAGTTTCTGATGAGAGATCAGGAGTCAGCCTTATGGGAACTCCTTCGTAGCTAACAGTTTTCTTTTGTCTTGCTGCCTTGAAGATTCTGTCTTTGTCTTTAATTTTTGGCATTTTAATTATGATGTGTCTGGGCACGGGTTTGTTTGGGTACTTCTTCTTTGGGGTTCTCTTTGGCTCTTGATCTTGTGTGGGATTTTTCCTTTACCAGGTTAGGTAAGTGTTCTGCCATTATTTCTTCAAAGACCTTCTCTATGCCTTTCTCCCCTCCTGCCTCTGTGGCACACTCGCTATTCTAATACTGTGATGTAAGTGGTCCTCCTGTTTGTTTGTTTGTTTGTTAAATCTTAATTTTTCTGTCTTTTTTTTATTGGGTGATATTTTTAACTCTGTTCTAATTCAGTGACTCAATTCTCAGCTTTCCCTAGTATCTGCCTATTCCTTCTAATGTGTTCTTTATTTGTATTATGTCATTTTATATCTAGGACTGTTCTTCTTTTCCTAGTCTCTATATCTTTTTTCATGCTGTTGAGCTCTTTTACCTTCATAACTCTGAAGTCAGATTCAGATAAATGTCTTCTCTGTGCTTCATCTCTCTCTATATCTGGAGAATTCTCTAGTTCTCTCATTTGGGGGTTGTTTCTTTATTTCCTCTTTCTGGCTTTCTGTGTGGGTTTGTGGTGACGAGTTAGGTAGATCCTCTGTACCTCTCAGTCTCTAGTGCAGAATATTGTTAAAGGATGTTTCTGACTAAGTAGGTCAGGCAAAGAATCAAAGCCTCTAGAGACCTCCTCTGTCTATAGACTGATAGGATTCCAACTTAACTTGCCTCCAAGGCAATGGTCCTCAGGTTATAGCAAGAGTTTGTTCCAACAGGGTGGGGCAGTTGCCTCTGCCTGGAGGTTAATTGTTATTTATAATCTCTTAAGTGTTCTCAGGGCAAGGTGTTTCCCAGTAGTGTGTGTTAATTGTGTCCCCTGCAGGAAAGGCAAATGTCTGAGTGGGAAAGATTTTCTCTGCTGCATGAGGAAATGACTCCTCCCAGGAAACCTGAAGTGTCTGTCTTCTGTGCTGGAACCCTTGACTCCCCAGTTCTGGCTTTTTCCTTCACAGCTCCAGTCCACTTCACCCTCCCTTTGCCAGGGCACAAGGTGTGTGGCTCCAAGGGAAATTTGTGCGCTGGCCCTTTAAGAGGAAACCTGAATTTCTAGCTGTCTCTCCCTGACAGACAGTGTCCTGCTGCTATTCACATCCACAGGTTATATGGGTACCCTCCTCAGTTCTGGTGCTCTCTGCCAGGCGGCCCAGCTTGGGGATTAGACCCAGAGTTCTCAGTGGCAGTCCTCCACAGCTGAGATATCTCTCCAGGACTTCAGTTGTTGTCTGTGGGTACCAGGCCTTCAAGCCTCCTCTCCTCCTACCAGTGTCTAAGTGATCTCCAGGTTCGGTCCTTGGGTGTCAGGGTTCTCTCCTGTGAGTTTCCCATTGATTATTCTGGAAGTTTTTGTGTATTTTAGTTGGAATATCGGTTTGTTCCTGGGAGCATGTCCCTGCAGCATCCACTTATTCTGCCACCATTCTTTTAAATATATTTTTATTTATCTCAGAGAGGAAAGGAGAGCTAGTGAGAGTTAGAAACATCAGTGATGAGAGCGATTCATTGAGCAGCTCCCTCCTGTATGCCCCAACTGGAGATTGAGCCCACACCCAGGCAAGTGCCCTTGACCTGAATCAAATCTGGGCCCTTCATTCTTAAGGCCAGTGATCTGTCCACTGTTCCAAACTGGCTAGGGTTCTGCCACCTTTTTCAATCTTCTTCAGAATCCCTCTGCATTGTAAAGTCCCTGCTAACATTCTTGTCCAATAGGCTTCTCTTTCATGTGGTTTCAGGATGGAGTTGTGCATGAAGGCCCTAATGTCCTGTGAGTGCACATTCTGATCAACAGCACCATCAGGAAATGTGCATTGAGGCATGCTCAGTAGGCATATAGTAACAGAAACCTGCCATGTCTCTTACTGTTTCTGTTTCTGTTTGGATCATGATGGAGCCCAACTAAGGCTCTTGTTTCCAATAGAGTGTTAAAGGATACACCCTGGATTTCAAGCCATGTTCTTCTGAGAATACTTTGGAAATGGTGCCCTACTCTAAAATGTATTAGGCCATTCAATTATAAGGCCAGATCTTTTTATAAGGACGAGGCATTTATTTTTATTGAATGAAAATTCTAAGAAACACATAAATATATAAAGATATAATTTGTACTTCCAACAATCATATATGTATTGAAGAAATGTGGAGACTAAATAACTACATCTTAATCAATAGGATAGAAGTACAGTAGTTCCTCGCGTTACATTGTTGACACGTTCCTGCAGTGGGATGTAATGCAATATTCCCGTAAGTCAGAACCCACCTACATAAGCACGTATGTCATTCACATGGAGCACACATACACAGCAGTAATGGCGTGAAACAGTAAAAAAAAAAAAGGAAAATTAAAAGTAAGATAACAATTGCTGACCTTTACTTGTGGTAAATGAATAATAAGAAAACATAAAGCACATATGTACATACGTAGAAATGATCAAACTTTTTTTTAATAAATAAATGGGGAATGGCTATGTAACCAGAAAACTTATGGACTTCGAGTCCAACGTAACCCAAGGAATGTCTGCATTATCACAACAGGCAGAAAAGTGATCAGTGTGGATTCAGATGGTCTGTTTTTAATGAAAAGAAGGGTGGAAAGATACACTTGAAAGAGTCAGTTATTGAAAGTTGCTAAATCAGAGTGTGCACATAGTTGTGAAGAAATAAGGTAAAAGTGACTTATTCATATTAGTAAAGAGATGTTTTCAAGTCTAACATAGAGACCCTCACTATAAATTATGTTGGAAAATTGAAAGTATTGATAGCATCAGTGTAGTTAAGAAGAATATGCCTCTGCACTTGAATATAGACAAGCAGCCTGCCCATTTCAATTTTGGATGAGCTAGTGAGCAAAGAAAATTAGTGAAAGGCTCATTTAGGAGCATTAGTGGAAAGAATTAGCACTGAAGCATAGTACTGTTTGTGGGACATGTCGTATTTCTCATATTTTGAGGGAGATTAGTGCCCTTCCTATAAGCCATTAAATAATACCGCTAAAGAGCAGTAAAATCTCAATGGCCATTATTACCAAAATTCAGGTTATACCTTTAAATTATTCAGCATTAGAAGAGAACCATGCTAAATCGGTGATAAATAATAAAATGACTAGAGGCCCAGTGAATGAAATTTAAGCACTGGTGGTGTCCCACAGCCTGGCCTGCGCCCTTGCGCAATCTGGGACACCTTGGGAGATGTGGGACTGCCAGTTTAGGTCTGACACCTCCTGAGGGATGTAGCAGTGCACGAAACGGCAGGCAGGTGGGCAGGAGCCCAAGCTGGAGCCAGGTGCTCTGTTCCCGCTCATCCAAGCCCCACTCCACCTGCCACCACTGCTTCGTAGCCTTGTCACATAGGCAGCAGAGGCTCTTGCTGTCACAGCTGCACTTTCCAGCCATTAGCCCGCCTTCTGGCTGAGTGATGCTCTCGCTGTGGGAGAGCCTTGACCACCTGGGGGAAGCTCCTGTGTTGAGCGTCTGCGTCCTGGTGGTCGGTGTGCATTGTACCAACCACTCATAATGTCGCTTACGCTTTTATATATATAGATATGTGTGACCAATTTGGCATGTCCTGGCCCAATAGTATATTAGTATTCACGGATGATATCTTGCCACTATTAGAATACCAGTGGCCAAGTGCGTGGATTTGTGCACATTGAAAGGAAATTAATTAGAAGGAATATTTTAATACTGCTATTTTCCCTTTCTCTATAATAGCATTGTCAACCAAATTCAGATTGACAATGACAGTTTGAAACACATGCATGCAATTGGTGCCAGCAAGAGCTTCATATGTATGGCACATGCACGAGTCACCTTAGCCATATAAATATATGTGTGTGTGTGCATGTGTGTGTGTGTGTGTGTGTATTTAGATAGATAGATAGAGAATAAACTTGCTTAACTAGACCTGCTTTCTGATTTAGCTCAACTTTTTCCAACCCATTGAATCACCTTAACTTCTCTTCCAGGTAATTGTCAGCAACACAGCAGTAAATATCAACAGAAAGCACATTATTATTGTAGTTCATGTGGGGAGAACAACAGGTAAAATATTTAACTGCAGCAGTGTTTGACTTTATTCTGCACAGTGAGATAACCTGAAGTCATTTTCAACTTCCACCATTTCTTCCTTCTTTTCAGTCAGGTCAAGATTCTAAGCTTTCAAAATCTCCGTTTTCTGGCTAATGAAGAGAAAATAGGATACCTCCGAGTCTACCATCTAAGTACACCAGAGCTTTGAGTGAGGGACGGGGCTGTGCAGGGTGACACCCACAGCCCTGTCCGTGATTGGAGAAGGCTTTTGAGGAGCCCACCCAGAAACAGCAGGCTGGGCCTGGCCAGGTGCCTTCTGTACCACATGCTCACATGGCCAGCGCCTGTGCATGAGCCCAGGGTGCACCTTCTCAGCACACCAGGGCCTGGTTGCATGCACCAGTGAGCAAGCACCTTGCCTGGACTCAGCAGGCTCTGCACCACCTGCTCCTTCACAGCACCAGTCTCAGAGCCAGGGGGCATCCAGAGTCAGGCTGTGATGGGAGACTGAGGGGCTCCTGGGGGCAGCGCGCTTCCCCTCAGTTCCACTAGGGGGCCTTCACCTGCAGGGCGCCTGAGGAATCACAGTGCACCCCAGGGCCTTTGCACCAGGAAGGACAGGGCAAGCAGGATGGCCCAGAAGGCTTTTAGCTTCACCTCAGTGCAGGAAATTGTTGATACCCAGGACACAAGGGCACAGGAGGTTCAGAGGGCAGCTTTGGGGCTGGAGTGGGAGAACTTCATGCAAGTCGGGGAGGCTGAGACCCTGGAGCTGAGTTTGGACACAGGCCAGGATATTGGGCTTGATCTTGAGTGTGGGAGAGGGGAGGACTGGGTGGCTGCAGAGCAGTGTGTACAGGGAGAGGAGAGTGAGGTGCAGCAGGGAACCCAGAGTGAGGAGCAAGGGGAAGACAAGGAGGGCCTGTAGGAGGAGTTGCAGGCACAGGTTCAGTTTATCCTGTGGACAGAGGGCCTTCTGCAGGTGGTGCCATGGCAGGCCAAGTGGGCAGGTGAGGAGGTTTTCCCAGATCTGCAGGTGGGGAGGCAGGAGGAGGTGGTGAGTGAAGAGCTGAGGCTGGAGGCACAGGATCAAGGTGACCAACAAGGGAGTGACCACCAGGAGGAGGGGTGGATGAAGGAGCAATTAATTGCAGGGCAGCAGTTTGTCCTGCAGGGGGAGTGGAGGGCACCATGGCGGCAGTGGAACAGGTGGGAGAGGTGGAGCCTCAGTCCAAGGCCAAAGCAAAGCCAGAAGAAGAGGAGCCAGTGCATCAGGAGCAGGCCCAGTCAGGGCCCGGGGCCAAGTTAACCTGGTCCCCTCTGGAGGTGCTCCAGGCCCTTCAATTGGAGATGGAGCCCATGAACGAGCAAGCCAGCAGGGCCTTCTCTCGGCTCAGGTGCAGGACTCGGCAGAGGCTCAAGCCCTATTTCAAACGGAGAAGCCTCAATATCCAGCGCATCCCTGGGTTCTGGCTCACAGCTGTATCCTTGAGGGTAGAGGAGCAGGATCACAAGGAGCATGGGACAGTGCAGGAGAACGGTGTAAGCGGGGATGGTTCCCCTAGAAAAGAACATTGAGGACAAGCTAGGGGCAGTGCGCCCCGGTCTGGCCCAGGATCCTGGAGACACCCTCTGTCTTGTACAGGCACCATAGAAGCATAACCAGGGGGTCCAGGGGCAGAGCTCCAAGGCAGAGGCACGCATACACCAGGGGCTGATGCCCACAGACAGGGCTGTGTTGCACAGGCTGTTCTGGGACTAACTAATGCTGCCTTACAGGCCGTCTCTATGTCCAGTTCCTCAGTCAGAAGCAGGAATGTGTGATGTGTAACCTGTCAAGCCCCCAGCACAAAGCAGTCCGGTGGGCATCAGGGTCTGTCAGGAAACAGAGTGGTGCTGTGCCCCTTTCTGCCGTTTATGTGGAAGGAGTGGCCTTAAGGGAAGGAGAGGCCAGGCCAGGCTGCTCTTTCTAGCTGGTCCATGCCCAGCTACCAGTGTGCAGGCTCCTTGACCCAAAGCAGTTTGTCAACCACCCAGAGTTGTCGGCCATGATCAGCGTCCAAGATGAAAATATGCTCGGCCATATGATCGATTTGAAGGTAAGTACACCGGCTCCACGGAATGGTGGAGAGCAGGTGGGGAAATAGCCTGTCCCTGAAAACAGCTACATGCGGGAGCACAGGGCTGCGATTTCACTCCCTGGATCCACTTTCCTTCTGCAGGTGAGGGAAGTCAGGCATCCCTGGGGTTGCTGCACCATTAGCCTGTACTTCCGCAGCAACCCCTACTTCTGCAACCATGTGATTGTGAAGGAGTATCTCATCACCCTCACAGGTAAGAGGAGGCTTCCTGCATGGGCTGCAGCTGGTGGTGGGCAGGGATGGAAGGCGATGTGCCCAGCTTCACATACCCATCTCCTGCAGGATACAGGTTGTCCCGTGCCACTCCCATTCAGTGGTACCAGCATTGTGAACGAGAAGTCTACAGCCACAGGCTCCAGGACAGCAGCGCCAGCTTCTTCCACTGGTTCTCTGACCACAGTGTAGCAGCGTCTGGCAGGATTGCTGAGGTGGGATGTCACTGGCCGTGCCAGCATACAGCTTTCTGTGTCTGCCTGCTGCTTGCATTTCTATTTGGGTCCCTGTGCTCTCCTGACGAAGCTCTGTTTGCTCTACCAGATCATCAGCAAGGACCTGTGGCTCAATCCCCTGAAGTATTATGAGAGGACGATGGCCCCCAGTGAGCGGACAGGACGGGTGAGGAGGGGCTGCCTGGGCTCTCCCCTGGTGTGCTGCCAGGTTCCTGGGCCATTACTTCTCGCTCACGGGGACACCTGAATGCTGGGAGGGAAACAGCCTGTAACACCAGGCCCCTAGGGTATGTGCCTGAGACAGGAACTACCAGTACAACAAGGCCAGTGCAATTCCAGCTCAGGCAGGGGGGCTTAGGCAGGAGGAGGGAGTGTGCATGTCCACTGTAACTCAGAGTCAAAGCAGATTCCTTGAGCCACTCCTCTGAACTCTCCCTCTAGGCTGCTCACAGCACCTTCAGGCCTTGCCACCTACCTCTCAACAGGGGCTGGCATGACATGTTCTTCCTATACTCCTTTCCACAGGTGTCTGTGAATCTTCCTCATGCTGAGGCCTAGGCTGCTGTGCTGCCATGCCACATTGCCCTGTTGCTGCTCACCACCATCTCCTATTTCCCAAGGTCTCCTCTTCCTCCTGGGGCCAGTGGGATCGGCCTGCTCCTTATCAGTATCTTAGGGTGCAAAGTGTGGGCCACAGAGCTGGAGGAATCCTTGTTTTGCAGCCTTGTCAGAGGTTCTTCAATCCGTTTATCCATTTAGGTTTTCCAAGGAGAATACCTCATTTGTTTACCCTCCCTAACTGGAAAACAGGGCAGCATGCCATGACGAAATAACACACTGCTTCATTTTGTATGCAGTTCACTTCAAAGACTTCATGCACATATGGTCATAGACACCCTGGGAAATTTAGGGCCATGAATATAACTCACCATCCAAACAGATTGCTTTTATGTGTTTGTAGTAAAATCAGACAAGAAGTCCCATGTTGTAGAACACTTTCTTCTGAAAATTTTTGGTAATGTTAGTGTTTAAGGTTTTACAAAGGTAATATATGTGTCTCTTTCTTTTTTTCTACTGACCTCCCCCGGGCTTCCTCTATCCCTAGTCTCTTGTTCTTGTCGCCCACTCCCAGTGTCTTCCCTCTGTTGGTCTTTTGCTTGTGCTTATATTCTGAATATTTTAACAATACAATATGTAAAAGTTAAATATTTAAGTATATTGTAATTTAAATCAGCACTTATGAAACAACCTTGAATAATTCAAACCTTGCCTCTAATCCTGAAATTTCATAAGGGTACCTACAATTCTTGATGCCTCCCTCAAACCTACCATTTGCTTTTTGTCATTCTTAAATAACAGAAGCCAAATTCTTTACAATAAAATGTTGTCTGTACCTGATCATTTTTAATTTCAGTGTCTAATTCTTCTGTCACAGGGGCTTCCCCTCTGACTCCCTGAGTGCCCAATCAGGTGAGCTACTATACTGCATGATTCACTCTCTGTTGCGTACATGGTGTATCCTGTGATCACCGCCAGCACCACACTCAGGACCTCTCACAGGGGTGTCCCATCGGCTGTTGCAGTAATTGCCGTGCCCCCATCATACCCATCTCCTGTGTGGCTGTAATAATCATCAAAGGGACTGGACCACCATAAGTCAGAGGGGGCCCTCGTGCTGGTGGTGCTCCAACTGAGCCTTCTGTAAAGTCAGGGACCAAATAACAATACTTGAACCTCTTTATGTATAATTTTATGTCAGTATGACATGACACTAGTAAAGTCTTAACTATTTTGAACACCTATGCTTTTATCTGCCTGAGCTAAAAAGGTATCAATGAGGCTGAGGTAGACAAGGGAGCTTACATTTATTTAAAATACAGCTGAAGAATAATGTTTTAACTTAAATAATAGATTATGAATGAATATGAAGGCACATTCTCTGGAAATGGGCTGAAATTCTGACCTTCATATTATTTCTATGGTTCACGCTGTCCAATGCTCCTTCTGATTAAAAGTGTTAAATTATCTCTTGGCTGCTGTGCCTAAGTCGGTTGAGCACCAGCCTTGGCACTGCGGGATCCCAGATTTCATTCCAGGTCAAGGGAATGTTCCTGGCTTGTAGTTAACCAATGGATGGTTCCTTCCCTCTCCCTCTCATTTCCTCCCCCCTTCCTCTCCCTCTCCTTCTCCCTTGCCCTCTCCCTCTCCCTTGCCCTCTCCCTCTCCCCCTCCTCCCTCCTCCTCCCATTTTCCCTCTCCCTCTCCCCCTCCCCTTCCCCTCCCACTGCCCCTCCCCTTCCCCCCTCATGTTGAAATAGGTCAACAGTGGAAAAGTTCCTGTAATGTGGATTAGCAAAAACAAAACACACAGATACATCATGCCGCTTAAATATAATAAAACCACCATTGAAAAATTCTCCAGGCACCTAAAAGTGACAGAAAATCCCAATGCACCAATGTCTCAGGGGAAAAGAGATTGAGAGGCTGCAGGGCCACAACACAGGTGTAGAGCTGAGAAGTGGCTTGAAAGGGGCTGGAGACCCAGCTTCCTGCCTGAGGAGGTCCTTATGGTACAGAGCCCCAGTTTTAGTTTTCAGAGTGGTGGTGTTGACTTTAATAAAGGGAGATCTGCTCACTGCTTCTGCAATAACAAGGAAGCCCCCAGCTTTCTACTGTTCCTCTGCTCCTTGCTCATCCCTCCCGCAGGCATGATGGTCATCTTTCATATTCACCATGCCAGGCCCTTCCCTGCCCCAGACTGAGGGTCAAAGTATGTAGCAACAGGAACTGACATTGCAGCACCACCCTGCCAGGAGCTTCAGAGCAACAGCCCCCCTGAGACTGGGAAAACACCATGCCCTGGGATGTCTTTGAGGCTTGGGCCCAGTGGCCTCCTCTCACCACCACATGCAGGTGGCTGTGATATTCCTCCTGTGGGCCCTCTGCTTGTGCTTAAGCTCCGAAGGTACTGGGAAGCGGATGTCCTCTGTTCCAGACAGGGATTCTGCCAGGACATGGCTGTTGGTAGGGGATCCTCTGCTGAAAGGCACACCCTCATCTTGTCCATGAGTGCTGTTCCTGTGTGAGGTAGAACGTCTGGGGGTACAAGATGTATCAAAAGAGATTTTATTCTGGACACCTGGGTGCTGGTGGGTTGAGACAGAGAAAGTCATCAGTCATGAGAGCAGAGAGAGAGAGTTTTTATTTATTTTGCTGGCTGCAAGCCGCTCTGCTGACATGAGGGTCTGGTCTGTCCTTGGGTCCTCCCATGCCAGGTGTCTTCTGGTTATCTGGGCTATGCTGTGCTCAAGGCTGCAAGCTTCTGCAAGATATCTGCTAAGCAAAATAAGGTTTTCTCTCCCCTGTTTTATTCTCTTTAACCCTTTCTACAGCCCCTGGGAGGGGAAAAGTAGACGGTCTAAAATGGAGGACTGTGATGCCCGGGTGAAAAGGGAAACTCACAGCACCCACAAAGTGGCTCAGGATTACTAATCTTAACAACTGACGAGGGAGAGGTAGACGAGGCATGATAGAGGATGGCAGGTGGGTGATGCATGGTGGTTGGCACCCAGGACAGATAATGGGTGAAGAGATGATGTATGCAAGACAGTGAATGGATGGGTGCTAAGAGATGATATACACACAGACATATGTTTAGTCTTTTAATAAAATTCTAGCACTGTGGTTCAAGTAATAGTATTTCCAGGTTTCCATCTTCTTGTTTTTAAAGTTTGATAATGCCATATGAGCCATGATTATTTAGCCATCACTATCCTTTTCTTTTCTTTTTTTTTTCACAAAAGTGCTGGACTGTGGGGTTGGAAGGATGTTGAAATGTCCGTTTTGTGTAGCAAAATAGTACATTAAGCTTTGTTACTTAGGATATGCATACAAATGGAATCGGGCTTTAAGCCTTCAAAGCACTTTGTAATTTAGAACAGCCTGTGCACCCCAGACATATAATATCAGCAGAAATCAGGTCACTGTTGGTAAGAAGCTATTACAATTGATGCTAACATTTCCATAGCATTAAAAAGGGTCTTGAAAATATGGTATGTGTAGTCCCTTTACCCTCAAGTTGGTATACCTTTTTAAAAAAGTATTTGTATTGATTTCATAGAGCAAGGGAGAGGGAGAGAGAAAAAAAAACATGAATGATGAGAGAGAATCACTGAACGGCTGCCATCTCCTTGTCCCCCACTGGGGATTGAGCAAGGGGCTTGGGCTTGTTCTTTGACCAGGAATAGGACAGTGACCTCCAGGCTCACAATTGGATGGTCAACCATCACAGAGTCACAGCAGGCGGGCTAGGTATTTAGTTCTTCAAGACAGGAACTGATGTGAGTTAGGACATTGGGTGTGCCATAACTAATTGACCTTCCCGCCCCTAACTAACTTTTCTCTGGTTAATTATTTTTGAATCATGCAACAAGACTGATTTTTGTAAAATATATATATCCTGATTTATTTTAAAGTAGTGGATAAGAGTTCCTTTCAATGAGTCTTTAATGTACTAGTGAGGGAAATAGTCTTATTTCTTTTTAATCTTAAAGTCTAGCCAATGTAAGTGTGTCCCATATCCTTCAAAGTTGTCGGTGCTCGTTGCACAAGTATTCCTTAATATTACCCTGAAAGTCACACCATTTGGGCATCGTTTGGTGTGGGAAACTGATATAGGGTTAAGCCTTGGACTGACCTGCTGGCAAAGTCACAAGCAAGTCCTAGCTTAGAGGGCACAGTCCTCTTAGCATAATTAGGCTTGACCTTATAACACTCCCTAGATCTTATCTGGGAATCTAATGGGCTGAGGAAGTGAAAGAAGTATAACCACGGTGTGAACAAGTGAAACTCACATGAAAAGTGTAATTTTGGTAACCACTACCTTGTTTACCTCTCACTATAAAAAGTTTGGTGAGGCCTGAGCACAGTGGAAGTCCTTCCTCTTGAGTTGGACTCGCTCGCCTGGTCCCCCAATATTCCCAAATTATCTCGTGTCTTTTCTTTTTCATTTGTTGTGTGGCTCCTCTTCCAGACCCGAACCCTGAACCATGCAGGACGTGGAGGGTAACACTTACGATAGTTTGGGGTACATATTTTCTTTGGTTCTGTTATATTTTGAGATATTTCCAACATATTATACCATTACTTTAAGCTACGTTCTTTTGGATTTATTAAGAATCACTTTTCCCTGGGACAAGGTAACATATGCAGATTTCTATGTCAATAATCAAGTTTGTGCTTTGGCTACACTTTTGATCTTATATTTAAGTTAATTTGTGTGTATACTCGTTATACCATATATTAAGTTGTTGATCTTCAATGACTTTTAGTACATAACTCACTTATGTCCCTGTCCTTTATTTGGAGAGCCTGTTTTATGATACATTGAAGGGGGTCGGTACATATTGACCCTTTTACTTTACCTTTATCTTTTAGGGTTTGTCAACAGCCAAGAGTGGGATTTGCCTCATGATTTGTCTTGAGTTCAGAAGTCCATTTATTTGATTTATGAACAATGGTTGATGTTGTTTCCCTAGTTTCTAAGCAGAAGAAATGTAGTTTGTGTAGATATTATTTCTAAGTGTCTTCTTTCAAGTGATGTTTTGTAGCCTACACAATGATTCTGAATAAGACAAAATCCCTACTTATTGGACACTCATTTTCTATGGTAAAAATAACAAACATGCAAGGAAATGTAAATAAGTACAATCATGCACAAAAAAGATAAGAGGAAAAATATAGGGGGTAATTATTTTTAGAAGTGGTATTGGTAGGAGATAGTGTTTCTATTCATAAAATTAAGGGGATCAAGGGATGTTTGTTGAATCTCAAATGTCAGGAAGTAGGCCATGGTGTATAAATATGTGGAAAACTTTTTGGAACCAGAAAACTCAAGTGATTCCTTAAGGTGGGAACTGTGTCCAGTGGCTGTTTAGTTTGTGTCGCTGCCCATCAGTGCCAGGCATCTTGGTGGAATATGTGACTTCAGATTTGTTTCCAAAAAATAGGTCCAGACATCCAAACAGTTTATGTGGAGCAATTACAATGACCTGAGCTATGTTTACTCAAGTTACATTGATTTGGCTAAAAGATCAACCATCATGAAGTTATTGGGAGATTGAGGAATTTTAGTATGTTAGCCAAGTACTATAGTTAAAGGTATATTTCTAGGAACTCATCTTTTTATATTCTTTATTGTTTCAAGTATTACATATAGCATTATATATGTCTCCTTCTCCCCACATTGTGCTCTCCCTGGCCACTCCCACCCTCATCACATGCCCTCGCCTCCCTAGTGTCTGTGTCCCTTGGTTATGGTTATTTGCCTGCATACAAGTCCTTTGGTTGATTTCTTACCTCCCCTAGCCTCCTGCCTTCCCTCTGAATTTTGACAGTCAGTCCCATACTTCTGTGTCTCTGGATCTATTTCTGTTGATCAGTTTCTGTTGTTCATTATATTCCACAAATGAGTGAGGTAATGCAATATTTTTTCTTTCTCTGCCTAGATTATTCCACTTACCATAATGCTGTCCATGTCCTTCCATGCTTTTTGGAAAGGGAAGAGTTCTTTCCTTTTTACAGCAGTGTAGTATTCTGTTGTGTAGATGTACCCCACCATTTTTAATCCATTTATCAGCTGATGGGCACATAGTCTGTTTCCGAATCTTAGCTATTCTAAATTGTGCTGCTATGAACATATGGGTGCATATATGCTTTCTGATTGGTGTTTCTAATTTCTTGGGAAAGACTCCTAGTAGTGGGAGTACTGGATCAAATGGCAGTCGCTTTTTAATTTTTTGAGGAAACTCCGTACTGTTCTCCACAGTGGCTTTGCCAGACTGCATTCCCACGAGCAGTGCACATGGGTTCCTTTTACTCCACATCTTCCTCAGCCCTTGTCGTTTGTTGATTTGTTGATGATAGCCATTCTTACCAGTGTGAGATGGTATCTCATTGTTATTTTGATTTGCATCTCTAGGAAGAATAAGGATTTTTAGCATGTTTTCTTATGTCTCTTGGCCTTCTGTATGTGCACTTTTCAAAAGTATCTATTTAAGTCCATTTTTTGATTGCATTGTTTATCTTGCTTTTTTTTTTAGATGGCTGAGTTCCCTATAAATTTTGGAGATTAGGCCCTTATTGGATATAACATAGGAAAATATGTTCTCCCAAGCCATGGGCTTTCTTGTTTTGGTTTGTTTGGGTTTTTTATTTTTGGTTTTTGTGTGTGTGTGTTTTTTGTGTTTGTGTGTTGCTGATGGTTTCTTTTTCTCTGCAGAAGATTTTTATTTTGATGTCGTCCCATTTGTTTCTTTTCTCCATATTTTCTATTACCCTAGGAGTTATATTGGTAAAGAGCTTCTTGAAATATGTCTCATATTTTTCTGCCTATGGATTCTTCCAAGATTTTTATGTTTTCCCTCTTACAATTAAGTCCTTTGTCCATTTTGTGTTTATTTTCCTCTATGGTGTGAGGCGGTGGTCTCGTTTCATTATTTTGCATGTATCTATCCAATTTCTCCAACCTCCTGTATTGAAAAGACAGTCTTGACTCCATTGTATGCTCTTGCCTCCTTTGTCAAATATTAATTGGGCATAAAGGCTCAGGTCTATTTCTATGATCTCAGGTGTGTTCCATTGGTCTACTAGTACACGTCTATTCTTGTGCCAGTTCCAGCGAGCTTGAGAACAGTGGCTTTGAAATATAACTTGACATCGCAATTGTGAACGGCCAACATTGTTCTTCTTTCTTAAGATTACTGGGACTATTGCGGGTCTTTTTATTTTTTATTGAATACGAATTTCTGGAGACTTTCTTCTAGGTCTGAGAAATATGTCATTGGTATTTTAATTGGGATTACAGTAAATCTGTAGAATGCTTTGGGTAGCGTGGCCATTTTAATGAGATTTAATCTACTATTACATGAACTTGGTATATTCTTCATTTGTTTATGTCTTCCTCTACCTCTTTTTTCAATGTCCTATAGTTTTCAGTGTACAGATCTTTTACTTATTTAGTTAAGTTTATTCCTAGGTATCTTCATTTTTTTGTTGCAATTGTAAATGGGATTGTTGTTTTTGTTTGTTTGTTTCTTTTTCTGTGAATTCTTTATTGGTGTATCAAAAAGCCATAGATTTCTGGGTGTTAATTTTGTATTCTGCTACATTACCTAATTCATTTATTAAATGAAGAACTTGTTTTATGGAACACTGAAGGAGTTCAATACATATTGATCCTTTTACTTTGCATTTATCTTTTAGGATTTGTCGACAGCCAAGATTTGGATTTGTATCATGATTTTTCTGTCTTTTTTTTTGATAGAGCAAATTACTTGATCTTTCTTTCTTTTTCCCAATGATTCTTTTTTTAATTTTTTTATTGCTTAAAGTATTACAAAGAGTATTACATATGTGTCCTTCCCCCCCGCACCGACCTGCCTTTGACAATCCCCTGACCTCCCCTAATCTCCAGTGTCTTATGTCTATTCGTTATGCTTATATGCATGCATACAAGTCCTTCGGTTGATCTCTTACCTCCCTCCCTCCTGCCCCCAACCCTCCCCGGCTTTCAAGCTGCAGTTTGACAATCTGTTTGAGGCAGCTCTGCCTCTGTCTCTATTATTGTTCAAAAGTTTATAATGGTCTCTATTATCCATGAATGAGTGAGATCATGTGGTATTTTTCCTTCATTGATGGGCTTATTTCACTTAGCATAATGCTCTCCAGTTCCATCTCATGATTTTTCTTGAGTTCAGAAGTCCATTTATTTGATTTATGAAGAATGGTTGATGTTGTTTCTCAAGTGCTAAGCAGTAGAAATTGTAGTTTGTGTACACAATATTCCTAAGTGTCTTCTTACAAGTGATATTTAGTAGCCTACACACTATGCTGCATAATGACTATGAATAAGACAAAATCCCCATTTATTGGGCAGTTATCTTCTACCAGAGGCCTAGTGCTCAAATTTGTGCATGGGTGCAGTCTGGCCGGCCCGTCCCCGAACCAGTCCTTTGGTCATCCCTCAATTTGGTCATGCCACAAGCAGCCTGATTGATATGGTAGCACTTCCAGTACTCACTCAAACAGGAGTGGTGACAGTGGGCATCCCTGTCTTGTTCCTGTTCTTGGGTGACTTGGTTTTTTTTTGGCCTGTTGAGTATGGTGTTGGCTGTATGTTTGTCATATAAGGCTTGTATTATGTTGAGATATGATCCCTCCAGTCCCAGTTTGCTGAGACTTTTTACCAAAAAGTGTGTTGGGTTTTGTCAAATTCTTTTTCTTCATCAATTTATATGATTATCTTATTTTTATCTCTCGATTTTTTTTTTTATTTTTCTCTCTCAATTTGATGTATAATGTGTATTGATTTGAGGATGTTGCACCATCATTTCATGCCCAGAATAAATCCATGTGCTCATGGTGTATGATCTTTCTGATGTAATGCTGGTTCTGATTTGCTAGGATTTTGTTGAGGATTTTAGAATCTATGTTCATCAGAGATACATTGGCTTGTAATTCTCTTTCTTTGCAGTATCTACATGTGCTTTGGGATTAGGGTAATGCTGGCTTCTAGAAATTGCTTGGAATTGTTCCTTCCTCTTGAAGTTTTTTGAAAAGTGTGAGGAGGATATGTTTTAGTTTGAATGCTTTGTAAAACCTCCTGTGAAGCTGTCTGGCCCAAGGCTTTGGTTGCTGGAAGTTTTTCAATGACTGCTTCAATTACCTTCTGTTTATCCATCTATTCAGACTTTTTTATTCTTCTTGATTGAGTTTCAGAAGGTTGTACTTTTCTAGGAATACATCCACTTGTTCTAGGTGACCAGTTTGTTGGAATAGTATTTTTACAACCCTTTTTATTTCTTTGGGGTCAGTTGTTATTTTGCCTCTTTCATTTCTGATTGTTGATTTGGGTCCTCTGTGCTTCCTGGTAAGCCTGGAAGAAGTTCATCAATCTTATTTATCCTTTCAAAGAACCAGCTGTTGATTTTATTGATATTTTGTAGTGATTTTTTTGTTTGTTTGTTTTTTTTGTTTTTGGTTTCTATGTTATTTAATTCTGCTGTGATTTTTACCATTTCCTTCCTTCTGCTCAGTCTGGGCTTTTCTTGTTGCTCTCTTTCTAATTCTTTAAGTTGTAGAGTTAGATAATTTATTACCAGTTATTTTTTGTATTTGTTTTTTTGTGTCTGTAATGCTATGAACTTCTCTCTCAGAACTGCTTTCAGTATATACCATTGAATTTGAATTGTTGTGTTTTCATTGTCATTTCTTTCCAGGATGTTTTTCATTTCTTTTTTGATGTTTTTGATAACACAAACATTGTTTAATAACGTATTATTTAGCCTGCAAGTATTTGAATTTTTGTTAATTTTTATTGTAGGTTATATCTAATATTAGAATCCCGGTGCACAAAATTCTTCCATGAGGGGTGGTGGTGTTCCTTCAGACCAGCTTATACCCTCTACAATCCGGGACTGCTGGCTCCTAACTGCTGAAGTGCCTGTCTGCCTGCCTGGTCACCTCTAACTGCCCCCCCACCCCCGCCCCTACAGCCTGATTGACCCTCACTGCCTCTACTTGCTATTCTAATCACCCCTAACTGCCCTACCAGCTGGCCTGGTCTCCCCTATCTGCCCTGTGGTCGACCAGGTCACCTCCAACTGCCCCCTACCTACTAGCCTGGTCGCTGACAACTGTCCCTTAACCAGCCTAGTCACCTTTCACTGCCCCCCCCCCACACACACACACTACTGGCATAATCGCCCCCAACTAAGTGCCTGCCAGACTGGACACCCCTAACTAAGCCCCTGCCAGTATGGTCAACCCTAACTCTCTCCCTGCCAGTTTGGTCACCTTTTACTGCCCCATCACCCGCTGGCCTTGGCACATTCAACTGCTCCCCTACTGGGCTGGTTTCATTCTACCGTCCCACTTGTCTGCCTGGTTGCCCCTCATATACCCGCAGGCCTGGTTGCCCGACACAACTTGCTGTTCAGTTGTTTGGTTTTCCCTCACCAAGACGCAACTGGCCTGGTCGCCCCATGTAGCCTGCTGTCCAGTCGTTTGGTAATGGCTCATTAACCCCCCCACCAGTCTGGTCTCCCCATGTAGCCTGCTTGTTCAGTCATTTGGTTGTCCCTCACTAAACCCCCTGACAGCCAGGTCATAGGCAGCCATCTTGTCAGGGCGTGAGGAATAATTTGCATATTACCTCTTTACTATATAGTAGTATGCCTTTGTAATCAGAGAAGATGCTTGATATGACTTCCATCTTGTTTAATTTGAAGAGACTTTGCTTGTGTCTCAAGTGGTCTATCTTTGAAAATCTCCCATGAACACTTAAGTAGAATGTATATTCTGTATCTTTGGGGTGAACTGTTCTGAAGATGTCGATTAAGTCTGTCTGATCTAGTGAGTTGTTTAGGATTGTTGTCCCCTGTGATGGCCTTCATGTTAAAGTCTGTTTTGTCAATATGTTTATTTCTAGTCTATCTTTTCTTTTCTTTTCCATTTGCATGCAAAATTCACTCTCATTCTGTGTGAGTCTTTTGTTTTGAGGTGGGTCTCTTGATGACAACATATCGTTCAGTCATATTTTTGAATCCATTCTGCAACCCAACGCCTTTTGTTTGGAGCATTTAGTCCATTTACTTTAAGGGTTATTATTGATAGATACTGATTTATTGCCATTTTAATTCTGTATGCCTAGGTTTCCCTCTCATTTCTTCTTCTCATTACAGCAGTCCCTTTAGGATTTCTTGTAATTCTGGCTTTGTGGTGTTGTATTCTTGAGCCATTCTTTGTCTGGGAAGCTCTTTATTTAAACATCTATTTTGAATGACGGCCTTATTGGATATAGTAATCTTGGTCTCAGATCCTTGATTCCATTACCTTAAGTACTTCATGTCATTCCCTTCTGGCCTGTAGAGTTTCTGATGAGAAACCAGGTGTCAGCCCTCATTGGAACTTTATTGTAGGAAACACATTTCTTTTCTCTTGCTGCCTTGACAATTATCTCTTTTTCTTTAATTTTTGGCACTTTAATTATTATGCATCTGGAATGGGCCTGTTTGAGTTCTTCTTGTTTGTGGTTCTCTGTGGTTCCTGCACTTGTGTGACATTTTCCTTTAAGAAGTTAGGGAAGTGTTCTGCCATTGTTTCTTCAAACACCTTCTCTATGCCTTTCTCCCTTTCTGCCTCTTTGGACACACCCACTACTCTAATATTGTTACATTTCCGGTAGTCTCACGGTTCCTTTAACCTGTCCTCTTGTTTATTAATTGTTTTTTTTTTTTCTGGTTTTCCTAATTGAGTGATATTTTCTCTCTGACTAACAATTCACTGATTTGATCCTCAGCTTCCCAAATATGATGTGTATTTCTTCCAGTGTGTTCTTTACTAGTGTTATGTCATATTTTTTATCTAGAACTTTTCTTTTTTCATAGCTACTATATTTTTTTTCATGCTATTGAGCATTTTACCATGATTGCTCTGAACTCTGATTCAGATAAATTTCTTATCTCTACTTCATTTTTCTCTTCTGAGAATTCTCTAGTTCTTTCATTTTGGTGTTTCTTGTTTGTTTGCTACTTTTGGCTTTCTGTTTGAGTTTGTGATGATGAGTTATGTAGATCCTCTATCAGTGGTTCTTAATCTTCTGGCCCTTTAAATACCCTTCCTCATGTTGTGACCCAATCATTAAATTATTTTCGTTGCTACTTCATAACTGTAATGTTGCTACTGGTATGAATCGTAATGTAAATATCTGATATGCAGATTGGTCTTAGGCAACCCCTGTGAAAGTGTCGTCCGACCGCCAAAGGGGTCTCGACCCACAGGTTGAGAACCGCTGCTCTACACCTCTCAGCCTGTCATGCAGGACAGTGTTACAGGCTGTTTCTGACTAATTAGGTCAGGCAAAGACTCAAAGCCTCAGGAGACCACCTCTGGCTACACACTTATAGGCTTCTGACTTGAATTGCCCCTGTAGGCAGTCATCCTCAGGCAACAGATTTTTTTCAACATGGTGGGGCAGTGGTTTCTACTGGAGACCAATTGTCATTCTTAATCTCTTAAGTTGCCTCAGAGCAAAGTTTTTTACAATCGGGTGTGTCAACTGTCCTATTCTGAGACAGGCAAATGTCTGTGTGGGAAAGATGTCCTCCTCTGCATGAGGGAATGACTCCTCCCAGGAGTCATGGGTATCTATCTTCTGAGCTGTATCCACTGAGTCCCTAGTCCTGGCTTCTTCCCTCACAGCTCCAGTGCACTTCAACCTCCCTTTGCCAGAGCACAGGGAAATTTGTGTGTTGGCCCTTTAGGAGGATGCCTTGGTATCCATCAGTCTCTCCATGTTTGATAGCTGGGGGCAAGAAGGGCAGCGTGGTTGGGAGGTGGGAGGACAGTTGAGGGTGAGCAGGCCAGTAGGCAGAGTGGTTAGTGGAGATCAGGCAGGCAGGCAGGCAGGCAGGCGAGCTGTTAGGAGGCAGTGGTGCTGGATTTCAAGAGGGATATGTGACTTCTGGATTGGCTCAATTCATAAACTGGCAGTCAGACATCCCCCAAGGGGTCCCAGATTAGAGACAGTGCAGGCCAGGTTGAGGGACACACCCTCCTGTGAACGAATTTCATGCACCGGGCCACTGGTATATCCATAAAGATATATTTTGTGATTCCAAGAATCATATGCTTGTTGAGGAAATATGACAACCAAATTAACGCATCTTAATAAATACAATATAAGTATTTTGTCAACAGGCTGAAAAGTGATATGTGTGGGTTCATAAGGTCTGTTTTTAATAAAAAATGAGGGTGGAAAGGCACACTTGAAAGAGTCAGGCATTGCCAGTTGCTAAATCACAGAGTGCACATAGTTGTGAAAAAATAAGGCAAACGTGACTCATTCATATCAGTACAAAGATGTCTTAAAGTGTAACATAGAGTCTCTCACTATTAATTATGTTGGAAAGTTGAAACCATTGAGGGAATCAGTGTAGTTAAGAACAATATGCCTCTGCAGTTGAATATACACAAACAGCCTATCCATTTAAATTGTGGATGTGCTAGTGAGCGCATAAATTAAAGGGTCATTTGTGGACATTTTGGATAAGAATTAGTACTGAAACATGGTAATATTTATGGGAAATGTAATATTTCTCATATTTTGAAGGAGATCTGGGGCTCTTCACATGAGCTGTTAAATGCTCGTAGTACAGCTAAAGGCAGTAAAATTTATATTGCCATCATTACCAAAACTAAGTTTATACATTTAAAGTAGTCAGCAGTAGGAGAGAGCCATGCTAAATTGGTGATAAATTAGAAAATTGTATGTGTAATGAATTTGGCATGTACTGGCCCAATAAAATATTACTATGCACAGGTGATATCTTGCCAGTATTAGAATAGATGCAAGTGCACAACTAGCACATGTGGCTTTTCCTGAGTCCAAAATGTAGTTGAAAGCGTAGCATAAAAGTTCTAAGGTAAGTGAGACAGTCAATTTTGAAAGTAAATGGACATAACTTGCCTCTATATTGTGGGCATCCAGGAGCAATGAAAGTGTTTTAACCTAAATGCTAATAATTCAATACTTGCATACCGAAATAACTATTAGTTCTTAGGGGAACGTGCATGAAGAAGTGAGTGTAACGGGAAAATTAGGAAGTTTTTAGTAATGTCGAAAAGAGATTGTGAGCAACAGAGCAAAGTAGAGAAGGAGAAAAGTCGATAGAGGCTTGTCAAGCTATAGGTAGGCACTGATAAATATGTATGTGGACATCATGGAATTCCTTGCACTTTGTTCAGAATTGGAAAGGTTTTTCCCACCAATGGTCATTTAAGAAATTAAGGAAGATGTACAGGGAGGACAAGATGTCAGAAGATAATACATTCCAGAGTAACATATCACAGCACATACAAGCATGAGCCTAAATAGAGTCTAAGAGTAAATTTAAACATTGTTGTGGAAAGAGGAAATAAAGTGTTGTTTTGAATTATTGTTTTCCCATAAAACATTGCTCTCCAATGTGATATCCTCACATAAATATTTGTCATTTACAGGAACGCTGTCACGTGGGAGAGGAAGTTATGCAGGCGTTCCTTGCAAAGAGACAATCCCTTCCAGGAGAAATTACCATATATCTCCAAGAGATGATGATTGCACTACTAGTTATAGGTAATGGGCAATAAAGCGTAAGACACATAACTATACTATACACTGTCTGTTGTTGAGGTGAATTTCATCTATCATAACACTAAATATTTACCATTGACCAACTAAGTAGCATGTAGTATATTCAGAGTCTTATGTCACAACTGTATCTGAGTATGTCCAAAACATCTTTATCACTCATACATAAAAGCTCTCCAGGTAAAGCAGTCGCTACCATTCTCTTCCTCAGTCCAGCTTCTATGAAAAACCAACCAGGGTTCTGTCTGTATTGATTCACCTGTTTTCCACAGATCATAGTATCAGAATGATACTGGATAGGACATTTTGTGCCTGGCTTGTGTCCATTACCATAAATGTGTCCAAGGGTCATCCATATGGCAGTAATCAGTTCACCGCCACTTTTATGGCTGGTTAAATATTCCCTTGCAGCTCTAGTGAGTGCACACAGCTCGTTTACCACTTCAACCGTTGGGGTCCTTTCCACCAGAGGACTGATGTGAGCATTTTGGACTAGTATTTCATAGAAGTCTCCAGTTATTGTGGGTGCAAAATTTAGAGTGGAATTTCGGAGTCATATTGCAATTCAGTGTTAAATGTTTGTTGTAGGAGTTTCCATTATTTTCCACAGCAGCCACGCCTTGTCCCCTTTCTGTTCCTTGTGTACAGGATTCCAGTGGCTCTAAATTCCCAACAAGCCCTGGTATTTTCCTCTTCAAACATTGGGACCTACTTAGGAATAAAATGGTATCTCACGTAGGTTTTGGTTGGCATTTCCCTAACTATCCATTATTTTGATGCTCTTTCCATGAGCTTGTTAGCTGTTTCTGTATCGTGTTTGGAGAAATGACTCTTGAAGCCTTCTGTCCATTTGCCTTTTCCTATTTTTACAGAGGTTCATATGACAGCTGTGGTATGTGTCCAGATATACTGCGTGTAAGTGACAGGATTGGAATTAACAGGCCATCTTGTGTTTAACTGGAATTTTACTTTTATTTGCCCCAGGGAGTACTATATGCAGTATGTGTTTTGTATTATCTTGGAAGTCTTGTATTCTTTTCTTAGTAGCTCATTTGGAACAGTCCAAATCTTTCAGGAGTGAAGGATCATACTCATTTATTTTCCTTATTAAAGAAATGAAGTGCAACATTTTCTTTTTTGTTGTTTCTCACCTGAGGATATATCTCTGCTGATCTTGGGAGAGTGGACGGAGGGAGTGGGGCTGAGAGAGAGCTACATCAATGTGAGAGAGATACTTTGATTGGTTTCCCCATGCATAATCCCCAACCAGGGCCAGGGATGGACCCTGCAAACCAGGCTCATGCCCTTAACCTGGAATCAAACCAGGGATCCTGCAATGCCAAGACCGGTGCGCGACCCACTTAGGCACACCAGCCAGGGGTGTATTGTATAATTTTTTAATCAGAAAGAGCTTTTGACAGCATGAAGCATAATAGGAAGGTCAGAATTCCAGCCCGTTTTCAGAAAATGTGCCTTCATATATATTCATAGTCAATTATTTCAGTCAAAACATTATTCTTCAGCTGTATTTTAAATAATTGTAAGCTCCCTTGTCTACCTCAGCTTTACTGACATATTTTTAGCGCAGATGTATAAAAGCATAGGTTTGCCAACTATTTAAGACTTTACTAGGTTCATGTCATACTGACATAAAATTATTCGTTAAGATGTTAAAGTATTGTTATTTGGTCACTGACATTACAGGATGCACAGGTGGTGCACCACCAACCCAAGGGCCTCCTCTGACTTATGGTGGAAGGAGTCACTGGGATGATTATTACAGCCTCACAGGAGATGGGTATGATGGGGGGGGGTGTGCATAACACTTACTGCAACAGCCGATGGGACACCTCTTTAAGAGGCCGTGAGTGTGATGCTGGTGGGGATCATAGGATTCACCATCTATGCAAGAGAGTGTGAATCATGCAGTGCAGTAGCTCAGCTTATTGAGATTCTCAAGGGCTGCCAAGAGGGAAGTCCCTGTGACAGATGAAATAGAAATTGAACTTAAAAATAATGCTATGTTATGGAAGGCATTTATTTGAAAAGAAATAGCCTTCTGTTATTTAAGAATGAATAGAAGCAAATGGTGGGTTTGGGGAAGAAACAAGAATTTTAGATCCCTTTGTGAAACTTCTGCATAGAATGCAAAGTTTGAATTCTTCAAGGTTGTTTTATAAGTGTTGATTTTAATAACTATATACTTTAATGTTTAAATTGAATATCTGTATTGTTAAAATATTCAGAATAAAGTTTTCCACTAAATGGGATTTCTTGTCTCATTTTACTACAAACACATAAAAGCAATGTGTTTGGATGGTGAGGTGAATTCTAGGCCCTAAATTTCCCAAGGTGTCTTTGGCCACAAGTGCATGAAGTCTTTGAAGTGAACTGCATACAAAATGAAGCGTTGTGTTACTTCTTCATGGCATGCTGCCCTGTTTCCAGTTGTCCGGGGGAGGTAATCAAATGACGTATTCTTGGAAAACCTAACTGGAAAAAAGAATTGAGGCACCTCCAACAAGGCTGTAAAGCAATTGTTCACCTCTTTCCTGTGGCATTTTGTATGTCCTCAATCTTTAAAGGAATAGTATATGTAGGAAGAAAAATTACATATGGAATAATATAAATGTTTGAACAAATCTAAATGTAAGCATCCTTTGGCTTATTGAAATGCCATCAGCACCTTTCTGAAGTGGGAATAACAAGACTGAAACAGAATTTGCCACTTAACAAGCTTTCCTGAATATACCTCTGAATTAAATAAACAAAAGTGCCCGTCGATTGAGATATGTATTTTTCTATAGAACTGCTCATGCACTTCCTCTTCAACTTTTTGACATTTAATATATGCTCTCCACACATCGAGTTATCTTGAAGCCTCAGTATTTTTATGAGTGAATGTCAACAAATGTCCCAACTGGGAAAATTTTTAAAAACTCACCTGTTGGACTGTTGAGTGTATAGTTATCAACAAGCTTTCCAACTTCAATTTTAAAAATCTCCCCCAAAATGTTTTGTTTCTTAGTTATTTTTACTGGAATACTGAATGGGAAATTAATTGTGGAAGCTGGAACCTCAACTGTTGAAGGACTTTAATGTCTATCCTGTTAGACTTGGGGATGGTAGTGGGACAAACCCTGGTCGGTATGGCTCAGTGAGCCCCTTTTTCATTGCCAGCTGGAATGCTGCTGGATTGGTGAAATACCTAATAAAGCCATTTGGATGCCAAATTTACTCAGCTTAATTTTACCACTGTAGGTTTGTACTGAAAACGTACTATGGTGTAGAGAAATACTAGACAAACAATACAAAACTTCACATCATGAAATAGATCACTTTATATACAATCCCATGGGGAAGTGGACTAGAAAGGAAGATTAAAGGGGAAGAAGGAACAGCATAAAAATCCTGACCATGACAAAAGGCTACTTCTTGTATTTCTAAACAGATATTCTGGGTATCAAAACCTTAAGCTATGTACATACTTTTAGACATATTTATTGTCATTGATTTCAAAGAGGAAGGGAAAGGGAGAAAGAGTTAGAACCATCAATGGTGAGAGAGAATCCTTGATTGGCTGCTTCCTATAAGACACCTACTGGGCTAAGAGCCCAAAACGGGGACATGTCCCAGTCTGGGAATTGAATACTGACCTCCTGGTTCACGTGTCAAAACTCATCCACTGAGCCAAGCAGGCCAGGTTTTGGCTCTTCTTTATTCAGAGTCTTCCCTTTGACATTCGTGTGCTCAAGCTGCCCTGTATCCAGCCTACCTGACTGCTGTGCAGATTGGTGGACTCTGGGGTACATTCTAGTAGTAAGGAACCTACTATGTGTGCCTTACTCTCCGTGCTTGTTTTCTAATGCCCTAGAGACTCTGCCCATAGGGCCTTCATGTACATGATCTCTGTGCACCAGCAGTCACCTCCTATCCAGGTCTCTTCTCTGCCCATCTTCATAGATGCAGTCTTTATCTAAGGTTTCTAAGCATCATTGCGTTGATACTATGCTTTTCTGAATATTTTGATGGAAAAGTCCAGATTCCAATATAGAATTTTTCTGGATTTCTCAGTTGTGGTCTCGAGAACAAATAAAGCGTCAAGTGCAGGACACTTGGTTTTAGAGGCAACATGCAGCAATGAGTTTTCTTTTGTTGTGTCTTAATATGGTGGGTTTTTAAAATTGATTCTTTAGAGAGAGGTGAATGGAGAGAGACAGGCACAGAAGCATGCATTCATGTGAGAGGGAAACAATGTTGGATGCCTGGGGACTTAACCTGCAACCTGGACATGTGCCCTGGCCAGAAATCAAATGGCTAAACTTTCTGGTGCACAGGACAATGCCCAGACACACTGGCCAGGGTGCACTGACTTTTATTTTCTTCCTTATCTTGCATCTGGTGGTTAATAAATACCATCAATGCTAATAACAGTGGGCAATTCCAGAGGAGGACATGCTGACAAGAGCTTTACATAAGTTGGCCCCACAGGTGAATCTCCCCACAAGGCAATGGGCATGATCTCTATGTGTGGAGGAATTAACACCCTGACCACAGGATGTTTTGCCTTTGCCCTTCCTCCCTCAGAACCTGCCAATTTTTATGATTTTCCTCAAATGCCAGAGGTTCTGATTCCCATCATGGACACTACTCCCTGTCAAGGTGGGGATGGGAAGAAAAGATGCATGTCAGACAGAGGGACAGGGAGAGGGAGAGGGAGAGAGAATAATAGAGAGGAAGAGAAAGAGAGCGTTTGCTGTAAGAGATATACATTTTCTGACCCATGTTCTCTTATCCCCTTTTATGGGGGGTGGGGAGCTCACCGACGGTTACAGAGACTTTGGCATTTTCTCTTCCTACTAAAAGAAGCAGATTGTGCCTGGCCAGTGTGGCTCAGTAGGCCTATGAACCAAGAGGACTTAGTTCAATTCTCAGTTGGAGCAGGGGCTGGAGTTTACGCCTGGATCTCCAGGTGGATGTGCAGGAGAAAGCCAACCAATGATTTTGTCTCATTATTGATGTTTTATCCATCTCTCCCTCTCCCTTCCTCTCTGAAAACAATAAGAATTGTACTAACAAACAGAAAAATGTGCTTATATGCTGATGGGCCCAAGCTAGAAGAGTGGAAGGTAGAAGAAAAAGAAAGGAATGGCAATAAAAAGAGAACGAAGGGCCAGGTGCTGTATGTGACAAGCTAGGAAGCTGCTGACACCCAGCAGAGAGCAGCAAGCACATGAGTGGCTGGCACTGAATGAGAGGCAGTAGAAGGAGAAAAACCAGGACTGACTTCCTCACATTTAGGGAGACATACAGGCAAATGGAGCCGTGCCCCGGGCCTGGATGTGTGGCCTTCTCCCTAGGTGGTCCTCTGGCAGGCCACTCAGTGAGCAAACTGAGACAGCCTAGGGCCAGAATGAGGTGGCAGGTGGGCAGGGAGCCTGTTCCATGCTGAGCAGCTAACTGTCCATTGACTGTGGGATCCAACAGCACACTAGGACATCTCCCTTTCACTTGGTTGTATTGCCCCTCAGGGTGGCCCTCCATACCCCCATCTCCCCGGTGTGACCTTCACCTGTGTCCACTTAAGTGCTTTCCGGGAACTGGCTTGAGGTTGTCCACTCTTTAGAACCGGGGTCTGTCACTGGCTCAGAGATGCTTTACCACCTCCTTGATTGATGGGAAGGAGGATCATGAGGGGAAAGTCTTCGAACATTAGACCATCCTCTACAAAAGGATGTCGTATTCTTAGGACAGGACACAGAACAAAGCAGGGGTTTATGCCAGCTTAGTATTTTGCTGAAAAGAATGTAAATGTGTTTACAGGCCACAGGAACTTGAATTCAAGAAGGGGATGTATCCAGGGGAATGACAGGCCTGGACTTGTGAGGCCAGTGGTCTGGGTCCCTGGCAGGCTGATATCCCTTTCAGTACTTGGGGCCTGACTGGTGCACAGGGAAGCCCTACCATGGAGCGGCCACAGGCCAGCGATGGAGGCTCCCAGTGGGGAGGAGTTTTAGTCCAGGGACTGGACTAGTTACCTGTGATGGCCCCAGAGTAGTTGTACCACAGTGGTGCTCACTGGAAGCCACTTTTTCCAATCCCTGTGGACGCACCTTGTGTGCGCTGACCCACTGAACAGTCACAGAGGTGAGTGAGTAGGTACCGGTGCACCAGAAAGAACCACCAAACCAGAAAGTATAAATGGTGATGTGATCTCCTGGGACCAACCTCAACCAGCCTAGTGTCTGCGCATCACGATGCTCATGCCTTCTTACTTGGCCAGTAACTGCAGGTGGGAGAGTTGGGTTAACATGTCATGGAGGACACCAGATGGTTAACATCCAGTTCTCTTTATTACTGACATTTATTCACAACCATTCAAGCAAAGGTAATCCCCGCATCTACCACCCAAACCTCAGTCTCTCCCCCTGAGAGATTCAGGTGGATATTTCTAACTCCTTAGGACAAATCTCCCCAAAGAAACCATTGAGTCCCCTGTCAGCATTTCCCCCCACCCTGAGTATTTGTCTGAAACTGGCTGCTGTGTTCCTGTACGGTATACTTGTGTCCGGGTTTCAGTGCCCAAGGGCCCAGAGTAAAGCCTATGAGATGTACACCCAGCTGGACACTCAAGCAACAGGATCACAGAATGGGAGTTGGGTCAAGGAAAGTACTACAGCCACAGTGAGGACAGGGGTAAGCGCAGAGCCAGACCATGCTGGGCCGCCCCAACTCCTGCAGCATATGCTTCAGCACGGCATGCATCTGGGCAAGTCGGCCCAGGTTGATGGTGCCGCTCCTTTCCTCGTAACTCTCCAGGGGGGCCGCATAAATCACGCAATTCAGCTTGCTCAGCCCAACAATGTGGCGAAGCAGGTCCTCCAGGACGATCATGGAGATGGGGTTTTCACAGAAACTTAGGGTTGTGAGCTGGGAGCAGTGGCTCAGGGCTGGCAGGATGTCCAGGAACTGGGCATCCATGATCCCACACTTATCCAAGTCCAGGTCCTGGAGAGTGGGGGAGGCTCTCTCTAAAAGAAATCGGAGTGACCCAGAACTGATATTGGTCAGGTTGAGCCCACTGAAACTCAGGCCTTTCAGCTGGCTGACGTTCAGTTGCTGGGATAGATGTCTCAAGTCTCTTTCGAAAAGCAGGCAGTTAGTGATGGACAGGGTCGCCAAGGGGGTCCTCAGGCACCTGGGGAGACATAGAACAGTTACATGTGGGGGATGGACCTGGTGGGCAGAGGCAGGTGAGGATGATGCAGGCCTTCATGGTAAAGAGGCGGCCCATGTCACCAAAGCCTAGAGTGTTCCGGATGATGATCAAACCCAGGATGTTGCACAGTGAAAAGTGACATTCAAGTCAGAGCAAATTTGAGTGGAATCTTTCCCCATCTGTTATCTGCTCCGTGATGGATTCAACTGGATGAAACCTCACACACTCCATTTACTCATCCGTCAAGTGGAGCACATCATACAGCCCAGCCCAAACACACAGGTGTTCTGAACATAAAGGTGGGAGGTAAAGATGGGAGGAGCTCAGAAAGGAGCCTGACCCAGGGTCTGAAGCAGGAGGCAACCAGTGCATTTTAGTATTGGAGACATGTCCTGAAATGCCTGCAACTCGGGCTTCCTTCCAGCCACAGCCTAGACCCCTGTCACCATCATCTTTTAGCCCAATGAGGCCTCTGGCAGTTGTGCAGAAAGGGCTAACCTGGGCACAGTCAGGCAACATCAAACGAGAGCTGACACCCTCCAGGAACTTAGATCACTGCACTGTTTACAAACCACCTATCCAATTTCGTAATGACTCCCTCAGGAACCCTGCATTTACCACGCATTCTGTTTGCAAGAGCCTATGGCAACCCTTGGCAGACAGGTGAATGAGGCAGGTTTGGAGTGAAAGGCTGCCATGGCCAAATCTCTAAGTGCGGAACTTAACCCCTGAAACCTCACCTCTGATTGGCTTTCCCCTTGTCATTGCAATCCTCACTTGGTTCTATTGCATCATCTTCCCTTCCACACCACTTACAAGGATGCCCAAAGCTACCATCCCCTGGCCTGAAGCCTCCATTACGCCAATTCCTAGCAAGGAGTCCCTTTAGTAGCCTCTGTCCTAGTGCATATGTCCTACCTTTGTCTGGGGGGTTATGTGACAACATGCAAGGTGACAGAGCGGTGAACAAGACACTGACTGTGTGGACCGTCTAGTGGCTCAGGCACTCTAGCACTGCTGAGGGACTGCACACAGGAGAGCCCATCACTGTGCACTGAAATGGAAAGGGACTCGATCTGGTCGTCAGGGAAAGCTCGCCACCCCTCACCTGAGGATCTCGTCCAGGCGGCCTCTGAGGATGGAGACATCATCCAAATTGAGCTCCTGGAGGTGGGGCAGGCTGAGGAACTGAGAGGTGACCAGGCTAACACACTGCTCCTCCTCCTCCAAGGTGGTGTGAGAAGACGTGAAGACATGGGAGAGACGGAACCGGCGCAGATTGCCCATCTGGCCCAGGTAAGGAGCGAACTTCCTCAGGGTGGACAGCTTCCAGGTACAGTTTACCTCCAAATCCTGGACAGAGTCCAGCTGCACCATATCCAGGATGTTAGTGTTTTGCTTCGACATCGCAAAAACCTTCAGCTTCTTACAGCAAAGGTGCAGCAAACCTCTCCTCTCGCTGATTTTCTTAATCAGGTAGCTGAGGGACTCATCAAGGACACCTTTCTTGAGGCAAAGGTCTACTAACAGCTCCACAGGGGCCAAGGGTGGACTTGGCCTGGCCGTTAAGCTGCGCACTTTCCCCCTCTTCCTCATGGGCTGCGGGGCCTCAGGCTCCAGCAGTGAGCACAGATGGGCTCTGGTTCCGGCCCACACAATCCAGAACTCCTGATGAACTCTCTTCTGTAAATTAAGCACCTGCAGTTTCCATCTCCTGTGGAGAAAATAGGAGTTATGCTGGGGTGCATTATGATAACAAGGAATAAGACCATGAGTCTAGGAATCTGGGCAGCTGGGCCAGACACCTGACTGGACTTTTGACTCAATGTCCCAGAATCACCTGCTCCTGGTGCTACTGGGATCCTTCATGGTCCCCATTCCTGGTACATTTAGGTGCCACCAGGAAGGAGTGGGCTCGTGTCCCTTCGGTCACCCTCGGCATTTTCACCAGCCGTATATATCCGAAGCCTGTTCCCACAATGACCCCAGCAGTGGCTCCAAGGCCTGCCTCAGTTCTCCCTTTGGCCCTGCACACTCCCGGATCCCAGCTGTAACTGCTCAGATCCCCAGGGTGCTACCAGGCAACTGAATCCCCCATACCTGTGTCGAGTGTCCTGGGCAGGCAGGACATCGAGTCCCTCGAGCACAGCCTGCAAGATATCCTGGTAAGGCTGCCGATGGTTCATCAGGGCCCCCAGAGGGAGGCAGGGGAAGGGCCAAGCCTGCACCATGGCCTTCAGGACTCTGCTGTGCTTCCCAGCGAAGGCTGCAATGAACAGAGGTGGGAAGAGCTCCATAGGAAGCCACTCCAGAGCAGCGATGGCTGAGGCTTCATCCCGCAGCAGGCTCTGACATGCCAGTTCCAGGAGTCTGCGTGGAGCTGGGAGGCTCATCCCCATGAAGCTGCTATGAAAGAGATCATGGGAGACAGTCAGGAGCAAGGCATCTTGTCAGGCTGAGCATGAGCAAACCCGGCCCTTCTCCCTTCAGAGGCACCAGCTGAGGGCCAAAGGCACTCCTCCAGCAACAACTGGAGCGCCCCCCAAATTACCCCAACCCCGTTTTCTGCTTAGAATCTCAAAGCCACTCAGCCCTGCCTCTCCTCTGCCACTGGCAGGACAAGAACCAGGCACCAAGGAGGGGTGAGATGACAACTGGACACCTCCCGCATCTACCCACTGGCTAGCTGGAATTCTGCTGTGCAGTGAGTACTGGGACACCATAGAGAGGATTCCACCCTTTCCAGAAAAAAAGTTTCTGAGGATCACTGAAGGACTGAAAACGCCTGGAGTAGGGAGCAGCCCGTGGCCCAGGACTGCCTCTTGCTAATTTCCAGGAAATAAAATAGATGTGGAAGATTAAGGAACACCCACACAATGGGTACCATTGAGGCTTTTGACGCATTTTAAATGAGGAATATAAAAGCAGCACAAACGTTTCCTGAAGCAAGGGGGAGCTGGAGGTGAGAAAAATAACGATTAATTCCAACATGTACATTTTACTGTGTGTCCCTTCTCTGAATATTAGAATGACCACTTTATCCATGACAACAGATGGCTCACATGTCACCACTAAGGCTCCTCTCAATGAGAGGCTGCAAGCCCTGGTCAGTGTTGCTCAGTGCCTTGAGCCTCCTCCCGTGCCCGCCAAAGGTCTCTTGAGGGCTCCATTCCTAACCCCCATAGGGGGTGGGCAGGAGCCAGCTGATGGATGTTTCTCACATCAATGTTTCTCTCTCTCTCTCCGCCCACTCCCTTCCTCTCTTTCTAAACATCAATTGGCTGTTATGAAAGACTTTCATTAAGACCTGTTTTCACACAGACAGCCCAGCCGCTAAAAACTACAAAAAGGATTTTGCCACTTTGGCCTACAATAGGTTCCTTAGCAATACTTGACTTTCAGACACAGCAAAAACTTACCCTTTGAACCTCTATGAATGGCAAATGCCAAAACAGAAATCAAAACATTTTAGAATAAGGCAAACCTGCATCCAGAGGCAAAGGCAAAGTCTGCTCATTTGTATGGAAGAAAGGACAAATCTCTGGGTTCTTGGCCTACAGGTCGTTGGGGACCGCCTTAGGCTCCTGACTCACCAGAGCAGCATGGTGCAGGGAGCCCTGTGCTCAGAGCTGGACATTGACTCTCACGCTCTAGATTCTGTTTCCTCCTCTGCCTCCTCAGAAGCCATTATGCCCCGTCTGACCACACCTTCCTTCTGAGGTCCTAGCTGAAATGGCTACTTCCACCTGAGAGCAAAACCTTAGCCCTGGATCTCCAGGCATTTAATCCTGATGGGGTTTTGCACTCTCCACACCTCCAACTGAACCCTAGGTCCATTCATGAAAGGAAAAGAAAAGGAAACCAGCCTGGAAGTAGACTTGATGTGGGTGTTGGTGCCACATCAAAATTCCCTAATGTTCCCGTTAACACACCTTTAGGGAGACAGTGTATCATCTGAAGAGCGAAAGAATTTCAATGCAACTGTATTGAGTACCAAACAGCCCCTGAGACTTGATGTTACCTACAATTGCAAATCCCGTACCCATTCAAAGGGGAACAGAGGGACAGCTGGTCTTCCAGATTTTGAGGAGCAAGCCTTCCCGAGAGGAGGTCAGGCCAAAATCACATCTAGGGATTGATCAGGAGAAGGGAGGGGCTGCACGTTTGGAATGGGACAAAGGGAATTACCCAGGACAAGGTGAACATTGGGGAAACTCAAAGACACTGACTGCATCAACTTGAGAACTTAAAAGGCTAGTGGTGAAGTAGGAAACTGGGTGGATCCCTTAAACCCAAGCTGACGGGGCGTATAGGCAGGAGATTCTGTCACCCTTCCTCTGTGGAGGTAAAGGGTATTTCCTCTCAGAAGAACCAGATCAGCTCAGCAACCTGGCTTGAGAAAATTAAATGTGAAAATGTGGGTTGTGGTGAGGCCAGAGGAGGGGTGTGGCAGCTGAACCTGGGATGTGACTTATACAATTCTGAAAGCCACTGAGGGCTGAGAGTCGTGGGCTCTTTGGAATCTTGGAGGCACAGTAAAAAATAAATGTGGGCCAAAATACCTGTGTATCCTTACCAAGGAGCTACTACAAAGGGCATTCATTTTAGCTCAGGAATCCTATTCTACATCCCAACCTTTCACAGGCAACAGGTTATTCCCAGCCAAGTTCCAGGGGCCGGGGCCCTAAACATGACTGCCAAAGTCTGTATAAATAACTAATGTTTTCTCAACCCCAGGGAACAATCCATGCAAATTTGGCTTCAGAAAGCTCCTTCTGGGCCCAGGCCTACAACTCTCACTCAGATTGTGAGGGAAAATGTCCTCTCTCAGGATTAAGCACAGTGCACTGATACACCTTCCCCTTCAGAAGATTTGAAGCTGTACTTGGCATGTAAGGATCTGCCATAGTTTGGGATATCCCCATGCTGTACTGAGTCACACATTGGATCTTTTGAAATCCAGGGAGACACAGACAGAGAGAGAGCCAGAGGGCGGGGGGGGGGGGGGAGGCAAGAGAGAGAGAGACAGAGGCAGAGAGGAGCAACTTTTCTGTAGGCTCTTCTGTACCCCCTGCATTGTGATGCCCAAACAACTTTCATATTCCAGGCAGAGGGACCACGTGACAGATTACCACAGTGGTGTTGACCTGAAAATTCCAGACTGGCTGATGAGGTTTCTGGAAGTGGTTCAAACTGTAATGAGGTCAGCAGTTGAGTCTAGACTTGGTATCATGGGCTTAAAGCCGGAGTGGTGCCACCTGGGGTGAGATTTTCTCTTTAACACAAACATTACATGCACCAGGCAGAAACTGGAAAATTGGAGGAGCCCAAGGTCAGGCAGCTTCTATGAGATTCCAGTGTCCAGGAGATACAAGGAGGCAGGAGGGACCACTTAGAATGACCTAGAAACAAAGTGTGAGCGAACATGCCTTCTTCATGAGCAAGAAATACTCCTCTATCCACCACCCCCCCCATACGGAGCCTGCTTTCCCAGGGCATGTGCTGTGGCACTGGGGGCAGGAGAACTTCATGCCCAGTATTGGACAGGCTCCGCCGACTCCCAGCACCCACACATGAATTTGGGGGATGTTTTCACCACATCCTGGTCACCTGCCACCTGCTCTCATCATGGCACTCACTTATGTACAGGACACAGTAGCCTCTGAGCCCATGAGAAGGGCCATCCTGTGCAACCGCCTTCTCCAGTCAAAAAATTGCTACTGTGATCCCAGGTCATCTGCCCTTGTGACCTCTTTTTAAGAAAGGGGGTCCTTAGAATGTGCTCCAAGTCTGGGACCCTCTTTATGCATCCCTGGAATGTCAGTCAGCCCATCAGGAACCTGATGCTGGGGACACCCACTGACAACAGAAATCAGGAGTTCTCCCCAATTCTTCTGAGCTGTTTTGGAGAACGTGACAAGCTACAGTGTACAGAAGGAAAATCAACATCCCAGCTGCCTTTCTGGATCCAAAGAGGCACCAAAGAGGCAGGACGATGCCCTTCCTGGGTTCCACAGCAAGCCCTGCCTCTGTGGGCCTTCAGAGGCCCTGGGGACCAGTCCTCATGCATGGGCCTTCCCATCGTCCAATCTCTTCACCCAGCCTTTGAGCAGATACCCTTCCAGCTGGCTTCTTTCCCTCTGCAGTCAGACCTCTTCCTACACTGACCTATTTTGTCCTCTGTGCCTTTTTCAAACTCACAAGTCTCTGCTGGCACTACCTGACCTGCCTGTGCCCAACAATACCTGGTTTCACTTCAGACCCAATGACATCTAGATCTAAACAAAGGATTGCCTCTCTTTCTTGCTCCCCAAGGAGAGCATGCCTCACATCCAGGACATGCCTGGGTCTAGCCATTGAATGCCAAGGACGCTGTAGGAGGGCTGGCAGGAGGCACTGGCACAGAGTGGACATGTTCTCAGGGATGTCCACGGGTCGACCGATCCTCGCCCACCAAAGACAGACTCCTCTCCTCTCTCTCTTCAATACATGATTTACTCAAGAACAGTCACTGAGTGCCTAAGGTGCATTCACTGCTATTCCGGGTGACCTGCAGGGACACTTCATGAGAATGTCACGGTCTTCCTCAGAGTATCTCTGAGGCACGAACCCTCACTTGTCTGAGTAGAGAAATGAAAAAACAAAACAACTGGGCGGGAAAATGTGTAAATCACAGGCTGGTCTTGCTTTGCCCTGTAGAGCATGCCTCACAGAATGGTACCTCCAGGTATAACCTGCCCAGCAATCCTAATAACCATAGGAAAAGTTGTCATTTTTCAATGGCCATTACAAATTTTTATCACAACATTAAAAACTCTGTTAGAAACATACCATACATGCAAATAAATAAAGTTTTAAAATCACTACTTAGCACCCTGTGATTTTAAATATTTGAGAATTAAAAAGTGACATGCGCTTTGCAAACTATTTCCTGAGTAGTTTAAACATGGCTTGCGGGTCTTCTGCTCATACAACTTTCCACACAGAGTGAGAGTTTTTTCCATGCCCTGGTCAACTGTCACATTCTTTCTAGGTTTGGATAAGCTTCCAAGGTCCCATTCCTTCCTGCTGCCTACGTGGGCACATGTCTCTGGGAGAGTTCCTTTAGTGTGAAGCTCTTTGGCCTCATGGCTTACCCTGGGACCTCTCCATCCTTTTTTTTGGTCACAACCATGTTGCTCATTTACACTTCTCTGGGAGCTGGCCATTGTGAACCAGAAGCTGGGTTCTGAGTCACGATGATGAGTAAAAGTAATTCCTCATGTTTGGCAGAATTTAAGAAATTATGGAAGCATTTCACTTTCCAAGTCTCATTACTTCTCTCTCCAGACAAGGGACCTTGGCCGGGGCCATCAACTGACTACCTTCTCCATGTGCAGTAACTGAGGCCTGAATCAGTCGCCTGCACTCGTATCTCTGAGTGAGTCATGGGACGGTGACAAAAGAACAAGGCCCTGGTTCCTGATGTACGGCTCCCATGGCCATCACCTGGGCCAGCCTGATGGGAGTATGCCTAGAGAAGTCACCAGTGAATGGGAACATGCCACTCTCTGTGTGGCAGCGGTGGACACAATCAGGGTCATGGGCAGAGAGCAGGAGTACCCATTTAGGTGACAATCACCTGCCACAATCCAGGTGCTCAGCAGGTCTGTGCTCAGCCATGGTGTAGGGACCCAGTCAGGTCTTCAGGAGGATAGGGTAGGTGATGGTTTGATATTCTCAGGGAGCACTAGGAATGACCTGAGAGTATGTAAATTTACTGATGAGGTGCCACCCACAAGATCTGGGTAGCAGTTGTGCATGGAGGCCCCTCCAACAGCTGAGGTAGAGGGAAAGAAAGGGGTGGGGGACCCAGCTCAGCGCTGGGGCCACAGGAGGCATAGCTCCAGGGTGTCTCCCTCTTGGCCTGAGCTCCGCTATGCCCCGCCGCCTCATCCTCTGCACAGGTGGATCATACTAAGGAGGGCACCTTCCGGCAGCCCAGGGCTGACAATTCTCCGAGCCCAAACTACTCTGGAGTCATGGCCTTGATCTCTCCTCTCAGGGTCCTGCGACCAGTATGTCCTTAAATAGCCACTCTCAATGTGGCTGAGACACTAGTAACACGAGGGGTTACCACCAGGTGACCTTAGTACCAGCAGCATCTGTGTGAGGCCTGATACTCCCAATGCATGAGGGCGAGGTCTCTCCATCCCCATTCTGTAGCTCCCAGGCCTCCCTGACCTCCTTGGGCTGTAGCCAGGGGACAGGTGGTGCACTACTGTTACTTTGTTTCAAGAACCATCCCTTACCCTCAGTGGTGCAAGCTCAGGGGAAGAGACCAAAACTTACCTGTCACCAAACACCAGTTAAGTCAGTCTGTGGGCTCTCATGCCAGCCCTGTTCCGAGCAGAGTTGCTGAACAAGGGGTCCCTAACACACTACAACTTCTTGTCTCACGCTCGCTCTCTTTTACCCCATGAAAACACAGGAGAACAAATGAGTTTTGGGGGACATGACCTGATAATACAACGGCTGCTCCTGTTTCTGCTCCCCCAGGAGGAGCCTGAGGATGCAGATCCCACCTCTTTCCCTAATGATGAGAATGGAAGAGGTGCAGGGCTTCTCTAGACACTCAAGGAGGCTCCCGTAACCAGCACACCTGAAGATGTCTTCCTTCCATGCTGGTTCAGCTCAGAATGGCCTCACGCCCGCCAGTACTTGGTTGCCCTGGTGGTCCATGGTCTCAGTCACCTGTGTCAACCCAGGTCAGAGTAAGAACCAAATGGTCCCCAAATAAGGAAACACCATGTTAACGCATGTACGTAGGAAGCCATGGGCTCCTGGGGAAATCTTCTAGAACACCGTGGAGGAATCTGAAAACTGGAGATGTGCCCTGGCTGGTTGGGCATCGTCCTACTAGTGGAAGGGCACAGGGTCGGGGCACGTACAGGAGTCAACAGTATTTCTCTCCTGTCTCTCCCCCACTCCTCTCTCTCTGTCAAATGGATGAAAAGAAAAGAAACCCAGATTACTTGAGAAGGTGGCGGCTGGCAGGACGGAGGGGAAAAAGGTGATGTGAGTGAAAGGGGAAAGGAGAGTGTGTGGATGTGTGTGTGTGTGTGTGTGTGTGTGTGTGTGTGTGTGTGAGTGAGTCAGGGACAGTTAAATATGGCAGGAGTATCAGAGCCTGGCAGAACCAGCTCTCCTGGACAGGGAGCACCTACCACCTCTGTGGACATTCCACACCATCTGGAAGTGGGGAGCAGCCTCTTGTAGGAACTCATAAACACCACTGCCAACACAGTCCTTAAACACTGCCCGCAACCCGGCAGCCATGCCAGCCCAAATCCTGCTGCCCCACCCAAAGACCAGTAGACCCTAGGACCTCCACCTCCAAAGGTACTGGCCTCCCAGAACAGTATGTGAGACATCGCCCCACCCCAGCAGCAGATATCTGGACACCACAGTTGCGCTTTGCCTGAGCGCAGGCCTTCTGAGCCCACCCTCCACAGGCCTCTTCTGGGTGCTGCTGAGAGCACCTGCTGGGCACACTCTTAGCCAAACAAGGGCGCACTGCTCCAGCAGTAGAAATTCTAAATTCCCTCTCCCTGGATACCTGCCCACAGACACCTCAGTCGTGCGGCTTCAGAGCCAGGGCCTTTCAGTTTGCGTCAGTGCGCCGCACTGACAAATGTACCTCAGTTGCCCCTGTTAGCCGCCACTGGACGTGCATATCCAACCACGGACACCGCAGCAAAAACTGAGTCTTCCCACCCAACAGCTGCAGAACTCTGGACACCACAGTTGCACCTTTCCAGTGTCCAGGCCTCCTGAGCCCAACCACCCCAACAGACATTTCCTGGGTGACTCTGTGAGCCCCTGCTGGGCACGCACAATTTCAACCAAGACCACAAGGCAGCAAAAACTGGGATATACCCCTTTCTATAGCTGACTTCTGGACACCGCAGTTGCGTCTTTTCAGCACACAGTTCTACTGAGACTGCTGCCCCTAACGGCAGCTCCTGATGCCACTTTGAGCCCTAGCTGGGCGTGCTCATATCCAAACAAGGCTGCACAGCCCCAGCAGTAGAAATGTGGACTTCCCCCATCCCGACTGCCAAACACCATACACCATGGTCGCATGGTTTTAGCACACAGCCCCCCTGAGGCCACTGCACCAGCAGGTAACTCTCAGGGCCTCTGTGACCTGCCACTGAGCACACTAGTATCCAACCAAGTGCTGAATGGCCCAGCAGAAGATAGTCGGACTTCCTCCTTTCCATCTGCAGACCTCTGGTCACTGCATTGCACTGATCCAGCACGCAAGTCCCCTGAGCCTGCTGCAAGGCACAACATGCTGGCATCCAGTCCCCACAGTAGCGCTGCTCCAGCACAAGGGCCCCCTGAGCCCACTGCCCCAGTAGACAATACTTGGGTACCTTTGTAAGCAGGCATTGGGCATCCAATTCCAATTATGGATGCTCATCCCCCAAAGCAGAAAATGGGACTTCTCCCTACACGGGCCAGAGGCACAGCACAATCACTCTGATCCAGTGTGTAGGCCCCACAAGCACACACCACTTGCAGACAGCTCCTGGTGCTATCACTGGGCATATGCCTTTCCAACTGAGGGTGCATGGCTCCCTCAGTAGGATGCAGGGCACCACCCCTCCCCCCCACACACCCCGGGTTACCTACCTCTGGACAGTCTGCTGCTGGATCCTAAACCCCTTTGTGATTCAGAGGGAAATCACACTGGCCAGAGTCCCACTGCCTCAACCACAAACTAGGAGATACCCGCCTCCGCACACTCATAGGCCTGGGACCTCATAGTGAGTTTCAGAGTAATGCTAATCCAGCGACGGTCACACCACACCAGCTAAAGTCACAGTTCCTGAGCCGCAGGCCCCAAGACTCCTTAATCCCAGGCAATGGTCTTTGGGAACAAACAGTGAGCACATACCAGTGAGACCTCAGAAAACCTTTTCCACCAGAGCCGGAACAATAATCACATCCAAAACACCTTGCAAAACAATGCTGGGGGTCAGTCACATTGCTAACCCGTGATAACACTTCATCCACAAATAAGACACTAACAGTCAAGACCCAACTACCTCAAGAGAACCCAAATAGCTCAAGTAGGGAGCTCCACTAGATGACCTATCCCAGAAGACCTGAGAGATCACACCATTAGAAACACCCCCAAAAGAACCTGCGTAGCAAAGCAGTTGAATCTAGCTCACAGATACAATACCAATATTACAACAAAACATAGGGAGACAGAAAAGCAATCCCCAAAGGAATGAATAAAGTGAAAACTACGGAAAAGGAGTTAAATGAAATGGAGGCAACTAACGTGTCAGATGAAGAAAGTTTAAAATGCAAGAGGAGTGCCTATGGGAGCTTTGTGACAACACCCAACAAAACAACATCTGCATCATAGGCATATCAGAAGGAGAAGAAGTGAAGCAAGGAATAGAAAACATGTTGGAAGAGATAATGACAAAAACTTCACGGATATTGGCCAGAAAATAACTATGCAAGTGCAAGAACCACACAGGGTCCCAAACAAGATGAACCCAAAAAGACCAACACTAAGACCCATCATAATTAAACATAAATGCCAAACTAAGAATCATAAAGGCCATTAGAGAGAGACAGAGAAAGTTACCTACAAGGGATCTCCCATTAGAATATCAACTGATTTCTCAACAGAAACACACCAGGCCAGAAGGGGATGGAATAAAATATACAAAGTGATGTGAAACAAGGGACTGAATCCATACCCAGCAAGTCTACCATTCAAAATTGAAGATGGAATCTGGACATTCACAGACAAAAAAGGGCTAAGAGAGTTTATTAACACCAAGCCAGCAATGCAAGAAATGCTAAAAGGACTGCTGTAAAAAGAAGAAACAGAAAGGCAAGATGAAACAAATATATAAGAATAAAAATGATGACAAACAAGTACATATCAATAACAACATTAAATGCAAAGGGATTAAATGCTTCAATCAAAAGACATAAGGTAGGTGAATGGATAAGAAAACATGATCCATATATTTGGAGTCTGTAAGAGACCCACCTCGGAGCTAAGGATTCACACAGACTGATAGTGAAGGGATGGAAAATAAAAGTGTTTCAGGTAAATGGAAATGAGAAAGAAGCTGGGATGGCAATACTTATATCTGACAAAATAGAACTCAAAGTGAAGGCCATAACAAGAGACAAGGAAGGCCACTACATAATACTAAAGGGGGAAATTCAACAAGAAGATATAACTCTGGTAAACATATATGCACCCAATACAGAAGCACCCAAATACATAAAATACACACTTCTGGAAGGTATTAAGGGACAGATAGCAATATAGTCATAGTTGGGGATTTTAATACCCCATTTACACCACTGGATAAATCCTCTAAACAAAAAAAAACTCCAAAGAAACAGCAATCCTAAATGACTCTCCAGTTCAGATGGACTTGACATCTTCAGAACATTTCATCCCAAAGCTACTGGATATACATTCTTCTCCAGTGCACATGGGATCTTTTCAAACACAGACTACAGATTAGGACACGCAACATCTCTTCAAATTCAAGAGCATAGAAATCATAATAAGCATCTTCTCAGGTCACAATGGCATAAAACTAGAAATCCACTGCAATAAAAACAATGAAAAAATCAAACACTTGGAGGCTAAATAGCATGCTATTAAACAATGGTTGGGTTATCAAAGAGATCAAAGAAGAAATGAAAAGCATCCTGGAAACAAGTGACAATTAAAACACACAATCCTAAAATCTATGGGATACAATGAAAGCAGCCCTGAGAGGCAAGTTCATAGCTCTACAGGCCTACCTCCAAAAACAAGAAAAAAATGGTAATGAAGTATCTAACCTTGCAACTTAATCAATTAGACAGAAAGCAACAAGAAATGCCCAAAGTACTCAGAAGGTAGTAGATAATAAAGATCAGAGCAGAAAGGAACAACAAAGAGACCAAAAAAATATAAAAGATCAATGAAACCAGGAGCTGGTTCTTTGAAAGGATACCAACAATCATGAACTGCTAGCCAGGCTCAACAAAAACAAAAAGAGATGACCCAAATAAACAAAATTATAAATGAAAGAGGTGAAGTAACAAATGACCCCACAGATATACAAAGGATTGTAAAAAATTACAACAAACAACTCTACTCCAACAAACTGGACAACCTGTGTAGCTGGACATTTGTAAACAAGGATCTGATGTCCTGCCAAGAAGAAGCGAATGTTCTATCAGGAGCACAGCGAGAACTGCAAGCGAGTCACGCTGGGTCAACATTGCACACAATCTTGAGTTCCAAGAACATTTACGTCCCTGAGAAAGGCTCAGATTAAATAGTTGTAGGTGTAAAACAGAAAGGGAGGGCACAGCTGCAAGTTGTCTTCAATATGCTATAGTAATCCTATATAATAAAAGGCTAATATGCAAATAGACAAGAAGCAGAACGACCGATTGCTATGCTATTCACTGACCACCAGGGGGCAGAAACCCAATGCAGGAGCTTCCCCTGGTGGTCAGTGCGCTTCCACAGGGGGAATGCCACTCAGCCAGAAGCCCTGAGCCCAGCTCATTGCTGCCAAGTGCAGCGGTGGTGGCAGGAGCCTCTCACATGGGGAGTGGGCCTAACCCATCAGTTGGAGATCCACTCAGGGCTCCTGGACTGCGAGAGGGCACAGGCCAGGCTGAGGACTTCCCCCGCTAAGTGCACGAATTTCGTGCACCGTGCCTCTAGTAATATAGAACAAAACAAGATTTATTTTTTTATTTTATTTTTTATTGATTTTTTACAGAGAGGAAGGGAGAGAGATACATCGATGAGAGAGAAACATCGATTAGCTGCCTCCTGCACATTCCCTATTGGGGATGTGCCCGCAACCAGGGCACATGCCCTTGACCGGAATCTAACCTGGGACTCTTGGGTCCGCAGGCTGAAGCTCTATCCACTGAGCCAAACCAGTCAGGGCACAAAACAAGATTTAATTGATTCACTGCTGACACATGACCTTGTACCAAACCCCAATAAAAACGATGGTGAGAGTGCAAGGTTTGCTGCATGCCTGAGCGAGCTGTAGCCCTCTGTCTGGCATCAATCATCCTGAGGGCTCATCTTACCTCTGCGTCTTTGGTTCAGTAAACATCCCTCAACTCTTGGCGCCCAAATAGGGACCTTAAGGTAAGTACTGGGAACGCACAGGACTGAAAGGCAAAAAGTCTGCAATGGTATATGCAAAACTTTCGGCAAGCCAGGCAGCGCATTGGGGAACTCCCCAACGGCAGAGAGTCAATATATGACTCTGCTGCGTTCAGTGCTTAAAAGCACTGGGGTTAGTGTGTCTCAAGACACTTTTAGGAAATTAGCTAGAGAAATAAAAAGGCATTGTTATTGGTTTGAGCTGACAGGCAGAAATCAGTTAAATCTAAAGGTTCATGCGCTACGTCACGCTCATCAGAATGGAGATCCTATAGGACAGGAAGTTTGGTCCTTGTGTACTTTGATTACTATGGCTCTTAAATCTTTGCAGTCAAAAGCAGATTATAAGGCTACTCCAATTAAAGTTACTAGCTCTCGTTCTTACTCTGCTTGTGAAACTGATAAAGACATGCCTTCTTTGCCTCCTGGAAATAATACGGACCAAAAAAGGAAAGATTTTGAACGGAAGTTGAAGGGATATGAAGATATAGAAGAGACTGATAAAGAGGACATCCAGGATTTGTCAGAAAGTGAAACTAGTAGCACTGATTCAAGTGGTAGCGAACAAACGAGATTAAAAAAGAAAATCAAAACAAGGGATGACAAACAAGAGTTCTTAAAAGATTTGCTGACTCATACGAAGGCTTTAATATGTGGTATCCCACCGCCTCATGTTAAACCCACTAATAAGTTACAGGAATTAATCAAAAATGCTTTTCCAGTTCAACAGCCACTGTCAGAGGAGCCCGGAGTAACTCCCTCAGCTCCTCTTCCAGACCCACCACATTATTCCACAGGGGCACATAGGCAATTCCAGCTGCCCTTGCCTACTGAAATAAACAAAATATTATTTGATTCAGAACCTGGAGATGAGATTGTTCCTCCCACATGGAGAGAAGAGATAATGATTTCCTTGCATTTCTGATACAGCGGCAGCCAATGCCACAGGATCTGCAATAATATCCCCAATATCCAAATGGTTATGCTAATGTGGCTCATAGTCCTCAGTCCTCATGAGTTTAAACCTCTCAAAAGTTTAAAAGAGGCAATTAATTCTTATGGCATGCATTCCCCGTTTGTGATGGGATTACTTACTAGTTATGCCTCGGAATTTTTGCTAATTCCCCTCGATTTGGAAGCTTTGACCTAAACTGTACTGGATCCAGGAATATATTTACAATTTAAAACATGGTGGAGAGAGGAAGCTGACGTTATGGCTAGAGAAAATGCAGCAAAACAGCCTCCAGGACAAACATTTCAGGAATTAACTGGGTCTGGACAGGATGGGCGATTGCAAGCACAGGCACCTTTTTCAGATTTGCATATCACTCAGATAAATTATGTTGTTTAAGAGCTTGGCAGAGAGTGGATACACCTGGAAAGGCATCTTCTGCTTTTACTAAAATTACTCAACAAGCAGGGGAGCCTTACACTGACTTTCTGTCAAGATTAACAATAGCAGCTGAAACCGGTTTGGCTCAGTGGATAGAGCGTTGGCCTGCGGACTGAAAGGTCCCAAGTTCGATTCCGGTCAAGGGCATGTACCAGGGTTGCGGGCACATCCCCAGTAGATGTGCAGGAGGCAGCTGATCGATGTTTCTCTCTCATCAATGTTTCTAGCACTCTATCCCTCTCCCTCCCTCTCTGTAAAAAATCAATAAAATATATTTTTTTAAAAAAGATTAACAATTGCAATTAGAAAGGCTCTCTCTCAGGAAGAGTCATGAAGATTATTTCTTCACTATTTCTTTACAACCTCAAGACTATGAGAAATTTGCATTTACTGTCCCGGCTTTAAATCAAGCTCAACCCACTCAACGGTATCAATAGAAAGTCTTACCACAAGAAATGTTCAACAGTCCTACTATATGAAAGGCATATGTGCATCAGCCTTTAGAAATAGTCAAAAAAAGATTTCCTAATACTCTAATTTATCATTATATACATGATATTTTAATAGCTTCTGAAATTCAATCACAATTACAGGAGATTTACCAATACCTCCTTGAAAAATTCTAAGACTATAGATTAGAAGTAGCCCCAGAAAAGAAACAATGGCAGGAGCCATGGAAATATCTTGGGCAAAAATTAACAGATGTCTCCATTATTCCACAGAAGGTTCAAATTAGAAGAGACAGTTTAGAGACTCTAAACGATTTTCAAAAGTTATTAGGAGACATTAATTAGTTGAGACCCAGTCTTGATATACCTACTTATCAATTGACTAATTTATTTCAAATCCTAAAGGGGCCACCTGAATTAAATAGCCCACATGTTTTAATCCCTGCTGCAGAAAAATAATTAACTTGGATAGAACAGCATATACAACAAACACAATTAAATAGACTTCTCTCCATAGACAATTTTAAATTATTAGTTTCCACACTGAGCATTCTCATACAGGGTTACTTGTTCAAGATAGTAATGTTATTGAATAGATTTTCTTGCCTCATAAATCACAGCAAAATAAAACAGACTTATATTCAAACAATTTGCCAAATTATTTACAAGGGGAGATTAAGATTAAGACCATTATGTGGTTTAGATCCAGAAGAAATTATAGTACCTTTTACTGTCAAAAAAATTCAAAAATTGTTTCGAATATGTGATAACTAGCAAACTGCTTGTGCTCATTTTTTAGAGAAAATACATAATCATTATCCTACAAATAAAAGGTGACAATTTCTTAAGAAAACTGAATGAATCTGGCCTCATCATATTATAGCTAATGAACCAATTCAAGGCCCCACTGTTTATACCAATGCAAACAAGCTAGGAATAGCTGGTTTTCATTTTCAACAGCTAACAAAGGTAATTCAGTCTCCATACACTTCAGTACAATGCGCAGAACTATTTGCCATTGTTTTATTACTACAACATTTTCCTCAAGCTGTAAATATTGTCACTGATTCTCAATATGCAGTAATTACTCACTTACTAAAAGCTTTTGCAGTAATGGAAATACTTCAAAATATTAACACTGATAATGGTTCTGCATATCTATCTACAAAATGTCAAACATTTTTTTTCAATTTCATCATATCACTCACATCACTGGCATCCCTTGTAACAATACAGGACCAGCTATTATTGAAAGACAAAATCACACCTTAAAGGAAATGATCAAAAAACAAAAACAGGGAGAATCCCCTACATGAAGACTATTAACAGCTCTATTTACTTTAATTTTTTTAAATCAAGATGAGACTGACAGTACTGCTGCTCAGCGACACTGGGTAAAGGATGTTTCACAAGAATTCAATCAACCTGTGTTTTATCATAATGAGTCCTCTCAGTCATGGGATCCTGCATGGGTCCTACGATGGGGGCGAGGATATGCTTATATTTCCACAGGTAAAGAAAAGTTCTGGGTTCCTGAGAGGCGTCTTCAGCGGAGACATGGGAACCAAAAGGAAGTTCTACTTAAGTGCCCTGACTAAGGATTTCTCAGAGATGACCTTGATGGGGTCTCCTACCCGCAAAGCTCTAAGTTCAACGCAACATTCATCTGTACCAACCTGGGGTCAGGTGAAGAATCTTCCGAAAGAGGGAGAACAACTGGTTTGGCATCATGGTAAAGAAGTGACGCCATCGACTTTGTTCCTTGCTATACTTGCACTAATAACCACTCAGGTAAATGCTAAGAATCATATATACTGGGCTTACAGTCCTAATCCCCCACCGAATAGAGGTGTTTCTTGGTTGGATTCAAAGGTTCGAATTTATGTTAATGACTCAAATTGGTTACCCGGACCTTATGATGATCGAGGTCCATTAAAACCAGAAGAGGAAGGTAGAGTCATAGAAAATCATACCACTGGAACTCAGCGAGTGCCAATATGCTTAGGTCAAGGAGACCATTGTTCAACAATACAGGCACAAGCCCTGCTGAACATTTTGAAAACACTATTACCGCAACAAAAAACAGGCATTTGATTCTTCTGAGTGCCCATGGGTTTAAAAATGTTAGTTGGGATAACAACAGTACACCTCCATTACTTCCACCATGTCATGTTCCTATGTTTACACACTTGTCTGATTGAGTCCATTGGGAATCCTGTAGAGGAGAGACAGTTTGGGTTTTATCTAATACTTCCTATGGAAGCATCACTGATTGGAGCCCTTCAGGTTCTGCCCCTTCCAAAGCCAATGGAGCTGATCTACGATGGCATAGAGGAGAGAACAAGTCCATATCCACGCAAGCGAATGTGAGCATCGTATGGCATGATGGAGGATTTGCTCCCCCAACACCTCATCAAGAAGGACATCCTGCTGAATCTGACTTATGGAAACTGGGGTCTGCCTTACACTCTTTGAAAGCATATATTTGCATAAAATAAGCAAATCTATAAAAATAACTCTGGGATATACACCTTACAATTTTATGCTAACAAAACTGCCTTTGCACAAGCCTGTGTTCGATTACCATTTTTATTAATGATAGATGATCAAATTGTAAGTCTGCAGAGACAAATGCATATGAAATATAACTAGAATTATTCATCACTTTGCATTACTCCTGTACCTTAGAATGAAAGTCTGTTTCCATGGGAAAAGGTTAAAAAACATATGTTCAATCATAAAAATCTAACAAAAGAAATTCTAAATTTACAATCTCATATACAAAAAATATTTCAAAAGAAATTGCATAAATTAACTGGGAAAAAAGTGTTAAAAATATGGTTAAGGAATTGCAACAATTAAATCCTATACCCCATTTACAAGCTACTTTAGGAGCTCCTGCTGGAATACTATTATTGATACTCTATCTCTGTATCATTTTATATTTAGTCTTCCAAGGACTCGGGAAAACCAAGCAACTAATTAGGAGAAAAACAGCTGTGTTTTCACTGATGCTCCATCAAATGAAGCAAGAAAAAAAAAGGGGGGTTTGTAGCAGGACATTTGTAAACAAGGATCTGAAGTCCTGCCAAGAAGAAGTGAATGTTCTATCAGGAGCACAGCGTGACTTTCAAGCGAGTCACGCTGGGTCAACACTGCACACAATCTTGAGTTCCAGGAACATTTTCCTCCATGAGAAAGGCTAGGATTAAATAGTCATGGGTGTAGAACAGAAAGGGAGGGCACAGCTGCAAGTTGTCCTCAATAAGCTATTGTAATAATATAGAACAAAACAAGATTTAATTGATTAACTGCTGATTCACTAACCTTGTACCAAACCTCAATAAAAGCAATGGTGAGAGTGCAGAGTTTGCTACATGCATAAGCGAGCTGTAGCCCTCTGTCTGGCATCAATCATCCTCTATGGCCGTCTTACCTCTGAGTCTTTGGTTCATTAAACATCCCTCATCAATCTGGACAAAATAGACATATTCCTAGAAAAATACAAGTTTCCAATACAAAATCAGGAAAAAGCAAACAACGTGAACAAGCCGAAAACTAGTGAGAAAATTGAAACAGTAATCAAAAAGCTTTCAGAAAACAAAAGCCCTGGACCAGATGGCTTCACAGGGGAGTTTTACCAAACATTCAAAGAAGAAATAAAACCAATTCTTCTCACACTCTTTCGAAAAATTCAGGAAGAAGGCACGCTTCCAAGCTCTGTTTATGAAGCCAGCATTACCCTAATTCGAAAACCAGGAAAAGACAACACAAAGAAAGAGACTTACAAGCCAATATTCCAGTGTAACAGTGATGATGCAATCCTCAACTAAATTCTAGCAAACTGGATCCAGCATTACATTAGAAAGATCATACACCAAGAATAAGTGGGATTTATCCCAGGGATGCAAGGCTGGTACAATATCCTCAAATCAATAAGCATGATACATCACATAAAAAAAAATGAGAGACAAAAAAAAAAAACACAATCATATCATTTGGTGCAGAAAAGGCATTTGACCAAGTGCAACAGCCTTTTCTGATAAAAACACTCAGCAAAGTGGGAATAGAAGGATCATCCCTCCCCATATAAAAGCCTTATATTAAAAGCCTACAGCCAACATCATACTCAATGGGCAAAAACTAAATCCATTTCCCTCAAGAACAGGAACAAGACAGGGATGCTCGCTTACACCACTTCTGTACAAAATGGTACTGGAAATGCTAGCCACAGTGATCACACAAGAAAAGGAAATAAATGGCTCCCAAATTGGAAAATAACAAATAAATTGTCATGATTTGCAGATGACATGATACTGCACATAGAAAACCCCAAAAACTCCTTCAAAAAATTAGTAAACTTAATAAATGAATTCGGCAACGTAACAGAGTAAAAAGTTAACACCAAGAAATATATGGTATTTTATACACCAATAGTGAACTTACACAAAGAGAGTTTGAAAAACAATCCCATTTATCATCCCACCAAAATAATTAAGATACCTACGAATAAACTTCGTGACAAAGGTAAAAGACCTCTACTCAGAAACTGCAAGACGTTGAAAAAGAGATAGAGGAAGACAAAACTGATTAAAGAACATGCCATGTTAATGCTTGGTAGAATCAACATCATGAAAATTGCTGTACTACCCAAAACGAACTATCGATTCAATACACTCCACGTTAAAATACCAACAGCATATTTCACAGACCTAGAATGAACTCTCCAAAAATCCATCTGTAATAAAAATAAAATGACCCTGAACCCGAACAGGTTTGGCTCAGTGGATAGAGCGTCGGCCTCCAGACTGAAAGGTGCCAGGTTCAATTCTGATCAAGGGCATATACCTTGGTTGGGGGAACATCCCCAGTAGAGGGTGTGCAGGAGGCAGCTGATCCATGTTTCTGTCTCATCAATGTTTCTAACTCTCTATCCCTCTCCTTTACTCTCTATAAAAAACCAATAAAATATATTTAAGAAACAAACAAACCTCAAATAGCTGCAGCGATCCTGAGAAAGAAGAACAAAGTAGGAGGGATCTCAGAACCAGATATCAAGCTGTTTTACAAAGCCACTGTTCTCAAAACTGCCTGACACTGGCACAAGAATAGACGTATAGACCAATGGAATAGAATAGAGAACCCAGAAATCAATCGAAACCACTAGCTCAATTAATATTGATAAAGGAAGCAAAAACATACAATGGAGACAAAGCAGTCTCTTCAATAAATGGTGCTGGGAAATTTGGTCAGATACGTGCAGAAAATGAAACTAGGCCACCAACTGGCACCATACACAAAAAACAAACTCAAAATGGATAAAGGACTTAAAGATAAGACAGGAAACTAAAAATATTAGAAGAAACCACAGGCAGCAGAGTCTCAGACATATGCTGAAGCAATATCTTCACCGAACCAGCTCCTGGGACAATGGAAAATAAAGTTAAAATAAACAAATGGGATGGCATCAAAATAAAAAGCATCTTCATAGCAAAATAAACCATCAACAAGACAACAAAGCCCACTGCATGGGAGAACATATTTGCCAATGTTCTCTCTGATAAGGGTTTCATCTCCAACATTTACAGGGAACGCATACAATTTAACAAAAGGAAGATAAACAACGCAATCACAGAAATGGGCAATGGAACTAAAAAGATACTTTTCCAGAGAGGACTAAAGGAAGGCCAAGAGACACATGCTAAGAGTCACTAATCATCTGAGAGATGCAAATGAAAAGGACAATGAGATACCACCCCACAGCTGTCAGAATGGCTATCATCAACAAATCAACAAAGGGCTAGTGCTGGTGAGGATGGGGAGAAAAAGGAACCCTCCTTCACTGATGGTGGTAATGCAGACTGGTGCAGCCACTATGGAAAACAGTATGGAGTTTCCTCAAAAAACTAAAAACGGACTCCCATTTGACCCAGTGATCCCACTTCTGGGAATATATCCCAGGAACCTAGAATTACCAATCTGAAAGGATGCATGCACCTCTATGTTCACTGCAGCACAATTTACAATAGCTAAGATTTGGAAACAGCTTAAGTGCTGGTCAGCAGATGAGTGGGTTAAAAAGCCGTGGTACATCTACACACTGGCATAGTATGCTGCCACAAAAAAGGAAGGGGCACTGACAATGTGCAACAGCATAGATGGAGCTGGAGAGCATTATGCTAAGCAAAGCCAGTCAGTCAGTCTGAGAAAGATAAATATCACATGACCTCACTCATCTGTGAATTATAATGAACAACATAAACTGATGAACAAAAACAGATCCAGGATTCTGAAGATGGCGGCGATATAGGCAGACGCGTCCCAGGTCGTGTCCCGGAGCAAATGGAGTGAGCAGCTGAAACTAATAACACCCACCCTAATTGGCGAAATTGCTCAGCTGGTGAGACCGTTTGCAGCTGGGAAGGGCAGAACTCCCCTGGAAAGGTAAAAAAAAAAAAACAGGGATTTGGGCAGGAAAGTTTGCCAGACCTCTGAGCCCAGAGGGTCGGATCGAGACTGCGTGGCAGACAGCCGTGTCCCTTGGGACAGGCATAGCCCCTGACTGGGGAAAGGAGATCCGCGGGATTCCTGGTGCCATCGGGGGATTTGAGAGCTGGGTTCTGTGATCACAGAGGACTGAGCCTAAAGAGGGCAGCCTGAAGAGCTGACCAGACCATGCAGTGCCGGTAAGAGAAGAGCTTACAGAAAGCAAGCATTTCCCGTTTCCGTGGCCAGCGTTTGTTTGTTTTCACTGAATCCTGTTCATAAGATATTTTGGATACAGACACACACCGGTGCTGAAGAGAGGGAGAGGGTGCGGAGGAGTGGAATCTGCGGAGAGACGGAGGAGAGAAGGGGGGCCGGGAGAGGTGGCAGTGAATTGAGCGCTGAGACACCCCTGAGCACAGGACTGGGGCATCCATACGAATAACAGGGGTGCCAGAACAACAGGAATAAGAACAAGGATCAGAAAACCTATTTGAAGAAATAATATCAGAAAACTTCCCTGAGGTGGGGAAGAAAAAAGTCACACAAGCCCAGAGAGTCCCAAACAAGGTGAACCCGAAAAGACCCACACCAAGACACATCATAATTACCATGGCAAATGTTCAGGACAAAGAGAGAATCTTACAGACTGCAAGAGAGAGACGGAAAGTTACATACAAGGGATCTCCCATTAGATTTTCAAATGATTTCTCAACAGAAACACATCAGGCCAGAAAAGAATGGACGGAAATTTACAAAGTGATGCAAAGCAAAGGTCTGAATCCAAGAATACTCTATCCAGCAAGGCTATCATTCAAACTTGAAGGGGAAATAAGAAGCTTCACAGACAAATAAAGGCTAAGGGAGTTTATCACCACCAAGCCAGCATTGCAAGGAATGCTAAAGGGACTGATATAAAAAGAAGAAATAAAAAGCTGAGAAAGAAAACAGCCACACAAAAAAAGGAATGGCTACAAACAAGTACCTTTTAATAATAACTTTAAACGTAAACGGACTAAATGCTCCAACCAAAAGACATCAAGTGGCTGAATGGGTAAAAAAAACATGACCCATACATCTGCTGTCTACAAGAAACCCACCTCATTAGAAGGGACTCACACAGACTGAAAGTGAAAGGATGGAAAAATATCTTTCAGGCAAATGCAAAGGAAAAGAAAGCTGGGGTACCAATACTTATATTGGACAAAATAGACCTCAAAGTGAAGGCCATAACGAGATAAGGAAGGCCACTTCATAATACTAAAGGGATCAATACAACAAGAGGATAAAACCCTGGTAAACATATATGCACCCAATGCAGGAACACAGAATTCATAAAAAAACTCCTGGACGATATCAAAGGAGAGATCACAAACAATACAATCATAGTAGGGGACTTTGATACACCACTGACAGCACTGGATAAGTCCTCTAGACAAACAATCAGCAAAGATACAGCAATCCTAAATGACTTACTATATCAGATGGACTTAATTGACATCTTCAGAACACTTCACCCCAAGGTCAGGGAATATACATTCTACTCATGTGCTCATAAGTCATATTCAAAAATAGACCATATATTGGGTCACAAGCAAAGTATCCCCAAATTCAAGATGACTGAAATCATAAAAAAGCATCTTCGCAGACCACGATGGCATAATATTAGAAATAAACTACTATAAAAACAACCCAAAATACTCAAACACCTGGAAGCTGAATAGCATGCTAATTAATATTGATTGGGTTACCAATGATATCAAAGAAGAAATTAAAAACATCCTGGAAACTAATGACAATGAAAACACAACAATGCAAAACCTATGGGACACAATGAAAGCAGTCCTGAGAGGGAAGTCTATAGCTCTACAGGCCTATCTCAAAAAACAAGAAAAAATGGTAGTAAATCATCTAACTCTACAACTCAAAGAATTAGAAAGAGAGCAACAAGAAAAGCCCAGAGTGAGCAAAAGGAAGGAGATAATAAAGATTAGAGCAGAAATAAATGACATAGAGACCAAAAAAACAATACAGAAAATCAATGAAACCAAGAACTGGTTCTTTGAAAGGGTGAACAAGATTGACAAACCTCTAGTCACACTCACCAAGAAGCAAAGGGAGAGTACCCAAATAAACAAAATCAGAAACGATAGAGGCGAAAAAACAACAGACCCCACAGATATACAAATGATTGTTAAAAAATACTAAGGACAGCTCTACTCCAACAAACTAGACTACCTGGAGGAAATGGACAAATTCCTAGAAAAATACAACATTCCAAAACTCAATCAGGAAGAATCTAAAAATCTCAACAGGCCAATAACTATGGAAGAAATTGAAGCAGTCATCAAAAAGCTTCCATCAAACAAAAGCCCAGGACCAGAAGGCTTCACAGGGGAGTTTTACCAAACATTCAAGGAAGAACTAAAACCTATCCTCCTCAGACTACTACAAAAAATTCAAGAGGAAGGAACACTTCCAAGCTCATTCTATGAAGCCAGCATAACCCTAATACCAAAACCAGGTAAAGACAACACAATGAAAGAGAATTACAAGCCAATATCCCTCATGAACATAGATGCTAAAATCCTCAACAAAATCTTAGCAAATCAGATCCAGCAGTACATCAGAAAGATCATACACCATGACCAAGTAGGATTTATCCCAGGGATGCAAGGATGGTACAATATCCGCAAATCAATAAACGTGATACATCACATAAACAAATTGAAGAAAAAAACCACATGGTCATATCAAGTGATGCAGAAAAAGCATTTGACAAAATTCAACACACATTTTTGATAAAAACTCTCAGTAAGGCAGAGTAGAAGGATCATACCTCAACCTAATAAAAGCCATTTATGAAAAACCCACAGCCAACATCATACGCAATGGATAAAAACTAACACCATTGCCCACTCTCACCACTGCTGTTCAACATAGTACTGGAATTGTTAGCCTTTGCAATTAGGCAAGAAGAAGAAATAAAAGGCATCCAAATTGGAAAAGAGGAAGTAAAACTCTCCTTATTTGCAGGCGACATGACATTATACACACAAAACCCTAGAGACTCCATCAAAAAACTGCTAGACTTAATACATGAATTTGGCAATGTAGCAGGATACAAAATTAACCCCAAGAAATCTAACGCATTTCTATACACCAATAGTGAACTTTCAGAAAGAGAGATCAAAAAAATTAAGCTACCTAGGAATAAACTTAACTAAAGAGGTAAAAGACCTCTTCTCAGAAAACTACAGGACGTTGAAAAAAGATATAGAGGAAGACATAAACAGATGGAAGAACCTACCGTGTTCATGGATTGGTAGAATCAACATCATTAAAATGTCCATACTACCCTAAGCAATCTATAAATTCAACGCACTTCCCATTAAAATACCAACGGCATACTTCACAGATCTAGAACGAACTCTCCAAAAATTCACCTGGAATAAAAAAAGGACCCCAAATAGCTACAGCAATCCTGAAAAAGAACAAAGTAGGTGGGATCTCAATACCAGATATCGAGATGTATTACAAAGCCACTGTTCCCAAAACTGCCTGGTACTGGCACAAGAACAGGCATATAGATCAATGGAATAGAATAGAGAGCCCAGAAATTGGCCTGAACCAATATGCTCAATTAATATTTGACAAAGGAGGCAAGAACATACAATGGAGCCAAGATAGTCTCTTCAATAAATGGTGTTGGGAAAATTGGACAGATATATACAAGAAAATGAAACTAGACCACCAACTTACACCATACCAAAAATAAACTCAAAATGGATAAAGGACTTAAATGTACGACAGGAAACCATAAAAATTCTAGAGGAATCCAAAGGCAACAAAATCTCAGACATATGTCGAAGCAATTTCTTCACTGATACAGCTCCTAGGGCACTTGAAACTAAAGAGAAAATGAACAAATGGGACTAGATCAAAATAAAAAGCTTCTGCACAGCAAAAGAGACCATCAACAAAACAACAAGAAAGCACACTGCATGGAAAAACATATTTACCAACATCATATCTGATAAGGGACTAATCTCAAAAATTTATAGGGAACTCATACAACTTAACAAAAGGAAGATAAACAACCCAATCAAAAAATGGGCAAAGGATCTAAATAGACACCTTTCACAAGAGGATATTCAGAAAGCCAAGAGACATATGAAAACATGCTCAAAGTCACTAATCATCTGAGAGATGGAAATCAAAATAACAATGAGGTACCATCTCACACCTGTCAGACTGGCTGTCATCAACAAATCAACAAACAACAGGTGCTGGAGAGGATGTGGAGAGAAAGGAACACTTGTACACTGCTGGTGGGAATGCAGACTGGTGCAGCCACTATGGAAGACAGTATGGAGTTTCCTCAAAAATCTGAAAATGGAACTTCCATTTGACCCTGTGATCCCTCTTTTAGGAATATATCCCAAGAAACCAGAAACACCAATCAGAAAGGATATATGCACCACTATGTTCATAGCAGCACAATTCACCATAGCTAAGATCTGGAAACAGCCTAGGTGCCCATCAGCAGATGAATGGATTAGAAAACTGTGGTACATCTACACGATGGAAAACTATGCTGCTCTAAAAAGGAAGGAACTCTTACCATTTGCAAAGGCATGGATGGAACTGGAGAGCATTATGCTAAGTGAAATAAGCCAGTCAATGAAGGAAAAATACCACATGATCTCACTCATTCATGGATAATAGAGACCATTATAAACTTTTGAACAATAATGGATACAGAGGCAGTGCTGCCTCAGACAGATTGTCAAACTGCAGCGGGAAGGCCAGGGAGGGGTGGGGGACAAGAGTTAGGGGGGTGAGAGGTCAACCAAAGGACTTGTATGCATTCGTATAAGCATAACCAATGGACAGAAGACACTGGGGGATAGGGGAGGCTAGGGGAATGTCTAGGGCGGGGCGGGGAAAAATGGACACATATGTAATAACTTATGTATTACTTTAAGCAATAAAAAAAAGAAATATAGCTAACAAAACAATTTAAAAAGCCTCAGCCCTCAATTTAGATATTCTAATAAAAATTTAATTAAAAAAAAAAAACAGATCCAGAGAGAGAGAAGCATAGATCAGACCATCACCCTCAGAGGGAAGGTAGGGGAGGGTGGGCTTAAGGGGGAGAGATCAACCAAAGGACTTGTATGCATGCCTATAAGCCTAGCCAATGGACGCAGACACCAGGGGGTGAGCGTGAGGGCATGCTTCCCGGGTGGGGGTTGGGGTGTGGGGGCAGTGGGGGATAAGAACACATATGTAATACCTTAGTCAGTAATATGAAAGAAAGAAAAGGAACCCAGGAACATAGAATCAGGTGAGAATTCACACACTCACACTCACGCACACTCAGGCACACGCACACTCACACCAGGAGAGGGCTCTGCTGCTCTCAGTGGGAATCACCTCTTATCTCCCAGCCTGACCACTGCTTTCTCACCAGCTGAACCAGAGGACAATGACGAGTGACAGGCCTGGTGCTCTGTGGAAAGCAACCTCTCCCTCCTGGACACTGCCCACCGTCCAGCAGCCACTTTTCTGCGCCCTCTCTGTCCCCCACGCCCTGAGCAGGGCTGGGCTGGCCTGAGAGCCCACAGACTTGAGGAGCCAGATCCCAGGGGAGTTGGCGCCGAGGGCTGTGGGGACGCCCTTGGTCAACTGCAAACTCGGCCAGCTGAGGTCACACAATAAAGGCCGACGCCAGAGTTCCATGAATTGTTGCGTGTAAGTCCCCTCAGCGATCTCCCACTCTGGCGCAGCGGGCGGGGTTTGGACCTCAGGCCTTCACTCCAACCAGGTGGGAACTCATTTTCAGATAGAAAGAGCCTGCGGGGGAGGGGTTGCGGGTTGCCAGTGACTAGAGCAAGTTCACCCCAAGAGACAGCAAGTTCATCCCCGCAGACAGCAAGAACCCAGAGTGTGCTCTTACCTTTTCCACAGGCCAAGCTCTTCACCACCTGGACTCCTGCTCAGCAGGGAGGCTGGCGGGAAGGAAGAGGTGGGGGCCAGCACCTGGCTAGCTTCCTGGGGCTGCGCCCTGTTTCCATTGGGGACGAATCTCGCGAGATCATGAGATCCAGAGCGAACCAAGATCTGGAGCAGGAGGGGGGGGGGGGGGGCGTGTTTTAACAGGCCCGGAGAAGGTGGGGACAGGGGCGCCTGTGCCACTCCCACCAGGCTGCAAGGGGTGGCAGAGGGTGGGGGACTGTCAGGGGGAACCCTGTGCTTCCAGGCATGATGGTGGGGGCGGCTGTGGATTTGGAGGGAGAAACAGGAGGCCGCGACCCCCAGCTAACCTCCCACTCGCCACCCCTGGTCTGTGTTTCTGGAGACCCGTTTCCCTCTGTGGGTGGCTGCCACTTACCTACCTAGTTCCCTGGGCCGGGCTTGGCACCCTACTCCCACCCCACCGCAGCCCTCTGTCTAGAAAAGAGCTCCCTGCCCTGGGCTAGTCCACTGTCCCTACTGTCTGGATGGGGACATTTTAGTAACCCCCGGGGCAGAGGAGAGCTGGCCACATGCAATTACATTGTCTCTCTCCACAGGTGCCCTCCTCAGTCTACCCCTGGGGTATGGGTCACCAGAGCTCTTTGACAAGCCTGGAATCCAGCCTTTGCACTGCTCACCTCCCCTAAGCCTTCAGGTGATGGCAGCCTCCCTGCCTTCCTGCCCCCTCAGGAAGGGGTTCTCCTCTCACCAACAAATCCCTTTGGCAAAGTCACACCTGGGCCTGAAAGCAGAACGAGTGGGCAGGAGGCTCCTGAGGAGGAGCAGGCCAACAAAGCTGAGGAGAGGTGGGGAGGCACCAGCCACAGCCTGGTGCTCAGGCTCTGGCAGAGCTGCCCATAGCTGAACCTTAACCTAGGGTTCTCCTCTCAGGTGGTGCCTCCAGGGGGCACAGGGGGCCTGGCATGCTCATTCTGAGAGGATTTGCTGCCTGCTTTTCCATAGTCTCTTTAGGAGACAAAAGCCAGGCTTGTGAGGAGAGAGGGAGAGGGGAAGAGCAAAGCTGAGGCCCAGCCCTGTCATCCAAGCTGGCCTGAGGCATCTCCTGGGCGTCCTTGGAAATCAGCTTCTCTTAGTGAGGAAGGGCTTGTAATAAGAATAGAGCCGCAGTTGTTTAATCATTACTTACAAACTATAAATACGAGGCCCCAGGACACTGGAGGATGAAACAGGCTCTACTGAAAACATAGGCTGCCTCCATGGCCCATTACTCAGAAAAGAACTGCATTTTGCAAAGAGACCAGGCACAGGACAGGCTTTGATTTGGCAGCTTTGCCGCACACTGACCCCATCCTGGGGTCTTCCTCAGGAAGGCTGACGATTCCAATCTCATCCCAGGAAAGGGCTGAGCTGTTCCTAAAGTCTTGGAAGATTAGCCACCTTGTGGTCAGCCTTTGAGCTCCTGAAGGGCAGATAGTAGGCCCTCCCCTCCCCTTTGCATGTGACACTTGCAGCTGGCAGCTACAGGTAGCTATCTTCTCCCCAAGAGGCTGAGAGCCGAATTTCCAGGGTGAGGGACTGCTCTCCCCATACTGACCGCATCCTTGGATAAACGCTCATTGTGTGGTTCAACCCTCTCTCTGCTTAACTTGGCTCAAGTGGTGACAGGCAGCCTCAGACACATTGTGCTGCCTTTCTCTTCCTCACTCAGACTTGGGGAATATTCAGACTCTGCAAACTGTGAGACCTTATCTGAGAGGGAGAGTGGGCAGAGGACACTGTGTCCCTGTCATGCAGGTGAGCCTCCATCTCTTCACCATAGGCTGTGGGGAGGTCGTGGGGGCGGAGCGTTACAGCAGGGTGGTGAGGCTGGCTTCTTGTGTGTCCCTACCCTGCCATTCCTCCAGATGTTCCCCATGCCTATGAACTAGCAGAGTTTAAGGTTTCCAGCTACATAGATGGAGGAATGTGGACAAATGAGGCGACTGCTCTCAGCCCCAGTGGATCTGGGATTGTCACCTAGAGCAGAGCAGATAAAAAGCAGAAACAAACAAACAAACAAACAAGAACCAACTCTATTATTTTATACTAGAGGCCCGGTGCACAAAAATTTGTGCACTTAGGGTTGAGGGGGATCCCTCAGTCCGGCCTGTGCCCTCCTGCAGTCTGGGACCCCTCAGGAGATAATGACCTGCTGGCTTAGGCCTGCTCCCGGGTGGCAGAGGGCAGGCCCAATCCCTAGGTGCAGCCCCTGGTCAGGCTCAGAGCAGGGCCGACTGGGGAGTTGGGGCACCGCCTCCTGTCATGCACAGAGCAGGGCCTATTGGGGAGTTGGGGCGCCGCCCCCTGTCATGCACAGAGCTGCAGGGTGATCAGGGGTTTGGTCGCTCCCCCTGTCACGCTGATCCCGGTGCCAGGAGGTCTCCTTGCTCCGCTGACCCCGGGGCCAGGACCCATCTCGCTCCGCTGATCCTGGGGTCCTGAGGCCTCTCAGCTCCGCTTATCCCCGGGTCCTGAGGCCTCTCAGCTCCGCTGATCCCCGGGTCCTGAGGCCTTTCGGCTCTGCTGATCCCCGAGTCCTGAGGCCTCTCAGCTCCGCTGATCCCCGGGTCCTGGGGCCTCGGGGCTCCGCTGATCCCGGGGTCCTGAGGCCTCTCAGCTCCGCTGATCCCGGGGTCCTGACGCCTCTTGGCTCCACTTATCCCCGGCCAGGAGGCCTGTCTGCTCCACTGTTCCCGGGGCTCTGAGGCCTCTCTGCCCTGCTGCTTCAGGGCTGTATGGCTTCGCGCAGCTTGCAGCCAGAGTATGCAAATTAACCGCCATCCTTTAGCCTCTATAATTAAAACATTGTATCTTTTGGAGTTGTTGCTTCAGGAGCTCAGAGCCCCCCAGCTGCAGATGGGGAACCTTTGCATCCTCATGCTGGGGCAAGCAAGCCTCCCTGTTCCCATCAACTGCCTGGCTGCCGGCGGCCATGTTGGCTGCCAGTTAATTTGCATATCTCGCTGATTAGCAAATGGGAAGGGTAGCGGTCATACGCCAATTACCATGTTTCTCTTTTATTAGTGTAGATTGGAACTAGATATTCAGCCTAGCTCTCCCACCTCTTTCCTAGATGTATTTGGCAATAATTTGTCCTGGCGGGGTCTCCCCCATGGCCTGGGCTCTACTTCCTTCTTTCTCCTCAGGACACACGTGACCGTTCCCAAGGCAAGTTCATGTGGGTGCCTGCACTGACGCCTCTCCCTCCCCTCCAGGTTCACCTGAGTCATCCCCCTCTTCTCCTCTGCATTTCCCCCTCTTATCCAGGCCCTGGGACCAGCCATTCTGGACCCAGCCTCTGCCCTGTCCAGCTGTGGGCCTAAGAGGTGTGCTGGGTGAGCTGAAATGCCACCAATTCCAGCACTGGACACAGCAGACACTGGAATTTATAACCCTGCCTCCTGGGACGAACAATGTCTGGGAACCGCTCCCACACTCCTGATTGATGGTGACAGGGGAGGAGGGGTATCTAGCTAATAGACATCTGCTGAAGCCCTGTTGTTTACCATGTTTCACTCCAATCAGGCAAAGGTAACAACCGTCTGAAGAAGGTCTCTCCCTCTCTCTCTTTTGGCCAGGAGGGTGCTGGGGTGCCCAAAGGTGCTCTCTGACACTTTGGCTACTTAATAAACAGCTGAAAATCAATATCCCCAAAAGAAGCTTCAGGGTGGCAGAAACTTGGTTTCCTTTATTTCTTAACCGTTGGCTAAGAGGGTTCAGACTGGTGTCAGTTGGCTAGATAACCCGTGTCTCATGGTTTCTTAAATTTCCTGACACGTGTGTTCTGTTCTTCCTCAACTACCTGCAAATTGCCCATTCTCACTTCTGAAAAATAACTTCCCCCCTTTCTCCTTTGTTCAAAATATATACTACATAGTCCAATCGGCCTGGCTCAGTGGTTGAGCATGGACCTATGAGCCAGGCATCAGCATTCATTTTCCTATCAGGGCACATGACAGTTTTCAGGCTGGATCCCCAGGGTGGTGCCCACGGAAGGCTGAGGATCAATGATTCTCTCTCATCGTTAATGTTCCTACCTCTCTTTCCCACTCCTTCCTCTCTGATATCAATAAAAAACTTGCTTTAAAAACTTTAAAAATATCATATACCCAATGTTGCTTCAATGTGTTTGTAATTTTATGGCTACGTCAATTCTATGTGAAACCTTCTTGCACATGTACTAACCCCTGATGTTCTCCTGTTAATCTCTGTGTGTTAATTTGTCTATTCGCCTGGCCTAGAAGAAACAACCAGCCACAAATAAAGGACTTGTATGCATGCATACAAGCAAAACCAATGGAAATAAGAAACTGGGGGGTAGGGGTGGCCAGGGGATTGTCAAGGGTGGGGAAAAAAATTAGACATATGTAATACTCTTTGTAAGACTTTAAGCAACAAAAAAAAAGGAAAAAAATGTTAATGAGGTATTTTACCTTCAAGTTTTGCACAAAGTCTTCTTAGTTTGATGTCTCTCACAGGCCATCTCACTAAGGATTGAGTGCTAAATTGTATCTTTTTAAATCAGGAATGCTGAGTCTGTATTTGCATTCCCTAGCATTTGATAAAATAGATTCATTGACACACTCAAGGTGTTCTAAACAATAACCAAAATATATGTTACCTTGATAGATTAAAATAAAAACTCAGCTCCTCAAGTGCACTGCACATATTTTAAGGGCTTAATCATCACATGGGGTTGGTGGCTACCGTACTGGACAGGGAGGCCCTGACCATCTGCTATGTGCAGCACAGCAGGTACTACAAGGCTGAGTACCTTGTTTCCAGGGGTGGGGAGGGACTGCTGTTGGTGAAACTGGTCCCAGGGGAGATGTTGCAAGCACTGGTCAAGGGAAGACACTGCAAGGGTAGATGCTGCAGCTCTGTTTGGCTGTGTGGCAGCTGCAGCCACAATTAGGGACACAGCAGGGAACCTTTGTTTGGGCCCCAGTGTCCCCAACCTCAGTCCAGGGCTCACTAAGTTTTGTGCTGAGCAGAGGTCTCTGGGCTCTGCAAACCTCCAAGTGGGGTGTGTGTCGGGGGTGTGGGGTGAGGCTCCGGGCTCCCTAAACTGCTCCTAATATTTGATTTGCACCCATAGATGAGAAAGTGAATCATGCGCAGGTATCATGAATGTTTGTTTACCAGCTGTTGTCAACCTCTGGGTCAGGAACAATGGAACTACATCCTGTATATCAGATATGTACATTACGATTCATAACAGTAGCAAACTTACAGTTATGAAGTAGCAACGAAAATAATCTTATGGTGGGGGGTCACCACAACATGAGGAAATTTATTAAAGGGTCGCAGCATTAGGAATGTTGAGAACACTGGTTTAGACAGTTGTGGAACTTTGGAACAAACCTTGGCTCACACATATTGGGTCCTGTGGTCTCAGCTCTTCGCCCTGAATAACTCTGCTCAGGTGCCTTGTCTCCATGGGGAGCCCCTCCCAGATTTATTTTTAAACATATATACCAGACACACCCTCTTGGCCAGGTCCCAAGGAGGCAGGACACTCTTTGAGGTCCCACCTTTAGGGGTCTGAAGTGAGGGGGGACAGTGAAGACAGTCCAGGCTCAGAGAAGGCCTCTGAATGAATAGGCATGAACACCTTCCCACCTCCACCGCCAACACAGGACAGCCTGCTGAGACCAATAACCCCAGGGGTAGGCTGCCCTGTCCAGCTCTGGGCTCAGGAGGCACTCTGAGAGCCTCTCACATGGCTGGGTTCCTGTGCTCCTCACCACCCTTGATCACTGCACAGGCATAGTTTGTTTCTTGGGTGACCAGTTATTTCATTGAGGCTCAACTGGAGCCATGGTCCTGGACTTGCAATCTGCCTGTGCCTTTGTCTTCATTTTCAAGTTCATGAACTCTCTCTTCATGACTCAACCTCCCTCAGCATTCAGGTCTCTGAAGCAGAAGCTCCAGAAGAGCCAGTGACACTGGGTGGGGAGGAGTGCGGGTTATAATGAGGTGGCCTAGCACCAATAAGGCAGGGCCACTGCCTCTCAACTTCTGATGGATCCTGTCAGTTTGTAGCCTTCAGGGATCTCAGACCATTCCTCTGGCTACCGGTTCGGCACTCCAGCCTCTGTGATCATCTCTAGGCTCCAGCCTGGAAGGGGGCTGATGTCATTGTTTCATATCCCATCTGTGGCACTTACCACAGTGCCTCAAGCAACTGGGGGAAATAGAACAAACCTGCCTGAGCTCCCAGGATTCCTGATCACTGAATTCCTGTTTCCCTGTGTCCAGGGACATTTCTGTCTCCATGGCTGGAGTTCTCTCTGAACTCCTCTCACCTCTCATCATGGAGACGAGGAACCTACTCCAGTTTGGTGGCCCCTTGAAAAAGAAGCTTACCACAAGATATACCACAGATGAGAACTTCCTTTAGGCTCTCTGTCTCCTTTGACACAACAATCAGTCAATATTTCATGAGGACTGAGCTGGGGGAGAGTTGGAGGGACAAATCCTGTGCACTGTACAGAACTGACTTCCCCAAGGACCTACACGCTGCCCTCGTACCAAGCTTGGCACAGTGTCCTTTCCATCTTGATGAAATATTTCCCAATTGGCTCCTTTGCCCCATCTATCAAAAGATAGCATGGGGCTTTGTCTGTTGAGCAACTTCCTCCTAACTGCATTCACCTAATTTGCCTAGATGAAAGCATGAAGAAATTCATCCACCCACAGGTGTCATGAATGTGGAGTCTATGAAGAACTTCTGAACAAACTTGGGCTTGTGCTTCTGGAGCCTTGTGTACCCGGTTCTTCTCTCTTCCGTATTTTCCCAAACTCAGAGTATAGCCATCAGTCCCAGCTTGAGGAATCTCCTTGCCCCTCCTGGAGCAGAGCCTCACAGGGACCAGGGGGAGCCTCTCCTCTCTCAGGTGGAGTCACACCCTGATCACCTGTCCTTCAATTCTGTAATGCCAGGTAGGTGCTGGGCCCAGTGCCTCCTTAGACATCAAGGAAGGAAAGGGCAGAAAGTTGAGAGGTGCCAATGGATGTCACCCAGGCTCCACACGGAAAGCATCTTCCTGCCCGTGATGGGAGGGAAGGAATTCCTTAAACAAAGAACCACATGGGAACCAGTGTGGGAATTCATAAGCGACGTCGTAAAATGTCTTTGATTGTAGGAGGAAAATGTCCTCTTTGGTTTATGGTAAGGCATAATTCAATGGGAAGCACTAGTGAAGGCTACAGAAGCTAGACTGTGAGCAAGGTTATACTGATGGATATTTCTATGTCCTTCCCTTAGTTTGTGTGCAGTCCTAAGCAGTGGGTACAGACTCTCAGGTTTCCATTAATATTAAAAGTATTTCAAGAAAAGGACAGCCAGGTCAATTTAAACGCTGTTTAAAAGTTGGTTTGGGGTAGCTCCTGTGTCTGGAACACCTCCATGTGCCACTGTGCAAAACATCCTGAGAACAGCCTCTCAGAGCCGTGTATGTGTGTGTGTGTGTGTGTGTGTGTGTGTGTGTGTGTGTGTGTGTGTCACTGTGCAGGACTGGAAGGCTGGTTCCAGAGCCTAGGTAATGAGGCCACAAAGATATCCTGGTGTTAATCCCTGGAATCTGGGAATGTTACCTAATAAGGCAAAAGGGAGTTAGCAGATGGGAAGAAGGCTTTGAGATGGGGACTGGGATTGTTAATTGTATGCCTTGGTTTCACAGACCACAGGACAGGACAGCAGCTCAACCTAAACATGATTCCTGGGTGTGTCTCTGAGCTAGTTTCAAGAGAAGATTAGCATTTGAAGTGGTGGACCCTAAAAGGATATCACCCTCCCTATGTGCACAGCATCAATGCACTGAGAACCTGACTAGAACAAAAGGAGGAACTCACCCCTATATTCATGAATCACTGTAGGGTTGGGACATCACATCCCATCTCACAGGCCTCTGTCCTCACACTGGATCTTAAACCATCAGCTCCTCCGGTTCTCAGGTCCTTAGTCTCAGGCCAAATTAGACCAACAGCTTTCCTGGGCCCCCCAGCTTGCAGATCTTGGGGTTTCTCAGTCTTTGTAATCACACCAGACAAGTCCTCATATCCTCCTGCTGCTCTGAAGAACCCTGACTAATACAGTGGATTGCGAATGTGTGCATGCAGAGTTGGGGACAGAAGATGAGCAGGAGATGGGACCACAGAGCAGAGATTGGAGTCATGTTGCTACAGCCATGGAATGCTGGCGACCTAGCAACTGCAGGAGCCAGGAAACGGACTCTCCCTGGAATCTCCACAAGGAACTAGCGTATCTCTCACCTTGACTTCTGCTATTCTAAGCCCCTGGGTCTTCTCAATCCCACAGAGCCTTTGCTTCTTTGTACAATATTTTTCTCCTCACAATTTGAGAGGTCAGTGTGTCTTCACCTGGCACCATGTTTCTCATCCAACCTTGCTATTCGGTGTTTTTAGGTAATGTGTCCTCAGCCTTGAGCCAAGAGCTGCCTCACAAGCAGCACCATGGTGCCTAGTCTATGGTGGGGCATACTAATAAGCCCTGATAATAGCATCTGGGCCACCTGGTGTGGCAGGCAACACCTTCCAGTCTAGAGGAAGTTGATGGACAAAGGGCAATGGGCTCACCGGGAAATAGAAGGGGTCAAGGAACCTGGTGCTGAGCTGGAAGGGACAGAAGATGGGAAGGAAGTAATCTGGGAATTGCCCCTTCCCCCTCAGCTGCCTTCCCTGAGGAATGCAGTCTTGGGACCCCAGGGGGATGTATAGTCTTAGGACCCTAGGGGCACAAGAGCCTGGATGTGGGGAAGGTACTTGCTGGGCTTTATGCTGTCCTGGGATGAAGTTTGAAGTGCTGCTTCCCTGCGAGCCCATGAGGTCCCCAAACTGTTGTGCCCGATACATCATCTCTTAAAAGAGCTAATACATTCATGGGCTCTGCTTCAGAATAAAACCACTGCAAAGACAGAGGATGGAGCCATGCAGAGGAGCCATCCTCACTAAGGGGAATAAGAAGGAGTGGAGGGCAATATGGAGACCCCAGCTCTGCCATTGACACCCAGGAAATGGAGTGCCCGAACCTGCCTCAGTCAAGCTGTCTTTACCTTTGCCCACACCACACAAAGGGAAGTCCTGGGATAGCTCATCCAGGATACACCAGGACTCCCCGAAGAGAAAAGGTAGTTATCCCTTGACTGGCTCCATTACTGCATGCTGTCCTGGGCTCTGTCTGACCTTACTTAGAGTATATGAAAGAGTTTGACTGTTTTGAAAGCATTTACTGATTGAATTTAGGGAGAGAGGGGAGGAGAGAGAACGACGTGGAGGTTTTGTTCTGATTTCCTAAGCACTCATTATGAATTCCTGTATGTGCACTGGCCAGGCATCAAACACCCAACCTTGCCATACCAGGATGATGCTGTGACCCACTAAGCCACCCAGCCAGGGCAAGAGCTTCATTCTTGGGAAAGCTCTTCTTTCCAGGGTTGCAGTTGTATGTAGACTCCAGGTCAGTATGGAGTGGAATGTGTTGAGGCAGGTGAAGGAAGCAGATTTGCATGGAGGCCCCTCCCTCCTCTGAGGCAGGGGAGTGGATAAGAGAAGTTTGTGGAGCCAGGCTCAGGCTTGGGGTGTCAGAAGGCAGCATTGTTGGTGTAGCTCCACCATGACTTGGCCTCTGCTCCTGCTCACCGGCCTCACTCAGGGCCCAGGTGAGGCCTCTGTGGAAGGGACCGTGGGTTCACCTTGGCCTGATTCTTTGCCTCCTCTTCAGGCTCACCAGGTTCCCAGCACTGCACCCACCAGTGAGTGCTTTTGCTGTTTTCAGGGTCCTTGGCCCAGTCTGCCCTGACTCAGCCTCACTCAGTGTCCAGGGCCCTGGAACAGGCAGTCTCCTCCACCTGTGCCAGACACAGCGATGATTTTAGTTGTTATGATCATGTCTCCTAGTAAAAAGAATGACCAGGCATGGCCCTAAACTGCTGGTTTATAAAATCCAAAAATGGACATCACTGATCCCTTATTTATTCTCTTGATAAAAATGTGGAAAAAGAGCTACACTGCCCAGGCCTGGGCTGCCATTGCAGGATGGGGCTGATTAGTACTGTTGTTCTTCACATTAGCCATGGCACTACCCACTGCCGGAGTCCATTCATTGTCTTCACTAGCTGAGTTTAGACAGAGACCCCCCAAAAGCTAGTAGCCCTTGAAAGTCCTACTAAGGGTCAGGGCTTGAAAGTCCTAGCAAAGGTCAGGGCTGTGCACCACCCAGTTAATCTAGGAACCACTCAGTTAATTTAGGTAATAATAGTTGAAGCATCCCCACCTTAGTTCCCTTAATTCCTTAGATACTTATGTAGATCCTTCTTGATTATTGTTAATCAGATACTCCCAGAAATCTATTGATGGGCTAATCAGATACTTTGTCTATTCCTGGAAATTTTCTGCTGATCTGTGTGTCACTGAAACCTCCTTACCCTAAGGGCTACTCCAGATCAATAAAAGATTGGAGCAGCCTGACCAAGGAGGAAGTCCTTCGGGACTTGCCGCCTGGTCCCCCAATATTGCAAAATTATCTCGCGTCTTTTTCTCTCATTTGCTGTGTGGCTCCTCTTTCAGATACCGAACCCTACTTCACGCAGAACGTGGAGGGAGTCTCACTCGACAATCCACAGTGGTGCTTGTTTGTGGGAACGTGAGACCAACACCTGCCCTGGGCTCACAGGCTCCCTCCTTGCTCTGAAGATGCTTCACCACCCCGAGCAGGAAATTTCATCCTCTCTCTGAGGAAAATTCATCCTCTCTCTGTCCTTCCTCCTCTCACATAGCATTGAGAGCACAGTTGCTTTCTTCACATAGTGTTCTCTCTCACACACAATCCCTAAGCAAACTCTCCGTTACTGGCTTGTTGTCTTTACTTGTGTTTTGTGCATCCAGATGACCACTCATTCAACCTTTCATTGTAACAACCTCAAGGAGGCCCCTCGTGTGCTTATTGGGTAGGTTTCCCACAATCCTCTAGGAAATCCCCAATTTAAATCCCTTGGCCTCTTGAAGGGACAGAACGGAACTTGAAAGAACTAAGCAGAACTAAGCAGAAATGCACCCTACTCCCTCTTCAAGGACGAAGCAGGGACATACTCTTCTCCCTCTCCTCTATCTTGTCTTGCAAGGCTGGGCCCTCAGCCCAAGCCGCTCCCCCCTGAGAGTGACCACAAGAATGCTGGTATTGTCCTAACTCTCCCAACCACCCACCTGAGTGGACCAATGAAGCTCCAGAAATGTAGCGACGGTCCTAATAAGGCTACAGTGGAGGACGGCTCCAACCTTCAGAATATGATGGTCACTTCCTGACCCTTATGCTGTAAAACCCTGACCAATCTCTGTAACTCACGCCACCCCTAAAGCCCACCCCAAATAGCTAGCCCTATATAACCTTTGTTCTCCTGGGACACTTTCTCTCGGCTCACCGCTGTGCCGGATAGAGGCTGGGAGCCAATTCTAGAATTGATCAATAAAGACTCGTTGCTTTTGCATCGGAGGAGGCTCCCTGGTGGTGGATTATTGGGGACCCCTAGCTCTGGGCATAACATTTTGAGGGCGCTTCCGGGATCCCCAAGAAAAACCCACGAGGGACCCAAATCCCAGAGTCTGCTGTCTGCGGTAAGTGTCTATGTGTTATCTGTTCTGTCTTATGTGAGCTCGCTTCTGCAATCTGGCCTGATAAAGATCTAAGTGGATGCACTGGCGGGTCTCGGGCAGGAGGAGGCAACAGACGCCTTGCACCTCCATCTGGCGGGGTGTAAAAGCCCCCATCTGTTTTTTTTTTTTTTTTTTTTCAGTTTTTCTTCTGCGGGGTCGGAAGGCTGTTCTTAGGTGTCTTTGTTTGTTTGGTGTCTGTGTTCTTTTGTTTGATTTTGTGGACTCACTGGACGGACGCTATGGGACAGACTCAAACTACTCCTTTAAGCATTATGGTTGATCATTTTAAAGAGGTTAAGGGAAGGGATAACAACCTCAGTGCAGAAGTGAAGAAGGGTCAATGGCAAACTTTCTGTTCCATCGAGTGGCCGGCTCTCAATGCCGGGTGGCCGCCGGAGGGGACGTTCGACCTCCCCACCATTCGCCGGGTCAGGGAAGTCGTAGCTCGGCCGAAGGGGGGTCATCCCAATCAACTCCCTTACATTATTACTTGGCAGGACCTCGTGGAGGACCCTCCCTCCTGGCTCAAGCCCTTCCTGGCTCCACGCCCTCCGGAGCCGGCACCCATACTTGCCTTGCAGGATGCAGAAAAGCAGAAGGTGGTTCCCGGCGTAGATGGGAATCCAACTACCAACCAGGCCCAGATAGATGTCTCTTTCCCTTTAACCAGGCCTGAATGGGACTTCAACACGGCTGAAGGTAAGGAGAGGCTCAAAATCTACCGTCAGACTTTGATGGGGGGGTCTTCGTATGGCTGCTAGGAAGCCTACCAATTTGGCCAAGGTAGGGAACGTACAACAGGAAAGGGATGAATCTCCAGCTGCCTTTCTAGAACGGATCATGGAGGCATATCGCACCTATACCCCCATGGATCCAGAAGCTCCTGAAAATAAGGCGGCTGTGGTCATGAGCTTTATAAACCAGTCAGCCACAGACATTAGAAAGGAAAGGCAGAGGATAGATAGATTAGTGGAAAAGAGTTTTCGGGACTTGTTGGAGGTGGCTGAAAAGGTGTATAACAACCGAGAATCTCCTGAGGATAGGCAAGCCCGTGCCATGGTGGCTGCCAGTGACAAGCAGACCCGAAACCTGGCCAAGGTTCTGCTGGCCACCACCACGGAGAACCCTGAGGAGTGGACCCGCCACCTTCGCCAGCTTGCCGATGACCAAGAGGGAGGTAAAGGAACCGCCCGGGGCGGGAAGAAGAAGCTGCAACGGAACCAGTGTGCTTACTGCAAAGAGATAGGACACTGGGCCCAGGAATGAACAAAGAAGGCCGGTAAAAAAGGAAACAAGACAGATCAGGTGGAGGTCTTGGAGCTGGGAGGACTGAGTGATTAGGGGAGTCGGGGTTCGGACCCCCTCCCCGAGCCCAGGGTAACTCTTAGACTGGAGGGGACGCCTATTAACTTCCTTGTCGACACTGGGGCACAACATTCGGTCCTACACACACCTCAAGGGAAGCTAGCCAGCAAGAAGTCCTGGGTGCAAGGGGCAACTGGCATAAGCCAGTATTCATGGACTACCCGAAGAACAGTAGATCTAGGAACGGGCCGGGTATCCCATTCCTTCATGGTAATACTGGAGTGCCCCTACCCCCTATTAGGATGGGACTTGCTGACCAAGATCGGAGCCCAAATAACTTTCAGACAAGGGGGGCCCCAGGTCACTGATGGCAAAGGCCATCCCATCCAGGTTCTGACTCTGAGACTGGAGGATGAATATCGCCTCCACCAGGGGGCGCCCCCAGGAGAGAACAATATGGACAGATGGCTACGAGAATTCCCCACCGCCTGGGCAGAGACGGGGGGCGGGGGGGGGGGGGGGGAGTAGGACTGGCTGCTCACAGGGCCCCAACGCTGGAAGAGTTAAAACCAGGGGAAAGTCCGATAAGAGTCAAACAGTATCCAATGCCCCAGGAGGCCCGGAAGGGGATTCAGCCTCATATCCGAAGACTGCGAAGCCTAGGGATACTGGTTCCATGCCAATCTGCCTGGAACACCTCCCTCCTGCCAGTCAGAAAGCCTCACACGAATGACTACCGACCAGTCCAGGACCTCCGAGAAGTAAATAAAAGAGTTATGGATATACACCCAACCGTTCCTAACCCGTACACTCTCCTAAGCTCTTTAACACCCACTAGAGTGTGGTACACTGTATTGGATTTGAAGGATGGTTTTTTCAGCCTGACGCTCGCGCCTCAAAGCCAACCCCTGTTCGCCTTCGAATGGCACGATCCAGAGGGTGCCTACAGTGGACAATTAACCTGGACTCGGTTACCCCAAGGGTTCAAGAATTCGCCCACCATCTTTGACGAGGCACTGCATGAGGATCTCGGTGAGTACAGGAGAGAACACCCTAGTCTCACCCTCCTGCAGTATGTAGATGACATCCTGGTTGCTGCAGACACTGCCGAGGACTGTGAGCAGGGGACCAAAGACTTGTTGACCACCCTAGGGACCTTAGGGTACCGGGCCTCTGCGAAGAAAGCTCAGATATGCCAAGAAAGGGTGAGTTACCTGGGGTACATACTGGAGGGCGGACAGCGGCGGTTGTCGGACGCTAGGAAGGAGACAGTCCTGAAAATCCCTATTCCCACCACCCGGAGGGAAGTAAGGGAATTCCTAGGATCAGCTGGCTATTGCCGCCTCTGGATCCCAAGTTTTGCAGAGATCGCCAGGCCCCTATATGAAGCTACCAAAGAGGGAAAGGCCTTTGAATGGACTGAGACAGAGGAAATTGCCTTTAATCAGATAAAGAGAGCTCTTTTGGCTGCTCCAGCCCTGGGCCTGCCAGACATTACAAAACCCTTCCGCCTCTTTGTAGATGAGCGCAAGGGAATAGCAAAAGGGGTTTTAACTCAGGCTTTAGGCCCCTGGAGCCGCCCGGTAGTGTATTTGTCCAAAAAGCTGGACCCCGTAGCCTCCGGCTGGCCACCATGCCTAAGAATCATTGCAGCAACCGCGCTCTTAGTCAAGGATGCCGACAAATTGACCCTGGGACAGGAAATCTGGATAACAACCCCCCCATGCCCTTGAGGGAGTCCTAAAACAGCCTCCTTACCGATGGATGAGCAATGCACACATGACCCACTATCAGAGCTTATTGCTCAACCCTCCTAGAGTGCGGTTCCATCCCAGAGAGGCTCTCAACCCCACTACCCTGCTGCCTGACCCCGACCTAGATGCCCCGCTGCACGACTGTGCGGGGATCCTGGAGCAGGTACATGGACTTCGGAAGGACTTGACCGACCGGCCCCTCCCTGATGCAGAGGCCACCTGGTTCACGGATGGAAGCAGCTTCGTGCGGGACGGATGCAGGTACGTGGGTGCAGCGGTGGTCACCGACACAGACACTGTGTGGGCAGAAGCACTGCCCCCTGGGACATCAGCCCAGCGAGCAGAACTCATTGCTCTCACCAAGGCACTGACACTGGGGGCGGGGAAGCGGCTCAACATTTACACAGACAGCCGTTATGCATTTGCTGCGGCTCATGTTCACGGGGCGATTTACCAGGAAAGAGGGCTGTTGACAGCAGAAGGACGAACAGTGAAAAACAAACAGGAGATTCTCGACCTGCTTGGGGCCCTATGGCGTCCCACGAAGCTAGCCATTATCCACTGTCAAGGGCACCAGAAGGCAGATGACCCAGTAGCAAAAGGTAACCAAAAAGCTGATCAGGCAGCCAAGGCAGCGGCCTTCACCCCGGTCCCTGCAATGGCCATACAACTACCAGACCCCGGGGACCCAGTTCTACCAGATCAGCCTAAATACTCTCAGGAAGAGCTGCAGCAGATCAGAAAACTCCCCCTCGCTAAGGAAGTGAAAGGATGGTGGTACACCTCAGATGGGAAACTCATACTACCGGACTGGCTTGGGGTCACAGTTTTAGAACGCATGCATCGGTCCACCCACTTGGGAGCCTGGAAGTTAAAGGACTTAATTCAGCATGCCAAAATCAAGATCCACCAACAAGACTCCAAAATCAATCAAATTATAACCTCCTGTAAGACCTGCCAACTCACAAATGCAAGAGCTGGGTCAGGTGGACAAGGAACCAGGCTCAGAGGCATCAAACCAGGAGCAAACTGGGAGGTTGATTTCACTGAAGTCAAACCAGGGAAGTATAGTTATAAATATCTTTTAGTATTCATAGATACCTTTTCTGGCTGGGTAGAGGCATACCCAACTAAGCATGAGACGGCCCAGACGGTGGCCAAGAAGCTGCTGGAAGACATCTTACCCAGGTATGGTTTTCCTGCTATGATAGGCTCCGACAACGGGCCAGCCTTTATTTCGCAGGTAACACAGGCAGTAGCCAAAGTCATAGGGGCGGATTGGAAATTGCATTGTGCTTACAGGCCCCAGAGTTCAGGGCAGGTAGAAAGAATAAATAGAACTCTAAAAGAGACCCTTACCAAATTAACCATGGAGACTGGCGGGGATTGGGTGGCTCTCCTTCCATATGCCCTTTACCAGGTGAGGAACTCTCCTTACACCCTGGGACTCACCCCTTACGAGATCATGTTTGGTAGGCCCCCTCCTATCATCCCTAATCTAAAAGCTGAACTTCTTATTGAGTTTGAAAATCAGGAGATATCTTCTTTCCTAAGAGAATTGCAGAGGGTGCATGAGGACATTTGGCCGCGCCTCCGCGCCATCTACGAGGCTGGCCCCACCCCGACGCCTCATCAGTACAAGCCAGGTGACTGGGTGTTCATCAGAAGACACTGCTGGGAGATCCTCAAACCACGCTGGAAAGGCCCCTACATCGTCGTGCTGACTACACCCACCGCTCTCAAGGTAGACGGCATCGCGACTTGGGTCCATCACTCCCACGTTCGCCCAGCTGACCCCTCTGCAATCCAGGAAGACTTCATCACACAATGGAGCATCGACCAAGACCAGCGCAACCCGCTCAAGCTCAAGCTGCGGTGCACTCGACCTACCTGATGTTGGTAACTTTACTCGTGAACACTCCTGCCACCGGGAGCCCGCACACTCCTTATAATATCACCTGGCAGATCATAGACACTAACTCAGGGGTGATCCTTAATCAGACTTCTCAAATCCATCCCAAAGACACCTGGTTCCCTGAACTTCGAGTAGACCTCCTAACTCTCCTTCCCAACCCACTCGACACCAGCGATTACTGCCTGGGTGCGGCAATACGCCAGGCTTTTGAGGCCTCAAAACCAAGGAGAACCCTCTATTTTTATGTCTTCCCCGGACACTCACAAGCTCAGTCCCAGGGAAATGACCCTTGTGGAAGTGCTGGAGACTACTTCTGTGCTTCCTGGTCATGTGTGTCAACCGGACACATCTGGTGGAAGGCCCCCAAGAAGGGTGACCTAATCACCGTTGGGCGACCGGCTGCTCCACCGTGTCCCCAGAGTGGCCGTGTCTACTGCAACCCCGTGAGCATTTCCTTCACAAAAGAGGGTAGAAAGGCTACAGGATGGGACACCGGAAAGACTTGGGGATTCCGAATCTATTCTTGCAGGGGGGCTTTGCGTAGGGCGGACCCTGGGATGTTGTTCACCCTCCGGGTTCAAAATACTCCCCTTCACTATCATTCCCCTGTGGGAATGGGGCCCAACAAAGTACTAGCTCCTCAACCTCAGCTGACCACTCCCCGGGTATCTACAACTGAAGGAGCATGGGCCCCGGCATCACTGCCTAACACCCTACTCGCACCTACCATGAAGAACCTGACTCTGAGTCATACCCCCCCCGCCTGAAGTAGACCCACTTATAAGCATGGTTATAGGAGCTTATTATGTTTTAAACGCCTCCAGGCCTGACCTGACCAAATCTTGCTGGCTCTGTCTAGACGTTGAGCCACCGTATTATGAGGGTATCGCGGTTAAGGGTAACTATACAACCGCCACGATTGTCAGCTCCTGCAGGTGGCAGCAAACTGTTGCAAGGCTAACCCTCCAGGCAGTAATGGGGCAGGGGGCCTGCGTAGGCAACGTACCCCCTGAGCAGTTGCATCTCTGCAACGAAACTCTGACTATCCCTGAAGAGGCAGTATACCCTTTGCCTCCCAAGAATGCATGGTGGGCCTGCTCCAGTGGCCTCGCTCCTTGTGTCCACTCCCTGGTCCTTAATTCCCAGAAGGAGGGCTTTTGCGTGCTCGTGCAGTTAATTCCCAAGTTAATATACCATTCAGAGAAAGAGGTATATGAATTTGTTAAGAGGTTCCTTAACAAATTCAGCGCTGCCAATCCCCGAAATAAAAGAGAGCCCATCACAGCCTTAACTATGGCCGCCCTCTTGGGATTGGGACTAGCGGGAGCAGGGACTGGAATATCCTCACTTGTCATACAAGACAAGAATTATGGAGCCCTAAGAGCAGCCATTGACCTAGACATAGAAAGAATTGAAAAATCTATTACCCATTTACAGGATTCTCTCACCTCCTTATCTGAGGTAGTGCTCCAAAACAGAAGAGGACTAGACTTGCTATTCCTGCAGCAGGGGGGCTTATGTGCAGCTTTGGGAGAGGAATGTTGTTTTTATGTTGACCACTCAGGTGTTGTTAAAGAGTCTATGGCCCTCATAAGGGAAGGATTGCAGAAGCGGAAGTTGGAAAAAGAGCGGTCTCAGTCTTGGTATGAATCCCTGTTTAATTGGTCCCCATGGTTAACCACTCTCATTTCTGCCCTCGCCGGGCCCCTTGTAATCCTCCTAATGTTGCTAACTTTTGGCCCCTGCATTATTAACAAGCTAGTTCAATTTGTCAAGGAACGCATAGGGGTAGTTCAATTAATGGTCTTACAAGCTCAATACCGGCCTCTAGCGACAGAGGGAGAGGTAGAAATGCAGTCCGTCTCATGACTGAGCCGTGAGTTCCAAGACAAGGGGGGAATGAAGGGACAGAACGGAACTTGAAAGAACTAAGCAGAACTAAGCAGAAATTCACCCTCCTCCCTCTTCAAGGACGAAGCAGGGCCATACTCTTCTCCCTCTCCTCTATCTTGTCTTGCAAGGCTGGGCCCTCAGCCCAAGCCGCTCCGCGCCCCCCCCCCCCCCCGAGAGTGACCACAAGAATGCTAGTATTGTCCTAACTCTCCCAACCACCCACCTGAGTGGACCAATGAAGCTCCAGAAATGTAGCGACGGTCCTAATAAGGCTACAGTGGAGGACGGCTCCAACCTTCAGAATATGATGGTCACTTCCTGACCCTTATGCTGTAAAACCCTGACCAATCTCTGTAACTCACGCCACCCCTAAAGCCCACCCCAAATAGCTAGCCCTATATAACCTTTGTTGTCCTGGGACACTCTCTCTCGCCTCACCGCTGTGCCAGATAGAGGCTGGGAGCCAATACTAGAATTGATCAATAAAGACTCGTTGCTTTTGCATCGGAGGAGGCTTCCTGGTGGTGGATTATTGGGGACCCCGAGCTCTGGGCATAACACTCTCATACCTGTGCAGACCACCTGGATTCAGTTCTCCACAAATGAAGTGGGAATGAGAATAAAGGAAAAGAATTTATTTCCTTCTCTTCCTTTCTCCCCTCCTTCCAATTTGATTTTCTGTCTTTTTATGCTCCCAATACTTCCCAGAACCTAGGAAGTTTTGAGGCTGGGTTTTGAGTGAAAGGTTCTGTGTCCTCTCAGAATCACCTCTGCACTCAGGTATCTAAAGGATGCTTCTAAAAGCAGACCATGGCTGCTTGGATCTTGCAGAATCTGTGGGAGGTGGCCCCATTCCTCAGGGGTCCCCAAAGATTTCCGTGATGCTGCAACACATTTCCAGTGATAATCCCAGTTAAAGTGCATCAAACAGTACAAGTACACATAACTATCAGGCCAAGAAGTTCAGGACTGTTGAAGGAAGCTGGGCCAAGGTACCACAAGCCCTGGTGTGTGACCTCATGATCCAAAGGCTGTAAGCCATCTCTGACTTCCAGCCCTGCAGATGTCAGCTCTTAGAAATGACATGGATGATCACCCTACCTGGAAGTTAAGTCTTTGCTATAATTTTCTCCATTTAAGTCACTTGGTGACGTTTTCCCAAGTACTGCTTTGTTTACAATCATGCTTTAATCGTCCAAGCTGCAACAGTGACCCATGTAGACCCTTTCCAGTTGTGTCACAGCGCAGTGGGAAAGAGTCCCTGCTAATGAAGACGCGGAGAAGATCCTGAGTCCCAGCCCCACATCTGTGTAAAGCTGGTCAGAAGGGTGAGCCTGTCTGTAGGGTGTGTGTGTGTGTGTGTGTGTGTGTGTGTGTGTGTGTGTGTGTGAGGGGGCGGGGGGAGAGCAATGTCGCTATGCTGGACACCAGTACGAACCAGAGAGTAATGGCTCTGCTGACCCTCCACCGTGGCATTTGAGATTGGTTGTGGCTCCTGACTGTAACAGCAGGGCCCATAGTTTGCATGTTATTTCGATGTTCATAGGACTGTGGGAGCCCCCACTGGCCCTTCTAGTGTTTCTCCTCAAAGGTGGACCACCATTTCCTTTTAAGAAGGTAGTCACTATTTCATAAGAGGGACTATTACCAGGAGAACCAGGACAAGCTGTTGGGTGCTCAGGGTCTCTCTGATGAGACCTTGCTGGAGTAAGAAGCACACTGTTCCCTGGGAATTTGGAGTCTCAGATGGTAGACATGGTCCCTGCATTTCTCAAGTAACACGATTGGACACCTGTTTAATTTTTATTGGATGCGGAAGAAGGGTCATTTTTGATGGAAGGGATTAGAAGTGCTTTAGGTGTCACTATGGCCAATGTACCCATCACTCTTCTCCCATAAGATTCAGTCAGAGACTCAGCACCACAGAGCATGACCTTTCATGTGTCACAGAACCTCCGTGTCAGGTGCCTCTCTCTTTATCATGTACTATTTCCGGATGTTTCATCTTTCTCCCTAGTTGGCATTCTGAAAGGAAATTATTATATTTCTTTGACCTGAAAGTATGGGTTTGGGAATAAATATTAGTGTGTTTAAATGTATTTGTTTAGCTCAATTGGTTATTAACTATTTTTGCAAGTGGTCCTTTTGCCTGCTCTGGCAGCCATCATGCTTAGCATGTCTACGTCACGTGTTATCATGTTGGCACACGGGTAGAGGATGGTGTTAAATGAGTGTGGTTACTCCTGCAGCACTGGCCCTGGGTCCCTGTGGTCCTGACAGAACAAGGCGCAATGAACGAGGACGAGGTGCAACTCCATGAAGGTCAGAGGTCTGCTTCCTGCAGGAAGGATGAGGATAACTGGAATGTGCCTAGGGCTTCCCACACTTTTCCCAGGAGATGAGGATTCAGTCTACGTGGTCCACAGGTCCAGCTGATGGATTTAAGAACAGGTCAGGGATTAGTACCATTTCACTGTTATCTCACACCAAAGACATTACTGTGGAAACTGACTTAATGGAGCACATACAGGTTTAGGCACTGACACTGAAGCCATGGTATCACATAGAATATTGTCACCGCCTAACATATCCAATTTACACGGCTCTGCTCCATCACAGATGCCTGACCTCCCTTAGCCAAGTTGTCACCACCCTTTGCTCTTCAGAATGTCTGTGCTGTGGTATGAACAATAATACAAACTTTGTGCCCTAGCTTTGTGGGAGCATCTTGATCCATAGGACTTCCAGTCATTACCTGAGTACAGTGCCATGTCAATCTGGCAAGGACCACTCGGTTCTGACTTGTCTGTTCTCCAAATCCAACTCTTTCCAGAAGAATACACCCTGCCAACCATCTCTCTGTGCATGAGGCAGATTTTGCCACCAGAAGTCACATGGCTCAGAGGTGAGGATTCCCAGTGGATCATGTAGGGGGTACAGTGAAGAACATGGTGTGCCCCATTTGAGATCCTGCCACACTCTTGGGAGAAGAACTGGGGTTAGGTTTCTTGCCAAGTCACCTCCCTGATTCTCAAACTCAGGATCCCACTTCGTGTTTTCCTCTCAGTGCAATCAATCCTACTGAGCTCTCTCCATCATGGGTATTGTGACCTTCAACGTTGTGGGAAGTCATTCTGTCTTCCCTTGATCCCATTTTCTTTTCACCCACTTGCCCTCCTGCAATTGATTTTACTCAACGTCTAAGGTCTCCTCAGGCAAGGCAAAGAGCTACCTCAGGAGCACTAACCCTCTGCCAAAACTACCTAGAAACAAGCAAAATGGTCCTAAGGGGAGGGTCTGGTCCACCTCCTGTGGCCGGTGACAGCCCATGCGAAAGGAAGTGGGATACAAAGGTAACTGGGCTCAGATGCATGTAGGAGTTATCGAGGGGCCAGGTACTGAGCTGGATTGGACTTGAAAGAGTAAGAGAAGCAGACAGAGCAGAGTCTGCCACCTCCCTCTCAGCTGCCTTCTCTGACTCTCAGGTTGAATCATCTTAGGCCGTCAGGGGGCACCGCTGTCCTCATATGGGGAGGAAGTTTGCTGTGGTTTACCCCTGACCTGTATGAAGTCCTCACTGGTGTTTAACAGGAGATTCTCTTGAGTCTGTGTCTGCCACAGAGGGGTATGCCCTGTGTCTGCTGTGTCCCAACATTTCAACTTCCCAATATTTCTACTTCTGGAAGTGGCAATAATGGGCCCCGAGCATCAGACACTATGCAGATTGGGACAAGGGGGGCATGAGGACTCATTGCAACTGAGAGTGTCAAGGAAATGGCTGAGAAAGAATAAAAGAGTCCAGATTTGTCCATGGTTCTGGAGTAACCAAGCGATTGGATGTTTTCCGAGACAACCTCAGTCACTGTCCACACTTTCCTCCCAATGTCACATGAGGGAAGTCCTCAATTCCTCAGTCAAGTACCATGTTGATGCCCACAGGAGGAAAGACAAGGACATCCGAGGTTGGATCCAGTCACCAGGTCTCAGTGTGTCCTGAGTAAGAAGAAACACTCAAACTATTCCCATTCTCTCAGGTTGGCTCACCAGATTGTGTTCTTGGTCTTTTCAGGGTCCTTTGTCCTTGTCTGCCCTCAGGGTCCTGTGCCTTGTCTGGCACACCTGGAAAGTAGGTCACCATCTGCTTGCTGGTAGAAGTGATGGCACTGGGTGTTACATTTATGTCTCCTGGTACCGTTTATGCCTCTGACATGGCCCCTAACCTCCTGATTTATGGGGTCACACTGGCCCTCAGGAATCCCTGAGCACTTCTCTGGCCCCAAGTCTGGCAACACAGCCATGCTGACCATGCCTGGGCTGCAGTTGGCGGACGAGGCTGATCATTACTGTTGCTCACACACAAGGAGTGACACTCTTTACACAGTGGAGCCAGCTCATGAGACAGTGGAAACTCAACTGGCCTTGTACTCACAGGCTCCCTTCGTGCCCTGAAGATGCTTCCACAGCCTTCATTCACAATGGGCTGGAGAAACATTGCAGGAGCCTCTCTCACCATGGCACGCAAACTGTCTCTCTAGCTTATTCTTTTTATTTATTTTTTTTAAATTTATTGCTTAAAGTATTACAAAGGGTATTACATATGTGTCCATTTTATCCCCCCGCCCTAGACAGTCCCCTAGCCTCCCCTATCCCCCAATGTCTTATGTCCACTGGTTATGCTTATATGCATGCATACAAGTCCTTTAGTTGATCTCTTACCCCCCTACCTCCTGCCCCCCATCCCTCCCCGGCCTTCCCGCTGCAGTTTGACAATCTGTTTAAGTAAGCTCTGCCTCTGTATCTATTATTGTTCAAAAGCTTATAATGGTCTCTATTATCCATGAATGAGTGAGATCATGTGGTATTTCTCCTTCATTGACTGGCTTATTTCACTTAGCATAATGCTCTCCAGTTCCATCCATGACGTTGCAAATGGTAAGAGTTCCTTCCTTTTTAGAGCAGCATAGTATTCCATCGTGTAGATGTACGACAGTTTTCTAATCCATTCATCTACTGATGGGCATTGAGGCTGTTTCCAGATCTTAGCTATGGTGAATTGTGCTGCTATGAACATAGGGGTGCATATATCCTTTCTGATTGGTTTTTCTGGTTTCTTGGATATATTCCTAGGAGTGGGATCACAGGGTCAAATGGGAGTTCCATTTTCCGTTTTTTAAGGAAACTCCATACTGTCTTCCATACTGGCTGCACCAGTCTGCATTCCCACCTGCAGTGCACAGGTGTTCCTTTTTCTCCACATCCTCTCCAGCACTTGTCGTTTGTTGATTTGTTGATGAAAGCCAGTCTGACAGGTGTGAGATGGTACCTCATTGTTTTTTTGATTTGCATCTCTCAGATGATTAGTGAGTTTGAGCATGTTTGCATATGTCTCTTGGCTTTCTGAATGTCCTCTTTTGAAAGGTGTCTATTTAGAACCTTTGTGCATTTTTTGATTGGATTGTTTATCTTCCTTTTGTTGAGTTGTATGAGTTCCCTATAAATTTTGGAGATTAGGCCCTTATCAGATATGATATTGGCAAATATGTTTTCCCACACAGTGGTTTTCTCGGTGTTTTGTTGATGGTTTCTTTTGCTGTGCAGAAGCTTTTTATTTTGATGTAGTCCCATTTGTTCATTTTCTCTTTAGTTTCAAGTGCCCTAGGAGCTGTATCTGTGAAGAAATTGCTTCGGCATATGTCTGAGATTTTGTTGCCTTTGGATTCTTCTAGAATTTTTATGGTTTCCCGTCGTACATTTAAGTCCTTTATCCATTTTGAGTTTATTTTTGTGTATGGTGTAAGTTGGTGGTCTAGTTTCATTTTCTTGCATATATCTGTCCAATTTTCCCAACACCATTTATTGAAGAGACTATCTTGGCTCCATTGTATGTTCTTGCCTCCTTTGTCAAATATTAATTGAGCATATTTGTTCGGGCCGATTTCTGGGCTCTCTATTCTATTCCATTGATCTATATGCCTATTCTTGTGCCAATACCAGGCAGTTTTGAGAACAGTGGCTTTGTAATACAACTTAATATCTGGTATTGAGATCCCACCTACTTTGGTCTTTTTCAGGATTGCTATAGCTATTCGAGGTCTTTTTTTATTCCAGATGAATTTTTGGAGAGTTCGTTCTAGATCTCTGAAGTATGCCGTTGGTATTTTAATGGGAAGTGCGTTGAATTTATAGATTGCTTTGGGTAGTATGGACATTTTAATGATGTTGATTCTACCAATCCATGAACACGGAATGTTCTTCCATCTGTTTATGTCTTCCTCTATATCTTTTTCAACGTCCTGTAGTTTTCTGAGTAGAGGTCTTTTACCTCTTTAGTTAAGTTTATTCCTAGGTAGCTTAATTTTTTTGGTGCGATGGTAAACGGGATTGTTTTTATAATCTCTCTTTCTGAAAGTTCACTATTGGTGTATAGAAATGCCTCAGATTTCTTGGGGTTAATTTTGTATCCTGGTACATTGCCAAATTCATGTATTAAGTCTAGTAGCTTTTTGATGGAGTCTCTAGGGTTCTGTATGTATAATATCATGTTGTCTGCAAGTAAGGATAGTTTTACTTCCTCTTTTCCAATTTGAATGCCTTTTATTTCTTCTTCTTGCCGAATTGCATGGCTAACACTTCCAGTACTATGTTGAACAGGAGTGGTGAGAGGGGGCATCCCTGTCTTGTTCCTGTTCTTAGGGGAAACGGTGTTAGTTTTTGTCCATTGAGTATGATGTTGGCTGTGGGCCTGTCATATATGGCTTTTATTATGTTGAGGTATGATCCTTCTACTCCCACCTTGCTGAGAGCTTTTATCAAAAATGGGTGTTGAATTTTGTCAAATGCTTTTTCTGCATCAATTGATATGACCATGTGGTTTTTTTCTTTCAGTTTGTTTATGTGATGTATCACGTTTATTGATTTGCGGATATTGTACCATCCTTGCATCCCTGGGATAAATCCTACTTGGTCATGGTGTATGATGTTTCTGATGTAATGCTGGATCCGATTTGCTAAGATTTTGTTGAGGATTTTGGCATCTATGTTCATGAGGGATATTGGCCTGTAATTCTCTTTCATTGTGTTGTCTTTACCTGGTTTTGGTAATAGGGTGATGCTGGCTTCATAGAATGAGCTTGGAAGTGTTCCTTCCTCTTGAATTTTTTGTAGTAGTCTGAGGAGGATAGGTTTTAGTTCTTCCTTGAATGTTTGGTAAAACTCCCCTGTGAGGCCATCTGGTCCTGGGCTTTTGTTTTCTGGAAGCTTTTTGATGACTGCTTCAATTTCTTCCATAGTTATTGGCCTGTTGAGATTTTTAGATTCTTCCTGATTGAGTTTTGGAATGTTGTATTTTTCTAGGAATTTGTCCATTTCCTCCAGGTTGTCTAGTTTGTTGGAGTAGAGCTGTCCATAGTATTTTTTAACAATCATTTGTATTTCTGTGGGGTCTGTGGTTATTTCGCCTCTATCATTTCTGATTTTGTTTATATGGGTCCTCTCTCTTTGCTTCTTGGTGAGTCTGGCTAGAGGTTTGTCAATCTTGTTTATCCTTTCAAAGAACCAGCTCCTGGTTTCATTGATTTTCTGTATTGTTTTTTTGGTCTCTATGTCATTTATTTCTGCTCTAATCTTTATTATCTCCTTCCTTCCGCTCACTCTGGGTTTTTTTTTTTGTTGTTGTTGCTCTCTTTCTAATTCTTTGAGATGTAGAGTTAGCTGATTTACTACCATTTTTTCTTGTTTTTTGAGATAGGCCTGTAGAGCTATAAACTTCCCTCTCAGGACTGCTTTCATTGTGTCCCATAGGTTTTGGATTGTTGTGTTTTCATTGTCATTAGTTTCCAGGATGTTTCGAATTTCTTCTTTGATTTCATTGGTAACCCAATCAATATTTAATAGCATGCTATTCAGCTTCCAGCTGTTTGAGTATTTTGGGTTGTTTTTATTGTAGTTTATTTCTAATATTATGCCATCGTGGTCTGCGAAGACGCTTTTTATGATTTCAATCTTCTTGAATTTGGGGATACTTTGCTTGTGACCCAATATATGGTCTACTTTTTGAATATGTCTTATGAGCATTTGAGTAGAATGTATATTCCCTGGCTTTGGGGTAAAGTGTTCTGAAGATGTCTGTTAAGTCCATCTGATCTAGTGAGTCATTTAGGATTGCTGTTTCTTTGCTGATTGTTTGTCTAGAGGATTTATCCAGTGTTGTCAGTGGTGTATTAAAGTCCCCGACTATGATTGTATTATTGTCGATCTCTCCTTTGATATCTTCCAGGAGTTTTTTTATGAATTTGGGTGCTCATGCATTGGGTGCATATATGTTTACCAGAGTTATATCTTCTTGTTGTATTGATCCCTTTAGTATTATGAAGTGGCCTTACTTATCTCTTGTTATGGCCTTCACTTCGAGGTCTATTTTGTCCGATATAAGTATTGCTACCCCAGCTTTCTTTTCCTTTCCATTTGCCTGAAAGATATTTTTCCATCCTTTCACTTTCAGTCTGTGTGAGTCCCTTCTAATGAGGTGGGTTTCTTGTAGACAGCAGATGTATGGGTCATGTTTTTTTATCCATTCAGCCACTCGATGTCTTTTGTTTGGAGCATTTAGTCCGTTTACGTTTAAAGTTATTATTGAAAGGTACTTGTTTGTAGCCATTTCTGTTTTTGTGTGGCTGTTTTCTTTCTTTGCTTTTTATTTCTTATTTTTATACCAGTCCCTTTAGCATTCCTTGCATTGCTGGCTTGGTGGTGATAAACTCTTGTAGCCTTTTTTTGTCTGTGAAGCTTCTTATTTCCCCTTCAAGTTTGAATGATAGCCTTGCTGGATAGAGTATTCTTGGATTCAGACCTTTGCTTTGCATCACTTTGTAAATTTCTGTCCATTCTTTTCTGGCCTGATGTGTTTCTGTTGAGAAATCATTTGACAATCTAATGGGAGATCCCTTGTATGTAACTTTCCGTCTCTCTCTTGCAGCCTGTAAGATTCTCTCTTTGTCCTGAACATTTGCCATGGTAATTATGATGTGTCTTGGTGTGGGTCTTTTCGGGTTCACCTTGTTTGGGACTCACTGGGCTTGTGTGACTTTTTTCTTCCCCCCTCAGGGAAGTTTTCTGATATTATTTCTTCTAATAGGTTTTCTAATCCTTGTTCATCCTTCTGTTGTTCTGGTACCCCTATTATTCGTATGTTGTTTCGTTTCATGTTGTCCCAAAGCTCCCTTAGGCTCTCCTCCTGTCTTTTAATTTTTTTCTCCAATTGCAGTACATTTTGTGTGTGTTTTGCTTCCTTGTCTTCTAATTCACTAATTCGGTCCTCCGCTTCTCCTAGTCTACTGTTGATACTTTCAATGGAGTTTTTCATTGCAGCTATATCACTCTTCATTTCTTCTTGGGTCTTACTTAAGTTGTTGATTTTTTCATCTGTTTCTTCTAGCTTCTTCCATATGTTATCGATTTTTTCATCTGTTTCTTCTTGCTTCTTGCAGAGGTTGTCGATTTTTTCCTCCATCCGGTTTATGCACTCTAGGACCCTTATTCTGAATTCTTTGTCTGTCATGTTGCATGCCTCTGTATTACTTAGCTGCTTTTCTGGAGAGTCCTCCTTCTCTTTCCTTTGGGGGTTTCTTTGTCTACCCATGTTTGATCTCACTGACATATCTATACGTTGAGTCGTTCAGTGGTTGCTCCCTTGGTGGCAGTGACTCCTTGGTCTGTGGTTGCTCTTCGGGCGGTTGTGGTAGCAGCTGCTCTTCAGTTGGCAGCAGCTCCTCTGGTGGGTGCTGTTCACAGCTGTGGTGGCTCTTCTGGCTGGTGGGGAGAGGTTTCACGTACAGCTGCTGTTCCTCAGCAGAGGGTGTTGGTGCTCAGGAGGTTGCTGTTGCTTGGATCTGCTGCATTGATTTAAAGGCACAAAATACAACACAACAAGGCACCACGTACCAGGCACTATACACAAATATATTCATGATATTAATAACCCCCTAAAAAGGTGACCACCTGAATTAAGAGAATTAGGGGATAAGGAAGAAGGAAGAGAAAAAGATAAAAGAGAAAAAAGAAAAGAAAAGAAAAGTAGGGACCAAAAAAAGGAGTGCAAAAATGAAATTGGGAAAAAGGAGGGGGGAAAATAAAAGCGAGAAAAGAAAAGAAAAGAAAAAAAAAAAGAGCGAAAAGAGAGAATGAAGTGGAAGAGGGGAAGAGACTTTTTTATATGAGGAGAATACTCCTATAGAACAGCCATTAATCCCAACAAATTCCAGCAACAGCTCCCTGGAGATGAATGCAAACTAGAAACAACCAATAATATAACGATGAAAATAGAATGGAGAACACTAATCCCAAAATAAAATAAAGAGAAAATAAAATGGCACTTTAAAAAAAATTGTAAAATGGTAGCAGTAATAATACTGGTTAAAAATAAGAAGGTAGTAATTAAAAGGGTAAAATCAGGTGATGGAAAAAAGAAGAAAAAGAAAAAAAGAAGAAAAGAAAAAAAAAGAAAAAAAAAGAAGAAAAGAAAAAAATTGGTTTCTTAGTTAAAAGGTGAAAAAAGAAAAAAAAATTGCAGTAGTAAAGGTCCTTCGGTTCTTCTATTCTTCAGTGTGGCTCGCCTTAGACCTGCCAGGTATTCAGGAGAGTGTTGAGTTTCCCTGCGATACACTGTTCCTCTGTGTTGTAAACCACAGTCCTTATTTTAAAGCAAGCCGCATTTGTTTCCCAGACTGCCTTATTTTGTGTTTACCAAAGAGTCAGTTTGTGGGTCAACCTCTGGGTGGCAGTGTTCTGGGGCTGGCCTCTGAGGCTATAGGGCCTCTCTGTCCAGTGGAAGTTCACTGCCCAGAGCTGGCTGCGCAATAGTTAGTTACTGGGGCTGTGTTGTTGCGGGGATTGAAAATTCCTCCCTCTCTAGCTTAATCTTTTGGGACAGTGACAGTTTCCTCTTTACCTGTGTGTCAGAGTCCCAGAACATGCAACTCTTTCCATCTCTTCAACTGCAGTCATGGGGAGAAGAGGGCGAGCATGCATGGGGCCATTTTACCGTTCTCAGGAGAATCTCCACTTTAAGTGCTTTCATCTCTACCGCAGAGCAGAGCGCCAGAGATGGATTTTCTTCTATTGTTGCCCACTTCAATTCTGAGTGCCCAGGCTCTCTTGGCAGGATGGCCCTCCTCAGTGGGTGGTCCCTCTCTGGGCCTGTTGCTGAAAGAAGAGCAACTGAGAAAAGGGGACTGTGTTGCTGAGGGACTGAGGAGAGTCAGGTGCTCTCAGTCTTTTGGGATACCTCATTGTGACACCATATCCAAGGAGGCTGAGCAGTAAAGGTCTGGAGTTGCAACTCTGTTTTTGGAGAATGTCCTCTCCCTTAGAGCAATGGACTCCTAATCTGGAGGCAGTTCTCACAATGCCTGTCTCCCTATCACCTGGCCTCTTTCCAAAATGGCTCCTTTTACCCCACAAGGGAAGAGATACCGGGTGTGTGTGTGCCCTCTTTGCAAGGACCCTCAAGGGGTCTGCGATACGTCGATGAGTTTCTACCTGGCACATATGTATTTCTGCTGTGTATATACAATGCCAAGAACTGTTTGCATGTCTCAATCAGCCTGGCAGAAGCACTGGAAAAACTGCACTGTGACCGATTCTTGCCATTTTTCCAGGATTTCCCCGGTTTTAGCACTGAAAGCGTATATCTTAGCAAGGTCCTCATTCTCAGGGCAATTAGGATAGGTGTTCATGGTGAAGATTAATTTCATGGTGATCTCGAGTGGGCTACGGGGTTCTGGGATTACACATTATATCTGGGTGTATCTGTGAGGGTGTTCCTGGCTGTTTTCGACATGTCACTGGCTGACTCAGTTTAGCAGACACATTGCCCTCCCGTGAGATTGAGCTCAAACAACCCGCTGAGGATCTGAGAAGAACAAAAGGCCAGGTAAGAAGGATCTGACCCCCCCTGTGTCTCATGGATTGAATGGGGACATCTCATCTCACCTTCTCCTGCCCTCAGACTGGAATTTACATAATCTTCTCCCCTGGTTCTCAGGCCTTTGTAGTGAAATTGAGTGGCAACACCAGCTTTCCTGTCTCTGTAGCTTAGTGGGCAGCTCCTGGGACTTTCCTGCCTCAGTAATCAATAACCATGTGAGAGCCTATTTTATATATCGAGGGTGGAGCAAAAGTAGCTTAACAGTTGTTCATGTGGAAAAGAATACCATGATTAATAAATAATAATACAGGCATAAACTCTGTGTTTCCCATACTCACAGCTGTAAACCTGCCTGTGCCCCATCCGTGTGTTTCTGAGTCAGGACAGACGGAGCCCAATGACAGAGCCGAGGGAATCAAGCCCGCCTTAGGGTGTCCTTACTTACCTACTGCAGGAGTTACAGTGCTGAAGGCAGAGGAATCCTAGGACATCCCCCATTGCTGTGTGGGACAAAGGTAACAAGAACATCACAGGATGGCTGGGGTTAGGGCGATCCAAATCCTGCCCTTCTCGGGGACCACGGGCAGAGCTGGAGATTGGTAATTCTCCCTCAACCCCTTCTTGATCCCGCTCTGTTGGGAGATGCTTACTGGCACTTCCAGAAAAGGAATTATCCTGACACAATAAACATTGACATAAACACTCAACATTCTTTGTGTCCCACTTAGGAATGGCTCAGCATGCAGCTAATGAGACTCTACACAGCAAAGGATAACAACGAAAGTACCTTTCCCAACTACAGGCCCTTGCTGACCCCTTGCGGCCTTAGATAGTGCATACCGAGCACCATGCTCTGCTCCTACTCCTGGCATCCCTCCCCAGCTCATGACCAGGGCCCGGGCCCCTCTGATCCAATTCATGATCCTTTAAAGTCCGCCAGAAAGGCTTATGTTGGGCAAAGATGTGTCGCCCATGGTAAAGCCTTTCTTCTTTGAAAGCAAGGATATACCTTCGCACAGACCCCAGTCCATTTTGAGATGTGTCAACAGCACCCTCTCCTTAATGGTTTCCCCACCTTGGTAGGAACACCTTGGAACTTAGAAGGGATGGAAGCCACCTCTGATGCCCAGAGAAGACCTCTGACAGAGCATGGAACTATCGACTCCCCACAGGTCTCTGGGTAATGAGAATCCCATGGAGCTTGGCCTAGAGGTTAGCTCATGTCAGCTATCCACAAACCAGTGAACCATGACGATCAGGGTTGCTACCTTCTGGGTCTAGTTCCACGGCTTCTGGTTTAGCAGTGATGGCAACTAGAAAACGTCACCTGTCTTCTGTGCTGACAAGGGTAGGTGTCTGAGAAAATTGCAATGTCAGTGACTACCCAAGTCAAAGGTATTGAGAAGCTATGGACCGGGAGCTAACATCAGGCCCCTGTCCTCCTGAAGTGTACACAGCCCCTGTCCCCTGAAAACGTATAACATGTCCTTTTTCTTTCCATTATTTTTTTCATGGCAGTTATTTTTTAAAAATCTTTATTGTTGAAAGTATTACATATGTCTGTTTCCTTCCCCCCAGCGACCCTTCCAGGCCACTCCAGCTCCCTTCCCCAGGCCCTGACCACCCCCATTGTCTGCTTCTGTGGGTTGAGCATACATTCACACAAGGTCCTTGGTTGGTATGTCTCAGCCATCACCCACTCACCCTCCCCTGCCTTCCCTGTGAGTTTCCACAGCCTGTCCATGCTTCCATGTCTCTGCCTCCATGATTTTTAAATCAATGTATTTTGTTCATGAGATTCCAAATAAGAGTGAGATCACACGATACTTGTGTAGTTCTGGCTTGCTTATTCCCTGAGCATAATCCTCTATAGGTCTACCCATGCTTAGCAAATGAAAGAGTTCTTCCTTTTTTTCTGCTGAGTAGTATTCCATTGTGTCAATGTACAGCAGTTTGTTTGTCTTATCCACTCACCTGTTGATAGGCACTTAGGTGCTTTCCAAATCTTAGCAATTGTAAATTGTGCTGCTATGAATATAGGGGAACATATATCCTTTCTGATGTGTGTTTTGGGTTTCCTAAAATATATTCCTAGAAGTGAAATGGCAGGGTCATATGGGAGTTCCGTTTTCAATTTTTTTATGGACATGCCATTTTGTTTGTCATTATGGCTGCACCAGTCTGCTTTCTCATCATCAGTGTGCTAGGGTTCCCTTTCCTCCACAACCTTGCCAGCACTTGCCATTTGTCGATGGTACCCATTCTGACAGGAGTGAGGTGATTCCTCATTGTCCTTTTAATTTGCTCAATGTCCTTTTGGTTTCTGGTGTGTTGAAGGTGCTCTTTACATATTGACCTTTATACTCTACGTTCATATTTAGGGTTTTGTAGTAGCTAATAATTAGATTTGCCTCATAATTTTTGTTGAGTTCAAAGATCCATTTATTTGACTTATGAAGAATAATTGATGGTCATTCCCTTTTTGCTACTTTCTAAGCACAACAAAATGTAGTTTGTGTAGACGTTATTCCTCAATTTCTTCTTTCAACAGATATTTACACGTGTGCCTTCTGAGTGCTAAGTACGAGAAACACCATATTTTATTCAGCAATGAGTTTTGTGGTAAAGACAACAGATATTCAAGGAAAAGAAAGTAAGTACTATTATGCACAAGAATGTTGAGAAGGAAAATAAGGGTGGTAATTTAGGCGGAATCAGTGGGGGCACTTGAAAACGCTTTTATTCATAAAAAATCAAGGGAACCAAGGGTATTAGCTAAATCTTGAATGTTGGGGATGTGGCAGAGGTGCGTAGATCTCGAGGGAATATTTTAGACTCAGAATATGTGAATGGCTCTTATGGCTTTCACTTTGTATCAGGGCCCCTGTGTGGCAGAAATTTTATTGGGATTTGTTTACAAAGTAATACCAAATTTTCCTTCTGAAGTTGTTTATGTGCATCAGTTACTATCCCATCAGTTATGTTTACACAGCCAATTTGACTTTGGGACATCAGCGAATTTAAGCACTTATGATAATGAAAATGCTACATTTTAAAATGTTATATTCATAGACCCATTTAAGTAAAAATAGCTGAGTGATGTAAACATACGATAGATTATGTAATGATTCTATTTCATAATAGAAGAGATGAAATCATTTTAAGCTGTAAGCAAAGAATGCAATTCAAATGGAGAATTTTTACTTCTGGCATTTTAACCGGAGAAGTAATAAAAATAATACAGACTATAAGTAAAATAACAAAGCACTCTGAACGAATGATTCAATACTTTATTTCCAAGCTAGTACACACTTGTTGCCCACCTGGGCACACTTTAAAATGAATAAAAGCTGACAATGCAAAAATGAAGAGAGGGCAATGCATGTAATCTCTCATCATATGGGAGACATGTAAAACTTTGCTTATTTCTAGGGGGCATTTGCATAACTTTTAATAATCAATATATATGGCCCACACTTTTTCCTCCACCTTAGTGGTTTCCTGAGTCCGCACCCCATCTAATTAGCAGCTCCAGCCAAGCTGTTTGTAGCAGCTTTTCCATATGCATGGCCTGGCCTGGCTCAGGCTTCAGACTCTCTAACACCTCTCAAACAAGCAGCAGCTGGCATCAGAAAAAAATGTTAAAAACAACCCAAGATCCAGCACTAGCAGAAATCTGCATTGCTTCATGCTGGGTCTCTCCAGGGCATTTCCAAGCCCAATGAAAATAGCAGCTGGTGGTGGGCACGGTTGGAAGGTGCTGTGCCCAGCTTCACAGACCCCTCTCTTGCAGGATACAGGGTGTCCCGTGCCTCTCCCATTCAGTGGTACCAGCATTGGGAATGAGAAGCCTCCATGCACAGGCACCAGGACAGGAGCCCCAGCTTCTTCTACTGGTTCTCTGACCACAGTGTGGCAGCATCTGGCAGGATTGCTGAGGTGGGATGTTGCTGGCCATGCCAGCATACAGCTTCCTGTGTCCGCCTGCTGCTTGGGATTCTATTCGGGTCCCTGTGCTCTCCTAACCCAGGTCTGTTTGCCCTACCAGATCATCAACAAGGACCTGTGGCTCAATGCCCTAAAGAACTATGAGTGGGCGATGGCCCCCAGTGAGCGGACAGGACGGGTGAGGAGGGGCCGCCTGGGTCTCCCCTGGTGTGCTGCCAGGTTCCTGGGCCATTGCTTTTCTCTCACAAGGACACCTGTATGCTGGGAGGGATACAGACTGTGACACCAGGGCCGCAGGGTGTGTGGCTGAGACAAGAACTACCAGTATAACAAGGGGAGTGCAATTCCAGCTCAGGCAGGGGGAGCTTAGGCAGGAGGAGGGAGTGTGCATGTCCACTGTCACTCAGAGTCAAAGCAGATTCCTTGAGCCACTCCTCTGAGCTCTCCCTCTAGGCCGCCCACAGCACCTTCAGGCCTTTCCACCTGCCCCTCAACAGGGGCTGCCATGACATGTTCTTCCTATACTCCTTTCCACAGGTGTCTGCAAATCCTCCTCATGCCGAGGCCTAGGCTGCTGTGCTGCCACGCGACATTGCCCTATTGCTGCTCACCACCATCTCCTATTTCCCCAAGGTCTCCTCTTCCTCCTGGGGCCAGTGGGATCGGCCTGCTCCTTATCAGTATCTTAGGGGGCAAAGTGTGGGCCACAGAGCTGGAGGAATCCTTGTTTTGCAGCCTTGTCAGAGGTTCTTCAATCCGTTTATCCATTTAGGTTTTCCAAGGAGAATACCTCATTTGTTTACCCTCCCTAACTGGAAAACAGGGCAGCATGCTCTGAAGCAGAAACACAGTGCTTCATTTTGTATACAGTTCACTTCAGAGACTTTATGTACGTATGGTCATAGACACCCTGGGAAATCTGGGCCATGAATATAACTCACCATCCAAACACATTGCTTTGTATGTTTGTAGTAAAGTCAGACAAATTCAATTTTGTGGGAAACTTTATTCTGAAAATTTTAACACAACAAGTATTCAAATTAAACATTTAAGTATATTGTAATTAAATTAACACTTATGAAAAAACCTTGAATAATTCAAATTTTGCATTCTATGCAGAAATTTCATAAAGGGTCGATAATTCTTGCTTCTTCCCCATCCCACCGTTTGCTTTTAGTCATTCTTAAATAAAAGAAGGCAATGTCTTTACAAATTAAATGTCAACCAAACCTTAGCATTATTTTTTATTTCAGTGTCTACTTCCTTTGTCACAGGGGCTTCCCCTATGACTCCTCCAGAGGAGCCCAATAGTTTAGCTACTGCACTGTATGATTCACTCTCTCCTGCGTAGATGGTGAATCCTATGATCCCCGCCAGCACCACACTCAGGACCTCTTACAGGGGTGTCGCATCGGCTGTTGCAGTAATTGTTATTCCCCCTCCATCATATCCATCTCGTCTGCGGCTGTAATAATCATCCCAGCGACTCCTTCCACCATAAGTCAGAGGGGCCCTCATGTTGGTGGTGCTCCACCTGAGCTTCATGGAAAGTCAGTGACCAGATAACAACACTTTCACATCTTAACGAATAAGTTTAAGTCAGTATGACATGACCCTAGTAAAGCCTTAAATAGTTGGAAAACCTATGCTTTTATACATACACCTGTGCTAAAAATATGTCAGTATTGCTGAGGCAGGCAAGGGAGCTTACATTTATCTAAAATACAGCTGAAGAATAATGTTTTAACTGAAATAATTGATTATGAATATATGTGAAGGCACATTTTCTGGAAACAGGCTGAAATCCTGACCTTCGTATTATCTCTATGCTTCACACTGTCAAATTCTCCTTCTGAAAAAGAAAAAAGTGAAAAGAACCCCCTGGATGTTGTGCCTAAGTGTGTCAAGCACCAGCCTTTGCACTGCAGGATACCGGGTTTGACTCCAGGTCAAGGGCATGACCCTGATTTTCAGGGTCCATTCCTGTCGCTGGATGGAGATTGTACATGAAGAAACGAAACAAAGTATCTCTCTCACATTGATGTAGAGTTCTCTCAGCCCCACTCCCTCCGTACCACTCTCCCGAGGTCAATGATATATATCCTCAGGTGAGAAAAAAATAAAAAGAAAAAGAAAAAGTTGTACTTTGTTTCATTAATAAAGACAATAAATGAGTGTGATCCTTCACCGCTGAAAGAATTGCACTGTTCCAAATGAGCTGCTAACAAAAGAAAACAAGACCTCCTAGATAATTCAAAACCCATACTGCATATAGTCCTCCCTGTGGCAAATGGAAGTAAAATTAGAGTAAATCACAAGGCGGCCTGTTAAATCCAATCCTGTCACTTACACACAGTCTGTCTGGACACTTACCATAGCTCTCATAGGAACCTCTGTAAGAGCCTCCAGTTCGATATTCAGAATAATATCTACCAGGACTGCTGCCAGAGCAATCACGATCACTACGTTAACAAAACATGGTATTAATTTTGTCCAAGTTAACAACTGCAATGTGCTACTAGATAAAAAGAGAGAAGGCTTTTAAACACCTGTGTCTCCTACAGGAGTGCTCATCTCCAGAACCTGAAAGGCCATGGTCACAGTGTGCATCCTCCCTAGATGGTGGGCCATAATGCTTCCTGACTCGGGAACCTGGATCAGCTCTGCCGGAATAACTGAAGGAAATAAAGCAGAAGTATTTTGAAATCACCTTCTAAGATACAGAACAGGGACACACTCTGACTACACAGATAGGAAAATGCCAATGGGCAGAAGGCTTCAAGAGACATTTCTCCAAAGAAGATAGACAAACAGCTAACAAGCTCATGAAAGGATGGGTCATTAGGGAAGTGCCAATCAACTAAAATGAGATACTTTATTCCTAAGTAGGTTCCAATGTTTGAAGAGGAAAACATCAGGAAATGTTGGGGATTTAGAACAACTGGAATCCTGTGCACAAGGAACAGGAAGGTGACAAGGTCTGGCTGCTGTTGGAAATAATGGAAATTAGGACTCTGAATATACTACATGCTACTTAGTCGGTCAATGGTAAATATTTAGTGTTCTGATAGATGAATTTCACCTCACCAACAACAGTACCTAGCATATATTAGGTGTCCTTATGTTTTGTTGCCGGTTACCTATAACTAGTAGTGCCATCATCATTTCTTGGAGACAAATGGTAATTTCTCCTGGAAGCGGTTTTCTCTTTGCAAGGAACGCCTGCATAATTCTCTCTCACACATGACAGCGGTGCTGTAAATGACAAATACTTACCTGAGGGTATCACAATGGAGATCAATGTTTTAAGGAAAAAGCAACTATTCAAAGCACCACTTTATTTCCTCTTTTAATGAAAATGTTTACATTTCCTCTAAGACTCCAATAAGCTCATGGTTAAATGCACTGTAGAATGTTATTCTGGAATGTATTATCTTTTGACATCTTGTCCTCCCTCTATATCTTCCTTAATTTCTTAAATTACCATTGGTGGGAAAAACCTGGCCTCTGTCCTATATAACAAAAGGGTAATAGTCAAATTAACTCTATCAGCAGAACAACTGGAAATGACTGATCACTATTACACACGCTGACAACCAGGGAGAAGATGTTCAATGCAGGAGCTGCCCCCCTGGTTGTCAGTGCACTCCCACAGGGGGAGCTCTACTCAGTCACAAGCCAGGCTGATGGGGGCCAGCGCAGTGGTGGTGTTGGGAGCCTCTCCAGCCTTCTCAGCAGTGCTAAGGTCGTCCTACTGCAGCTTACGCCTTCTCCCTGCTGGCAAGTGGACATTCCTGAGGGCTCTCGGGTGGCCAGAAGGATGTCTGACTTCCAGCTGAGGTGGACATGCTAAGCCAGCAGGTGGACAACCCCTGAGGGAGTCCCAGACTGCAAGAGGGTACAAGCTGGGCTGACGGGCCTCCCCGAGTGAACAAATTTTTGTGCACCAGGCCTCTAGTCTACACTAGTAAAGGACAAACTTGCAAATTGACCATACCTTCACTACACCTAAGCCATGCCCAAACGCCAATCAGAGTGACTATATGCAAATTAAACCAACCAATAAGGCAGCTGGCAACCATGGAGCTGGAGGGAGCAGGAGGCTTGGTTGCCCCAGTGATGGAGGAAGCCAAGTTTCCTGCTTGCCATGACTGGATCTGAGCTCCACTCAAGGCAACAATTTTTCAATTATAGAAGATAAATAAATCCCAGATTCCTGCTTTAAGCTGGCCGTGGCCTCGGAGCTGGAGCGAGCAGGAGGCTTGGGCTGCCCCTGGTATGGAGGAAGCCAAGCCTCCCGCCCGCCCTGGCTGGCTCTGAGCTACACTCAAGGCTACAAATTTTCAATTATACTAGGTAAATAAATCCCAGAATATAAAAAAACAAAGACAAAAACAAAAAAGAGGAGAGGCTGGGAGCTTCCATCGCCAGGGTCTTGGCCAACCTAAAAGCAGCCCTCAGCCCCTCACCCAGGCTGGCCAAACCTTCATGGGGTTAGGGTATCACTGGGGTGGGGCTTGACCAGCCTGAAAGAGCCATCAGCCCCTCATCCAGGCTGGCCAGGCACTCCAGTGGGCACCCCCACCCTGACAGGTGTGTGACCTGCTGCAAACAGCAATCATCCCCTCATCCAGGCAGGCCAGGCAGCCCAGTGGGGACCCCAACCCTGATCCAGGACACCCTTCAGGGCAAACCATCCGGCCCCCACCTGTGCACCAGACTTCTATCCTATATAGTAAAAGGGTACTATGCCTCTCAGCACCGGGATCAGCTGAGCCTCGAGGCCTCCCGGCACCAGGATCAGCGTGACAGGGGGCAGCGCCCAAACCCCCTGATCGCCCTGAGGCTCTGTGTGTGACAGGGGGCAGGGCCATAACCTCCCTATCCGCCCTCTCTGTTCGTGACAGGGGAAGGTGCCCCAACAGCCCAATCAGCCCTGCTCTGAGCCCGACCAGGGGCTGCACCTAGGGATTGGGCCTGCCCTCTGCCACCCGGGAGCAGGCCTAAGCTAGCAGGTCGTTATCTCCCTAGGGGTCCCAGACTGCGAGAGGGCACAGGCCGGGCTGAGGGGACCACCCTCCCCCTCGAGTGCACAAATTTTTGTACACCGGGCCTCTCTCTACATATAAAAGACTGAGTGACTGACTGTATGTCTTTTTGACCATCAGACCCACAGCCAGTATACATGATGTGCACTGGCAATCTACATTTATAAAAGGCAAATATGCTAAGTGTCCATCTGGGTAATGACATCATGTAGCAATGCCAGGCTTCCTCTCCCCAGCAACTCACCTCCTTGCAGTTTCTTCAGTCCTGGAACATGACTTGGTTTAGAGCCAGGTGGGAATATTTTACACTAACCAAATGTCTGTGAAGCATTTTCCCGTGTGTCTTTTGATCCTCACAGAAGTCGTGGAATAGGTAGATGGTAGACTCGGTGGTATCCTATTTTCTCTTCATTAGCCAGAAAACAGAGATTTAGAAAGCTGAGAAACTTGACCTGACTGAAAATAAGGAAGAAATGATGGAACTTGTAAATGACTTCAGGTTTTCTCCCTGTGAAGAATATATTCAAACACTGCTGCAGTTAAATGGTTTACTCTTTGTCCTCCCTGGGTGAGCTACAATAATAACCTGCTTTGTGTTGAAATTTACTGCTGTTTTGCTCACAATTACCTGAAAGAGAAGTTGCGCTGCTTCACTGGGTTGGAAAAAATTTAGCTACCTTAGACAGCAGGTCTAATTAAGCAAGTTTACACCCTCTCGCTCTCTCTCTGTCACTCTAGGTTGACCTGCCCATGTGCGAAACATATGCAGCTCTTCCTGGCGCCAATGGTATGCATGTGTTTCAATTTGTCATGGTCAATCCTGAATTTGGTTGACACTTCTATTATAGAGAAAGGGCAAATAGCGTCATTACAATATTTCTTCTAATTAATTCCTTAGTATTAATTAGTATTTCCTTAGTATTAATTAATTAATTAGGGCCACAAGTATTCTAATAGTGGCAAGATGTCATCTGTGAATAGTAAGGTTTTATTGGGCCAAAAGCCTAAGGGACCATTATGAGTCGTTGCTATGATGCACACTGACCAGCAGGTGGCAGATGCTCAACACAGGAGCTTCCCCCTGGTGGTCAGGGAGATCCCAGAGTGGGACCCTTGCTCAGGCAGAAGCCAGGCTCATACCTGGAGAGTGCAGCTGTGGCAGCAGGAGCCTTCGCTGCCTATGCCACAGTGCTACCAATTGGTGGTGGCAGGTGGAGTGGGGCTTGGATGAGCGGGAACACAGCACCTGGCTCCAGCTTGGGCTCCTGCCCACCTGCCTGCCGTTTTGTGCACTGCTACATCCCTCAGGAGATGTCAGACCTAACCTGGCAGTCCCACATCTCCCAAGGGGTCCCAGATTGTGTGAGGCCGCAGGCCAAGCTGTGGGATGACACCGGTGCTTGAATTTCATTCACCGGGCCTCTAATCATTTCATAATTTATCACCCATTTAGCATGGTTCTCTTCTAATGCTGAATAATTTAAAGGTAGAAACTGAATTTTGGTAATGATGGCCATTGAGATTTAACTGCTCTTTAGCGGTATTATTTAATGGCTTATATGAAGGGCACTAATCTCCTTCAAATATGAGAAATATTACATTCCCATAAATATTACTATGTTCCAGTGCTAATTCTTTCCACTAATGCCCCTAAGGGAGCCTTTCACTAATTTTCTTTGCTCACTAGCTCATCCAAAATTGAAATGGGAGGATGCTTGTCTATATTCAAGTGCAGAGGCATATTCTTCTTAACTACACTGATGCTCTCAATACTTTCAATTTTCCAACATAATTTATAGTGAGGGTCTCTATGTTAGATTTTAAAACATCTCTTTACTAATATGAATAAGTCACTTTTACCTGATTTCTTCACAACTATGTGCATGCAATGATTTGGAACTTGCAATGCCTGACTCTTTTAAGTGTGCCTTCCTACCCTTGTTTTCATTAAAACACCATCAGAACCCACATTAATCACTTTTCAGTCTGTTAAGAAAATGCAGACCATCCTCGGGTTACATTGGACTCGAAGTACATCATTTTGTGGTTACAGTGCCATCCTCTGAGTATTTATTTTTAAAAAACTTCCATCATTTATATGTATTTACATATGTGCTTTATGTTTTTTATTATTTACTAGAGGCAAGGTGCACAAAAATTTGTGCACTGGAGGGGGGCCCCTGAGCCCAGCTAGGCCCCTATCACATACTGGGAGCCCTCAGGGGATGTCCTACTCCCTGCTCCATGCTCCCTTTGGGGAGTGGGCCTAAGCCACAGCCTGGCCTCCCTTTGTGGGTGGCGACCGGGCTGATCAGGCGAAGACATCAGCTCAATCACCCCGCTGTTGCAGCCACTGCCAGTCAACCTCAGCCACCAAGGTGTTTTCATCAACACGGACTCCAGTCCCTTTACTATGAAAAAAATGACAACTTTCTTTAGGCATTCTCAAGATGTGTCTTTCATAGGATATAACATTACTATCTTCCTTCCTTCCTTCCTTCCTTCCTTCCTTCCTTCCTTCCTTCCTTCTCACCTGAGGATATGTTTCCATTGATTTTTCAAGAATGTGGAAGAGAAAGGGAAAGACAGAGAGAAACATCAAAGTGAGAGGAACACTTTGATTGGTTGCTGCCTGCATGAGCCCTGACCTGGGGCCAGGCCAGGGAGGAGCCTGCAACCTATGTACATGTCCTTAGCCAGAATTGAACCAAGACTCAGCAGTGGGCAGGCCAAGGCATTATCCACTCAGCAAAACCAGCAAGGATAGGATATGATATTTCTTACCCCTCCAGCAGTGGACCTTCCTTTTTTCTCCAGGAGTGTGGTAAAAAACCCTACATCACCTATTTTGATTCTTATTACCCAATTTACTAAGAATATTACCAGTGGCATAGAGGGAGCTTAACCAATGAGCAGTCAGAAAAGGTGTTTCCTCTGGAGTTCACACCAATTGCCGGCTTGGTCCCTGCCCAGGCCTAATGCCTGTGGTCCAGTCATTAGCTCTGGGCAGGGGACCACCAACTCCCTCAATCGCCTGCTTAGACCCTGCTCCCCATGATCACTGGCTCTGCCCCTGCTCCCGGCCATGGCCAGCTGCCTCCCTGCTCCCCGAAATTGCTGGCTCTGAACCTGCCCAGGGCGAATGCCTCTGGCCGGGGCATTAGGCCTGGGCAGGGGACCCCCAACTCCCCAGGATTGTCAGCTCCACCCCTGCCAAGGCCTAATGCCATGGGCAGGAGACCCCATGCTCCCCTCAATCACAGGCTCCTCCCCTGCTCAAAACTAACGCCTCTAGCAAAGGCATTAGACCTGGGAAGGGACCAATAGTACCCCTGCAATTACCGGCTCCAGCCCTGCCCAGACCTAATGCCACTGGCAAAGGCATTTGGCCTAGGCAGTGGACCCCCAGCTCCCACCAACGCCAACTCCTCTCCTGCTCCCCACCATCGCTGGCTTACCCCCTGCTACCCACCATCCCAGCTCCGCCCTTGCCCAGGCCTAACACTTCTGACCAAGGCATCAGGCCTTGGCAGGGGACCTCTCAGCTCTGATTGCAGGCTCCAATAGCCTATAGCCATTGGGCACCTACTTATGCAAATTAACCGCCATCTTTGTTGGTGGTTAATTTGCATATCATGCTGATTAGCCAATGGGAGGTTAAGGGAAGATACTGTCAGTTACTCTGTTTGTCTATTATTAGATAGGATTTAGCACAAGTAAAGGTCAGGAATCATTATTTTACTTTTAATTTTTTACTTTTATATTTTATTTTTTTTTAATTGTTTCACCTCATTACTGCTGTGTATGTGTGCTCCATGTGAGTGATGTAGATGCTTATCTAGGTGGGTTCTGACTTACGGCAAAAATCATTATGACGTGCTGCAGGAATAGATCTTAAATGTAACATGAGGACCTATTGTACTTATATTCTCCTGATGAAGATGTCGTTATTTGGTCTTCATATTTCCTCATTAAGTACATGATGTTGGAAGCACAAAGTATATCTTTATATATCTTTGTGATTCTTAGACTATTAATTCAATAAGAAATAAAAACTGGGGTAGGGGGGAAGCTGGGGAGGTCAAGGGGAGAAAACAAAAAAAAAAAAGGACACATCTCTAATATGCTTTGAAATACTTTAAGGAATAAAAAAAAAATTAAAAAATGAAAGCCTTATCCTTATAAAAAGATCTGCCTTATAATTAAATGGCCTAATACATTTTAGAGTAGGGCACCTTTCCAAAGTATTCTCAGAAGAACATGGCTTGAAATCCAGGGTATATCCTTTAACACGCTATTGGAAACAATAGCCTTAGTTGTGCTCCATCACGATCCAAACAGAGACAGAAACAGCAAGAGACATGGCAGGTTTCTGTTACTATATTCCTACTGAGCATCCCTCAATGCACATTTCCTGATGGTGCTATTGATCAGAATGTGCACTCACATGACATTAGGGCCTTCATGCACAACTCCGTCATGAAACCACATGAAAGAGAAGCCTATTGGACAAGAATGTTAGCAGGGACTTTACAATGCAGAGGGATTCTGAAGAACATTGAAAAAGGTGGCAGAACCATAGCCAGTTTGGAACAGTGGACAGATCACTGGCCTTCAGACTGAAGGGCACAGATTTGATTCAGGTCAAGGGCACTTGCCTGGGTGTGGGCTCAATCTCCAGTCTGGGCTTGCAGGAGGAACTGATCAAAGAATCGCTCTCATCACTGATGTTTCTATCTCTCACAAGCTCTCCTTTCCTCTCTGAGATAAGTACAAATATATTTAAAAGAATGGTGGCAGAATCATGGATGATGCAGGGACATGCTCCCAGGAACAAACTGATATTCCAACTAAAATACAGAACAACTTCCTGAATAATCAATGGAAAACTCACAGGAGAGAACCCTGACACCAGAAGACCGAAGGTGGAGGCCACTTAGACACTGGTAGGAGGCGAGGAGGCTTGAAGGGGCGGGCCTGAAACCCACAGACAGCAACTGAAGTCTCGGAGTGATATCTCAGCTGTGGAGGACTGCCACTGAGAACTCTGGGTCTAATCCCCAAGCTGGGCCTCCTAGCAGAGAGCACCAGAACTGAGGAGGGTACCCATATAACCTGTGGATGTGAATAGCAGCAGGGCACTGTCTGTCAGGGAGAGACAGCTGGAAATTCAGGTATACTCTTAAAGGGCTAGCACACAAATTTCCCTGTGGAGACACACACTTTGTGCCCTAGCAAAGGGAGGGTGAAGTGGACTGGAGCTGTGAGGGAAAAAGCCAGAACTGGGGAGTCAAGGGTTCCAGCACAGAAGACAGACACTTCAAATTTCCTGGGAGGAGTCATTTCCTCATGCAGCAGAGAAAATCTTTCCCATGCAGACATTTGCCTTTCCTGGAGGGGAGACAATTAACACACACTACTGGGAAACACCTTGCCTGGAGGACACTTAAGAGATTATAAATAATAATAAACCTCCACACAGAAGCAACTGCCCCACCCTGTTGAAACAAACTCTTGCTATAACCTGAGGACCCTTGCCTTGGAAGCAAGTTAAGTTGGAATCCTATCAGACTATAGACAGAGGAGGTCTCTGGAGGCTTTGAGTCTTTGCCTGACCTACTTAGTCAGAAACATCCTTTAACAATGTTCTGCACTAGAGACTGAGAGGCACAGAGTATCTACCTAACTTGTCACCACAAACCCACACAGAAAGCCAGAAAGAGGAAATAAAGAAACAACCCCCAAATGAGAGAACTAGAGAATTCTCCAGATATAGAGGGAGATGAAGCACAGAGAAGACATTTATCTGAATCTGACTTCAGGGTTATGAAGGTAAACGAGCTCAACAGCATGAAAAAAGATATAGTGACTATGAAAAGAAGAACAGTCCTAGATATAAAATGACATAATTCAAACAGGAGGACCACTTACATAACAGTATTAGAATAGTGAGTGTGCCAAAAGAGGCAGGAGGGGAGAAAAGCCTGGAGACGGTCTTTGAAGAAACAATGGCAGAACACTTCCCTAACGTGGTAAAGAAAAATCCCACACAAGGTCAAGAGCCAAAGAGAACCCAAAAGAAGAAGTACCCAAACACGTGCCCAGACACATCATAATTAAAATGCCAAAAATTAAAGACAAGGAGAGAATCTTCAAGGCAGCAATTAAAAAGAAAACTGTTAGCTACGAAGTCGTCCCCATAAGGATGAGTCCTGATATCTCATCTGAAACTCTACAGGCCAGAGGGATTGGCATGAAGTACTCAAGTTAATGGAAAGAGAGGATCTGAGACCAAGATTACTATATTCGGCAATTCTTTCCTTCAAAATAGACAGTCAAATACAGAGCTTCATAGACAGAAAAAGGCTAAAAGTGTAAATTGTCACCAAGCCAGCATTACAAGAAATGCAAAGGGATTGCTGTAATGAGAATGAGAAACAGAAACAGAAACTTAGCCATACAGAAAGATAATGGAAAGAAATAAATACCTATCAATAATAACTCTAAATATAAATAGGTAAATGCTCTAATCAAAAGGCATAGGGTATCAAAATGGATACAAAAATATGATGCAAGTATATGCTGTATACAGGAGTGCCATCTGAAAACAAAAGACACACAAAGGATTGGAGTGAAGGAATGGGAAAATTTCCATGCAAATGGAAAGAAAAAAAGGCTGGAGTACCAATATTCATATCAGACAAAATAGACTTTTTAATAAAGGCCATCACAAGAGACAGAAAGGTCACTGCATGATACCAAAGGGATCAACCAGCAGAAAATATTACCCTAGGAAACAAATATTCATCCAACATAGGAATATATGTATATCTCCTATCTAATAAAAGAGAAACATGGTAATTAGCATACGACCAGTACTCTTCCCTTTGGCTATCAGCGAGATATGCAAATTAGCTGCCTGCCAAGATGGCGGCTGGCAGCCAGGCAGCTTGAAACTAATATGAGGCTTGCTTGCTTCAGTGACAGAGGACACCAACGTTCCCAGCTTGCCTTGCCGGCCTCTGAGCTTGCAGTTTAAGAAACATTGTAACAAATATAGAAGCTAAACAAAGCCCCAGAAACGTGCTTTCAGTGAGCCCGGGATCTCAGAGCTGGAGTTCTATATTGTTTCGATTATAGAACCCAAAAAAACCAGATATCTTCTTTCAGCAGCAGAGGCCTCAGAGCTGGAGCCAGAGCTAAAGCTGGCCCAGAATAAAAACAAAAGAAAAAAAGAAAGCATTTGGGAGCTTCAGTCGGCCAGAAAACAGCCCTCAGCCCCTCACCCAGGCTGGCCACGCACCCCAGGGGGGACCCCCACCCTGATCCAGGACACCCTTCAGGGCAAACCAGCCAGCCCCACCCATGCATCAGGCCTCTATCCTATACAGTAAAAGGGTAATATGCCTCCCAGCACCGGGATCAGCAGAGCTGAGAGGGCTCCCAGCACGCAGGGGGATCAGCGTGACAGGGGGCAGCACCCAAAACCCCTGATCGCCCTGAGGCTCCGTGTGTAAAAGGGGATGGGACCTCAACCTCCCTATCTACTGTGCTCTGTTCATGACAGGGGAAGGCGCCCCAACCCCCTGGTCAGCCCTGCTCGGTGCCTGATGGGGGGAGCTCCCCAACCCCCTGATCGCCCTGCTGCTCTGTGTGTGACAGGGTGCGGCGCCTCAAAACCCTGATCAGCCCTGCTCTGTGTTTGACAGGGTGCTGGGCCCCAACCCTCTCCTCCCCCTCGGGCCCTGCTCTGTGTGTGACGAGGTAGAGCCATAACCTCCCCATCAGCCCTGTCCTGAGTGTGACTGGGGGCGGTGTCCCAACCCCCCAATCGGCCCTACCCTGAGCATGAGTGAGGGTGGCATCGCAACCTCCCAATCTGCCCTGCTTTGTGCATGACAGGAGAAGGCGCCCCAACTCCCCAATCAGCCCTGCTCTGAGCCCAACAAGGGGCTGAACCTAGGGATTGGGCCTGCCCTCTGCCACCCAGGAGTAGGCCTAAGCCAGCAGGTCATTTTTCCTGAGGGGTCCCAGACTGCGAGGGGGCACACACCCGGCTGATGGACCCCCTTTCACCACCAAGTGCACAAATTTTTGTGCACCGGTCCTCTAGTATATACATGCCAATTCAAAGCTATATGCCAAAATGCTGGACAATGTGGATGAAATAGATGAAGTCAGTAAAAAATGCGAACTACCAAAATTGATTCAGAAAGAATTACTTATACATCTGAAACAAACAAACAAAAATCAAACAAAGAGACTTCCAGGGGACTTTAATGGAGAGCCTGAAAACAGGACAGTCATAGTAGCAGACTTTTATCACTCCTATCACTTCACTGGATAGATCTTCCATGTGACAAGACAATGATTCAGAGACTCTACAGGACACACTGCATCAGATGGATTTAATTGACATTTTAGAACGTTCACCCCAACAGAGCAGAATATACTTTCTTCTCAAGTGCACAGGGGTCATTCCCAAAGATAGACCACATGGAAGGACACATAACAAGTCCCTACAAGTTCAAGAAGATTTAAATCATATCAAGCATCTTCTTGGATCACAGTGGAATGAAATGAGAAATCAACTAGCGTAAAAACACCCAAAACATTTAAACACTTAGAGGCTAAATAGCATGCTATTAAACAATGAATTTGTTACAATGAGATCAAGAAAATATCAAAGACTTTTTGGAAAAAAAGGAAAATGAACAAATAACAACACAATATCTCTGGGAAACAGCAAAAGCAGTCCTGAGAGGGAAGTTCATAGCACTATAGACCTATCTCAGAAAAGAACAAAAATCAGCAATAAACTATTTATCCCTACAACTGAAGAATTAGAAAGAAACCAACAAGAAGAGCCCAGAGTAAGTAGCGGAAGGAAAAATTAAAGATTACAGTAGAAAAAATAACAGAGAAAAAAAATTCAATGAAACCAAAAGCTGGTTCCATGAAAGGATAAACAAAATTGATAAACCATTAGCAAGACTCATTAAGAAACAAACACACATGATTCCAATAAGCAAAATCAGAAACAAGAGTGGAGGAGTAAGCACTAGCACCACAGAAATTCAAAGGATTGTAAGAAAATACTATGAACAACTATATGCCAAAATGCTGGACAATGTGGATGAAATAGATGAAGTCAGTAAAAAATGCAAACTACCAAAACTGATTCAGAAAGAATTAAGAAACCTCAATAGGCTCGTAACAACTGATGAAATAGAAGCAGTAATCAAAACACTTCCAACCAACAAAAGCTCAGGTCTGGACAGCTTCACAGGGGAGTTCTACCAAACAGTCAGAAAACTACAATCTATACTCCTCAAACTGTTTCAGAAAATCAAAGAGGAAAGAATACTTCCTAACTCTTTGTATGAGGTCAGCATTATTCTAATACCAAAAGAAGGTAAAGACACTACAAAGAAAGAGAATTACAGGCCAATATAGCTGATGATGACAGATACTAAAATCCTCAACCAAGTATTAGCAAATCACATCCAGCATTATATTAAAGGACCAAATGACATGATCAAGTGGGATATATTCCAGGGATGCAAGGCTGGTATGATATTCACAAATCAATAAATGTGATACAACTCATAAACAAACTGAAGGTTAAAAATCACGTGATCATATTGATAGACACAGAAAAAGAATTGGAAAAAACCCAACCCCCAATTTTGATAAAAAGTCTCAGCAATGTGGTAATAGAGGGAGCATACTCAACATGATAAAGGCCATATATGAGAAACCCACAGCCAACATCATACTCAATAGGCAAAAACTAAAACCATTTCCCATGAAAGAACAGGAACATGACAGTGATGCCAATTTTCACCATTCCTGTTCAACATAGTACAGGAAGTGCTACCATAGTGCTCAGACATGAAGAAATAAAAGTCATCCCAACCGGAAAAGCACATAATAAATGAATTTGGTCATGAATCAGGATACAAAATTAACACCCAAAAATATATGTATTTTTATTTACCAAGAATGAACTCCCAAAAAGATAAACTAAGAAAAGAATCCCACTTACCATTGCAATAAAGGAATTAAAGAAAAAACTCAATTAAGGAAGTAAAAGAACTGCACTTGGAAAATGACAGAATATTGAAAAGGAGATAAAGATATCAACCAGTGGACTAATATACCGTGTTGATGGGTTGGCAGAATTAACATTATTAAGATGTCCATACTACCCAAACCAATTTATAGATTCAATGTAATCTCCATTAATATACCAACAGAATATTTCACAGACAAAGAACAAACTCTCCAAAAATTCATATGGAGTAAAAATAGCCTCAGCAATCCAGGGAACTACAAAAAAATATGGAAGGCTCACAATACCAGATATTAAGCTATATTATAAAGCCACCATTCTCAAAACTGCCTGCTACTGGCACTAGAAAAGACATATACACCACTGAAACAGAACAGAGAACCCAGAAGTGGACCCAAGTCATTACGCTGTATTATTAATTTACAAAGGAGGCGAGAGCATTCAATGGAGTCAAGGCAGTCTCTTTGATTTCTACAAGATGGCGGCGATATAGGCAGACGCGTCCCAGGTCTTGTGCCAGAGCAGATGGAGTAAGCAGCTGAAACTAATAACACCCACCGCGAATTGGCGAAATTACTCAGCTGGTGAGACGGTTTGCAGTAGGGAAGGGCAGAGCTCCCCTGGAAAGGTAAAAGAAACAGGGATCTGGGCAGGAAAGTTTGCCAGACCTCTGAGCCCAGAGGGTCAGCGGGAGACTGCATGGCACTGGGACAGGCACAGCCCCTGACTGGGGAAAAGAGATCCGCGGGATTCCTGGCACAGGGGGATTTGAGATCTGGGTTCTGTGATTACGGAGGACTGAGCCTAGAGGGGGCTGCCTCAACAGCTGAACAGACCATGCAGTGCTGGTAAGAGAGGAGCTTACAGAAATTCAGACTTCCCCGTTTCTGTGGCCAGCATTTGTTTGTTTATATTCACTGAACCCTGTTCATAGGACATTTCAGATACGGACACTCACCTGTGCTGAAGAGAGGGAGAAGGTGCAGATGAGTGGAATCTGGGGAGAGGCTGGGGAGAAAGGGGGCGCCGGGAGACGTGCCAGCGAATTTAGTGCTGAGACACCCCTGGTACCAGGACTTGGGCAGCCATTCTTTCCGGAGTGTGGGACTCCTCCACCTAGCCCCCAGGCAAGGAGCACAGCCACACCCAGATTAGACCCTGAACAAGATGAAGGATTAAAATAATCTGATCAGTCCCTGGGCGTTAACAGGGTCTGGCCTATAGAGGGACTTTCAGTCCCAGCAATAACATAGACCAGGGCCACGATTAAAGAACCAGTTCTCGGGAGTTGACCTCCCCAAACCAGTTTTAAGTGCAATAGAGAAAATAAACCCTTGCTACTGGATAGAGAAGCTGTATAGCCTCAGAGGCCAACCCAAAAATACTGCCACCCAGATGCTGAGCCACAACCTTAATCTCAGCTAAACACAAATTGAGGCAGTCTGAGACACAAATACGGCCTGCTTTAAAATCAGGACTATGGTTTACAACACTGAGGAACAGTGTATCGCAGGGAAATTCAACACTCTCCTGAATAACTGGCAAGACCAAGGCGAGCCAGACCGAAGAGTAGAAGAACCGAATTACCTTCACTCCTGCAATTTTTTTTTCTTTTTTCACCTTTTAACTAAGAAAGCAATTTTTTCTTCTTTTTCCATCAGCTGATTTTATCCTTGTAATTACCACATTTTTATGTTTAACCAGTATTATTGCTGCTACCACTTTACCATTTTTTTAAAGTGACATTTTATTGTCTCTCTATTTTATTTTGGGATTAGTGTTCTCCATTCTATTTTCATCGTTCCTATAGCATCAATTTTCCCTACCTCAATTTTACCTCTATGCTAAAACCCTCTTCCCCACTTTTCCCTTTTTGTTGTCCTGTTTCTCTTACCCTATTCCTGCTTTAGATTTTCCTGATTCCTTCTTTTACCCCCTGTCAAAATTTCACCCTAATTATATATCCTATTTCCACTCCACTGCTCTAAATCCTTATACACCTATCCCTTATCTTTCTTCACTATCCAAAATTTTTTCCCTTCTTTTATCTTTCTATGTTTTGTTGCTGTTTGCTTGATTGTTGAGTATTTTGTTTTTTTTTTTGTTTTTGTTTTTTTTTGTTTTTTTTTTTGTTTGTTTTTGGTGTGTGTGTGTGTGTGTGTGTGTGTGTGTGTGTGTGTGGTTTAGGACTGGTTGTGAGGTTATTTTGCTTTTTCCTTTTTTTTTCTTTTGCTGGCTTTTCCCCTCTCTCCACCCCCGCTCCCCGCCAGTTATTTTTTTGCTTCTGTTTTCCCTTGCCTCTCTTGATATTATTGATTATTTGTAGTTTGCATTCATCTCCAGTGATCTGTTGCTGGTATCTGTTGGGATTAGTGGCGGTTCTATCAGAGTTTTCTCCTCATATAAATAGTCTCTTCCCCTCTTCTACTTCATTCTCTCTTTTCACTTTTTTTTTTCTTTTTTCCGCGTCATTTTTCCCAATTTCATTTTTGAACTCCTTTTTTTCCTTACTTTTCTTTTCTTTTCTCTCTTTTATATTTTTCTCTTCTTTCTTCCTTATCCCCTAATTCTCTTAATTTGGGAAGTCACCTTTATTTGGGGTTATTAATATTGTGAATATATTTGTCTTCAGTGCCTGGTACATTGTGGCTTGATTTGTTGCATTATGTGCCCTTAAATCAACGCAGCAGATCCAAGCAGCAGCAGCCTCCTGATCACCATACCCTCTGAGGATCAGCAGCTGTATGTGAAACCTCCCCCCACCAGCAAGAAGAGCCACCAAAGCTGTGAACAGCACACATAAGAGGAGCTGCTAACTGAGGAAAAGCTGCTATCGCAACCGCCCGAGGAGCAACCGCAGCCCAAGGATCCACTGCAACCCAGGGAGCAGCTCATGAATGACTCAACGTCTAGATATGTCAGTCAGATCAAACATGGGTAGACAAAGAAATCCCGAAAGGAAAGAGAAGGAGGATTCGCCAGAAAACCAGCTAAGTGATACAGAGGCATGCAACATGAGAGGAAAAGAATTCAGAATATGGGTCCTAGAGTCCATAAACCGAATGGAGGAAAAAATCAAAAACATATAGAAGAACCAAGAAAAAACAGATGAAAAAAATCAACTACTTAAGCAAGAATCAAGAAGTAAGAGATAAAAAATCAACAACTTAAGTAAGACCCAAGAAGAAATGAAGAGTGATATAGCTGCAATGAAAAACTCCATTGAAAGTATCAACAGTAGACTAGGAGAAGCGGAGGACCAAATTAGTGAATTAGAAGACAAGGAAGCAAACACACCCAAACTGTACTGCAATTGGATAAAAAAATTAAAAGACAGGAGGAGAGCGTAAGTGACATTGGGACAACATGAAACGAAACAACATATGGATAATAGGGGTGCCAGAACAACAGAAAGAGGAACAAGGATTAGAAAACCTATTGGAAGAAATAATATCAGAAAACTGCCCTGTGTTGGGGAAGAAAAAAGTCACACAAGCCCAGAGAGTCCCAAACAAGGTGAACCCGAAAAGACCGACACAAGACACATCATAATTATCATGGCAACTGTTCAGGACAAAGAGAGAATCTTACAGGCTGCAAGAGAGAGACGGAAAGTTACATACAAGGGATCTCCCATTAGATCATCCAATGATTTCTCAACAAAAACACATCAGGCCAGAAAAGAATGGACAGAAATTTACAAAGTGATGCAAAGCAAAGGACTGAATCCAAAAATACTCTATCAAAGGCTATCATGCAAAATTGAAGGGGAAATAGGAAGCTTCACAGACAAAAAAAGGCTCCGAGAGTTTATCACCACCAAGCCGGCAATGCAAGAAATTCTAAAGGGACTGGTGTAAAAAAAGGAACAAAAAGCTCAGAAAGAAAACAGCCACACACACAAAAAAGAAATGGCTACAAACATGTACCTTTCAATAATAACTTTAAACTTAAATGGACTAAATGCTCCAACCAAAAGACATCGAGTGGCTGAATGGATAAAAAAAAAAAAACATGACCCATACATTTGTTGTCTACAAGAGACCCTCCTCAGAAGAAGGGACTCACACAGACTGAAAGTGAAGGGATGGAAAAATATCTTTCAGGCACATGGAAAGGAAAAGAAAGCTGGGGTAGCAATACTTATATCGGACAAAATAGACCTCAAAGTGAAGGCCATATCAAGAGATAAGGAAGGCCACTTCATAATACTAAACGGATCAATACATCAAGAAGATATAACCCTGGTAAACATATATGCACCCAATGCAGGAGCACCCAAATACATAAAAATAACTCCTGGAAGATATCAAAGGAGAGATCAACAACAATGCAATCATAGAGGGGGACTTTAATACACCACTGACATCATTGGATAAATCCTCTAGGCAAAAAATCAGCAAAGAAACAGCCATCCTAAATGACTCACTAAATCAGATGGACTTAATTGACATCTTCAGAACGCTTCACCCCACAGCCAAGGAATATACATTCTACTCAAGTGCTCTTAAGACACATTCAAAAATAGACCACATATTGGGTCCCAAACAAAGTCTCCCCAAATTCAAGAAGATTGAAATCATACCAAGCATCTTCTCAGACCACGATGGCATAATATTAGAAATAAACTACAATAAAAACAACCCAAAATACTCAAACACTTGGAAGCTGAAGAGCATGTTATTAAATATTGATTGGGTTACCAATGAGATCAAAGAAGAAATTAAAAACATCCTGGAAACTAATGACAATGAAAACACAACAATCCAAAACCTTTGGGACACATAGAAATCAATCCTGAGAGGGAAGTTTATAGCTCTACAGGCCTATCTCAAAAAACAAGAAAAAATGGTAGTAAATCATCTAACTCTACATCTCAAAGAATTGGAAAGAGAGCAACAACAACAACAACAAAAAAACCCAGAGTGAGCAGAAGCAAGGAGATAATAAAGATTAGCACAGAAATAAATGACATAGAGACCAAAAAAATAATACAGAAAATCAATGAAACCAAGAGCTGGTTCTTCGAAAGGATAAACAAGATTGACAAACCTCTAGCCAGGCTCACCAAGAAGCAGAGAGAGAGGACCCAAATAAAGAAAATCAGAAACGATAGGGGTAAAATAACCACAGACCCCACAGAAATACAAATGATTGTTAAAAAATACTGTGGACAGCTCTACTCCAAAAAAACTAGACAACCTGGAGAAAATGGATAAATTCCTAGAAAAATACAACATTCCAAAACTCAATCAGGAAGAATCTAAAAATCTCAACAGGCCAATAACTATAGAAGAAATTGAAGCAGTCATCAAAAAGCTTCCAGCAAACAAAAGCCCAGGACCAGATGGCCTCACAGGGGAATTTTACCAAACATTCAAGGAAGTACTAAAACCTATCCTCCTCAGACTACTACAAAAAATTCAGGAGGAAGGAACACTTCCAAGCTCATTCTATGAAGCCAGCATCACCCTAATACCAAAACCAGGTAAAGACAACACAATGAAAGAGAATTAAAGGCCAATACCCTCATGAACATAGACGCGAAAATCCTCCACACAATCTTAGCAATCAGATCCAGCAGTAAATCAGAAAGATCATACACCATGACAAAGTAGGATTTATCCCAGGGATGCAAGGATGGTACAATATCCGCAAGTCAATAAACGTGATACATCACATAAACAAATTGAAAGAAGAAAAACACATGGTCCAATCAATTGATGCAGTAAAAGCATTTGACAAAACCCAACACCCATTTTTGATAAAAGCTCTCAGCAAGGTGGGAGTAGAAGGATCATACCTCAACATAATAAAAGCCATATATGACAGGCCCACAGCCAACATCATACTCAATGGACAAAAACTAACACCATTTCCCCTAAGAACAGGAACAAGACAGGGATGCCCGCTCTCACCACTCCTGTTCAACAAAGTACTGGAAGTATTAGCCATTGCAATTAGACAAGAAGAAGAAATAAAAGGCAACCAAATTGGAAAAGAGGAAGTAAAACTGTCCTTATTTGCAGGCGACATGATATTATACAGACAAAACCCTAGAGATTCCATCAAAAAACTAAAAGACTTAATACATGAATTTGGCAATGTACCAGGATACAAAATTAACCCCAAGAGATCTGACGCATTTCTATACATCAATAGTCAACTTTCAGAAAGAGAGATTACAAAAACAATCCCATTTACCATCGCACCAAAAAAATTAAGCTACCTAGGAATAAACTTAAGTAAAGAGGTAAAAGGCCTCTACTCACAAAACTACAGGACATTGAAAAAAGAGATAGAGGAAGACATAAACTGATGGAAGAACATACCTTGTTCATGGACTGGTAGAAGCAACATCATTAAAATGACCTCACATCCCAAAGCAATCTATAAATTCAATGCACTTCCCATTAAAATAGCAACGGCATACTTTACAGATCTAGAACGAACTCTCCAAAAATTCTTCCATAATAAAAAAAGGACCCCGAATAACTGCAGCAATCCTGAGAAAGAACAAAGTAGGTGGGATCTCAATACCAGATATTAAGCTGTATTACAAAGCCGCTGTTCGCAAAACTGCCTGGTATGGGCACAAGAACAGACATATAGATCAATGGAATAGAATAGAGAGCAAGAATTCAAATCGAACAAATATGCTCAATTAATATATGACAAAGGAGGCAAGAACATACAATGGAGTCAAGATAGTCTCTTCAATAAGTTGTGCTGGGAAAATTGGACTGACATATGCAGGAAAATGAAACTAGACCACCAACTTACACCATACACAAAAATAAACTCAAAATGGATAAAGGCCTTAAATGTACGACGGGAAACCATAAAAATTCCAGAAGAATCCAAAGGCAACAAAATCTCAGACATATGCCGAAGCAATTTCTTCACTCATACTGCACCTAGGGCACTTGAAACTAAAGGGAAAATGAACAAATGGGACTCAATCAAAATAAAAAGCTTCTGCACAGCAAAAGAAACCATCAATGAAACAACAAGAAAACCCACTGCGTGGGAAAACATATTTGCCAATGTCATATCAGATAAGGGCCTAATCTCCAAACTTTATAGGGAACTCATACAACTTAACAAAAGGAAGATAAAAAATCCAATCAAAAAATGCACAAAGGTTCTAAATAGACACCTTTCAAAAGAGGACATTCAGAAAGCCAAGAGACATATGAAAACATGCTCAAAGTCACTAATCATCTGATAAATGCAAATCAAAACAACAATGAGGAACCATCTCACACCTGTCAGATTGGCTATCACCAACAAATCAACAAATGACAAGTGCTGGAGAGGAGGTGGAGAAAAATGAACAGTCGTGCACTGCTGGTGGGTTGCAGACTGGTGCAACCACTATGGAAGGCAGTATGGAGCTTCCTCAGAAAACTACAAATGGAACTGCCATTTGACCCTGTGATCCCACTTCTAGGAATATATCCCAAGAAACCAGAAACACCAATCAGAAAGGATATATGCACCCATATGTTCATAGAAGCACAATTCACCATAGCTAAGATCTGGATACAGCCTAAGTGCCCATCAGTAGATGAATAGATTAGAAAACTGTGATACATCTACACGATAGAATACTATGCTGCTGTAGAAAAGAAGGAACTCACCATTTGCAACAGAATGGATGGAAGTGGAAAGCATTATGCTAAGTGAAATAAGCCAGTCAATGAAAGAAAAATACCACATGATCTCACTGATTCATGGAAAATAAAGACCATTACAAACTTATGAACAATAATAGATACGAGGCAGAGCTGCCTCAAACGGATTGTCAAACTGCAGCGGGAAGGCCGGGAAGGGTTGGGGGGCAGAAGGGAAAGGGGTAAGAGATCAACTAAAGGACTGGTATGCATGCATACAAACATAACCAACAGACATAAGACACAGGGGGGGGGGGCGGGGAGTGGAGGCCAGGGGATTGTCAAGGACGGAGAAACAAAAAGGACACATATGTAATACCCTTTGTAATACTTTACGCAATAAAATTTAAAAAAAGACAGTCTCTTCAATAAATGATGAAAATCAGACAGAAACATGCAAGAAAATGAAACTAGACCACCACCTTACACCATACACAAAAATAAACTCAAAGTGGATAAAGGACTTGAACGTTAGTTGGGAATCTATATGAAGAAATCTCAGAAGACTGCACAGGCAGCAAATTATCAGACATATGTCTTGGCATCTCTTTACTGACACAGCTCTGAGGGCAATGCACACAAAGGAGAAATTAAACAAATGGTCCACATCAAAATAAAAATCTTCTGCACGGCAAACTAAATCCTGAACAAAACAACAAGAAAGCCCACTGCATAGGAGAACATACTTGCCAATGGTATCTCTGATAAGTCTTGAATTCCAAAGTTGACAGGGAACTCACACAAATTAACAATAGGAAGATAAACAATCCAATCAAAACATGGGCAAAGGACTTAAATGGACATTTTTTGAAAGGGGGCCTACATAAGGCCAAGAGACATAGGGAAAAATGCTCAAAGGCAATAACAGTCCAAGAGATGTGAATCAAAATGAGAGAAGTACCAATCCACCACTGTCAGAATAGCTGTCAGAAAAAAATAAAAAATAAAAAACCACAAGTGCTGGAGAGGATGCAGAGAAAAAGCAGCCAGGCAGCTGCAGCGAACAGGAGGCTATCTTGCTCCAGTGAAGGAGGAAGCCATGGTTCCCTGCCTGCCACTGCTGGAAAGTGAGCTTGCACTCTAAGCAACTATGTTGCAATTATAGACACTAAACAAACCCCATGCTTTCAGCCAGCCAGCAGATCTGGAGTTGCAACAGAGTTTTGATAACAGAACCCAAACAAACACAGACACCTGCTTTCAGCAGCCGAGGCCTCAGAGCTGGGGCTGACCCTCAGAGCTAAAGCCAGCCCTCAGTTCCAGTGACAGCCATAGAAGATAAATAAATCCCAGAATAAAAAAAAATTAAAAAAGGGAGAGGTTGGGAGCTTCAGTCACCCACCTGCTGAAAAGAGCCCTCATCCCCTCACCCAGACTGGCCAGGAACCCGAGTGAGGACCCTGACCATAAAGGCGGTGTTACCAGCTGCAAACAGCTATCATCCCCTCATCCAGGCTGTCCAGGCACCCAAGCGGAACCCCCACCCTGATCCTGGACACCCTTCAGGGCAATCCAGCCGGCCCCCACCTGTGCACCAGGCCTATATTCTATATAGTAAGAGGGTAATATTCCTCCCAGCACCACGATCAGCAGAGCCACGAGGCCTCTGGAACCCGGGATCAGCGGAGCCACGAGGCCTCCTGGCACCGGGATCAGCGGAGCCTGCCAGCACCAGGATCAGCAGAGCAGAAAATGCTCACTGCCCCTGTGTCAAGCACAGCTGAAAGGCCTCCCAGCACAGGGATCAGTGGAGCAGCAAGACCTCACTACCCCTGTGTCAAGCGGAGCTTCAAGGCCTCCCATCACTAGGATCAGTGGAACCTCCAGGCCTCCTGGCCCCTGGAGCAGCATGACAGGGGGCAGCGCCCAAACCCACTGATCACCCTGCGGCTCTGTGTAGGACAGGGTGCTGCGCCCCAACCACCCCATGGGCCCTGCTCTGTTTGTGACGGGGTGGAGCCACAACCTCCTCTTTGGCCCTGCCCTGAGTGTGACAGGGGCGGCGCTCCAACTCCCCGATCCACCCTGCTCTGTGTGTGACAGGGACAGTGCCCCAACTCTCCTATCTGCCCTACTCTATGCATGACAGCAGGGAGCACCCCAGCACCCTGATCAGCCGTGCTCTGTGTGTGACAGGGTACGGAGCCCCAAACCCCCTGATGGGCCCTGCTCTGTGCGTGACAGCAGGTGTTGCTGCAACCTCCCCATCAACCCTGCCTTGAGTGTGACAGGGGGTGGTGCCCCAACCTTCCAATCAGCCCTAGCCTGAGCCTGACTGGGGATGGCATCCCAACCTCCCAGTCCGCCCTGCTCTGTGCATGACAGGGGCAGCACCCAACACCCAATCAGCCCTGCTCTAATCACAACCACGGGCTGCACATAGGAATTGGGCCTGCCCTCTGCCAGGCAGGAGCAAGCCAAAGAGGGCATGTCATTATCTCCTGAGGGATCCCAGACTGTGAGAGGGGACAAGTGGGGCTGAGGGACACCCCCCCAACCAGTGCACAAATTTTTGTGCACTGGGCCTCATATATATATATATATATATATATATATATATATATATATATATACACACACACACATAGGCAGACACACACACACACACACACACACACACACACACACATATATAAATATACTAGAGGCCCGGTGCACAAAAATTTGTGCACTCAGTGGGGAGAGGGGTTCTCTCATGCCAGCCTGTGCCCTCTCGCAGTCTGGGACATCTCAGGACATAATGACCTGCTGGCTTAGGCCTGCTCCTGGGTGGCATAGGGCAGGCCTAATCCCTAGGTGCAGCCCTTGGTCGGGTTCAGATCAGGGCCGATTAGGGAGTTGGGGCGCTGCCCCCTGTCATGCACAGAGCAGGGCGGATCAGAAAGTTGCAATGCCACCCTCAGGCACACTCAAGGCATGGTTGATGGGGAGGTTGCGGTGCCACCCCCTGTCATGCACAGAGCAGGGCCAATCAGGTGATTGGGGCGCTGCCCCTTGTCAAGCACAGAGAAGGGTCCATCAGGTGGGTTGGGGCTCCCCCCTGTCACTCATAGAGTAGGGCCGATAGGGAGGTTGAGGCCCCGCCCCCTGTCCACACAGAGCCTCAAGGCGATCAGGGGGTTTGGGCGCTGCCCCCTGTCACACTGATCCTGGTGCCGGGAGGCCTCGAGGCTCTGCTGATCCCAGTGCTGGGAGGCATATTACCCTTTAACTATATAGAATAGAGGCCTGGTGCACTGGTGGGGGCTGGTTGGTTTGCCCTAAAGGGTGTCCTGGATCAGGGTGGCGGTCCCCAGTGGGGTGCCAGGACAGTCTCGATGAGGGGATGATGGCTGTTTGCAGCTGGTTACACACCCTTCAGTGTGGGGGTCCCCACTGGGGTGCCTGGCCAGTCTGAGTGAGGGGCTGAGGGCTGTTTTCAGGCTGGGACTGAAGCTCCCAACTGGTCCTTCTTTTTTTTTTTTTTTTTTTTTTTTTTTTATTCTGAGCCACTTTTAGCTCTGAGGCTCCAGCTCTTAGGCCTCCGTTCTTGAAAGCAGGTGTCTGGTTTGTTTGGGTTCTGTAATCGAAACTCTGCATCAACTCCAGCTCTGAGATCCCAGCTGGTTGAAAGCTGGTTTCTGGGGTTTTGTTTAGCTTCTATATGTTACAATGTTTCTTAAACTGCAAGCTCAGAGGCCGCAAGGCAGGCGGGGAATGTTGCAGTCCTCTGGCACGGAAGCAAGCAAGACTCATGTTCAGTTTAAGCTGCCTGGCTGCCGGCAGCCATCTTGGCTGGAAGTTAATTTGCATATCACCCTGATTAGCTAATGGGAAGGGTAGCAGTCGTACGCCAATTACCATGTTTCTCTTTTATTAGATAGGATATGCACACACACATACATACATATATATATATATATATATATATATATATATGTACATGTGTTTGTATATATAGATATATATATATATATATAGATATATATATACATATCTATATGTATCTCTCAGAGAGGGCTAATGAACTTTGATATTCAGCAAGGCTGAAAATCAGCATTATATTACCCTGCAGTTGGCAAAATGGCTGAAGGAAATCTCCTAACCTGATAACCCTTTTAATATTTAACATACTTGACTGCTGACATGCCTGTTTGCTTTGCTAAAAGGCATATATGAGAAACCTAAAGCCAAGTCAATAAAAGCTGATGGGTGCAGGGTTTGAGAGAGCTTCTCCGCTAGAAAGAAAGGTCTCTGCCTGGCTCCCCCATGTCTTCTAAATTTCTATTTGTTGTCTAGTGTACTCATTTGTGTTCAGCTCCTTTTCCAGATCCTGAATCCTTGCAGCATTCTGGCGCCCAATGTGGGGCATCTGGAGAAGAAATTTCACCAGAGTGAAAAATGAAGACATTTCACCAGAAAGCTGAGAAGTGCACTGAAAAGGTGGGGAAAATTCTCTGTGCACAAAGCCCATGCCAGCTTTGGAAATTGTGAAACATAAAGTGGGCGGAAAATCGTTCATTACTGCCAGGCTATAATGAGGGAAAGTTTGATTATAAATCAAAATAAATAAATAAATAAATAAATAAATAAATAAATAAATAATTGTAAACATTTACTTGTATGCTCAAGGATAAAGAAATTAAAATATCAAAAGGTACTCTCTGAAATCAGGCTCAAGGAAAAATGTAACATTGCCATCTTGAACTATGTGGGCTCTTGTTCGCACTGCATTATGCCTAATTCGTATTGGGGATCAAAAGTCTGTAATACCTAAGCCCTGGGTCCTCCACCTCTAGTGTGGAAAGGCACAGCAGCTAGAGAAAACGGGGTTAACAGTCATTTTACAAAAGGACTGTTTAATGCTTTGTCTGAAAATTACCATATGACACCTTGGGACAGGCAGATTTTAGGTAAAATAACTTTGGAGGACAGCCAATGCCATGAAGAGCAGAATAAGATCCATGAAAACTACTCTGATTCATTAAGCCTTGTCTCTATGTTATGGGCGCATGTCAGTTGATTATTATTAATCTGTTTTGGTTGTTTATTGTTAGTCTATTAAGCATGCCTTCAATTTAATTTAATAAGAAAAGAAACAGTAGATGGACAGGCCATTACTAAATATCTAAAACACCTCCCAACCCATTAATTACTAGTCTTTTGGTGATCCTGTAAAATGTATGCCCACTCTCCAGAGTGTTATTAAAAGTCTCATTTTATTTCCCAGACCGTCATTTGAAATTTGGATAGATGAGACATTCCTCACAATTTAAGGGATATCTCTGGGATTTCTGTACCCATGAAGAGAAAAACACTAGCTTAAGAGAAGTCGCACCCCACCCGATTTTGGGTGGCCTCTTGGACTGACCCCCATCTCTTCACAGATGTTATAGTACAAACCCAAGACTGTTTTTCTTTATAAGATGGTGAAAATGACACAAGGAAAATATACAGGCTGTGTTTAAGCAATAAGATTAGTGTTTCCATAATAAGGGGCAGTTCTTAAATAATAATGGACCATATTCCAAGCTTAACATTAATGCCAATGAAAGCCAGTAAGTTTTCTCTGCTGCAAAATTTACCAAAGTGAAACGCCCTCAGATGGTGATAACTGGCTTTTGGAATCTCAAAATTGTTAAAAGTTAAATAGATAGATATAACTAAAATGAAGGCTTTGTGACAAAGCTTTTCAGTAATAATCTAATCTAATAAAAGAGAAACATGGTAATTGGTGTCCGACCGCTACCGTTTTCATTGTCTAATCAGGGCGATATGCAAATTAACTGCCAACTAAGATGGCAGTGAACCGCCATCAAAGATGGCGGTTAATTTGCATATATAGGCACAATTCAGGGAGGCGAAAGGGAAAGCAGGAAGAAGCCCCCTGTCACTGTCAGTGATCGGAAACCCAGGGGGGTGCTAAGAGCCCTGCCCCCCAGCCATGGTCGGAGAATTGGGCACCTTTGCCAACCTGGCCAGTGATTGTGGGAAGTAGGGTTGGACCCAGCGATGGGTGCTGGGCACGGGCAAATTTGGCAGTCCCAGCAGCACGGAGTCCCTTGCCTGGGCTTAAAGCAGAACCCGCAATCACGGGGCCGCTGCCGCTGTGGGTCACTGCTGCCCAGGCCAGACACCTCGGCCAGAGGCGTTATGCCTGGTCAGGGGCAGAGCCTGCAATCGTGGGGAGCTGGGGATCCCCTGCCCAGACCTAATGCCTCAGCCAGAGGCGTTAGGCCTGGGCAGGGGCAGAGCGGGAGATCGTGGGGAGCTCGGGTCCCCTGCTCAGGCCTAATGCTCCGGCCAGAGATACTAGGCCTGGGCAGGGGCAGATTGGGAGATCGTAGGGAGCTGGGCATCCCCTACCCAGGCCTACTGTCTTGGCCAGAGGCATTAGGCCTTTGGCCGGGGCGTAGCTTGCAACCCTGGGGAGCTGGGGTCCCCTCGCCAGTCCTAACGCCTCGGCCAGAGGCGTTAGGCCTGGGAAGGGGCAGAGCGGGAGATCTTGGGGTGCTCGGGTTCCCATGAGGCATTAGGCATGGGCAGTGGCAGAGCAGGAGATCATGGGGAGCTAGGATTCCCCTACCCAAGCCTACTGTCTTGGCCAGAGGCATTAGGCCTGGGCCGGGGCGTAGCTTGCAACCCTGGGAGCTCGGGACCCCTTGCCAGTCCTAAGGCCTCGGCCAGAGGCGTTAGGCCTGGGAAGGGGCAGAGCGGGAGATTGTGGGGTGCTCGGGTTCCCATGAGGCATTAGGCATGGGCAGGGGCAGAGCGGGAGATTGTGGGGAGCTGGGGGTCGCCTGCCCAGGCCTACTGCCTTGGGCCAAAGGCATTAGGCCTGGGCAGGGGCAGAGCCACCTGCAACTGCGGGGAGCTGGGGGTACCCTGCCCACGCCTGACAGCTCTGCCAGAGGCCTCAGGCCTGGGCAAGGGGCCGATCTGGTGATTGGTGATCAGAGGGTGATGAGGGTCAACTCCTCTGGCCGAGGCATCAGGCCTGGGAGGGTGGCGGAGCCAGCAATTGGTGTGGGCTGGGGGTCGTCTGCCCAGGCCTGATGCCGGGGCCAGAGGAATCAGGCCTGGGTGGGGGGTGGATCCAGTGATTGGGGGGATATGAGGGTCCCCTTGCCTAGGCCTGAAGCCTGTGTCAGAGGCGTCAGAGTTGGGCGGGGGGTGGAGCAAGCGATCAGAGGGAGATGGGGGTCCCCTGCCCAGGCATAATTCCTGGGCCAGAGGCATCAGGCATGGGTGGGGGCCAGAGCCAGTGATGGGGGAGATGTGGGTCCCCTGTCCAAGCCTGACACCTCTGGCGGAGGTGTCAGGCCTGGGCAAGGGGCCGATCCTGGGATTGGAGGGTGATGGGGGTCAACGTCTAAGGGCTCCCAGTATGTGAGAGGGGGCAGGCTGGGCTGAGAGACACTCTCCCCCCTCCCCCCAGTGCATGAATTTCGTGCACCGGGCCCATAGTTATAAATAAATATATTGATGGTGAGGGTGCAGTCCCTGAGGAGAGGGCGGACTGCACTCTCTGTTGGAGGAAAGGGCCAGAGGATCTTCTCCCTGTAAAAGCAGAGAACCTGGAAAAGCACTCTTAGATGTTATCTCTGAAGGAAAAATGTGGTGGTTTTAAAATTCCAATGGCTACAGGCCTTCTTCCTTTCTCCCCCTACTTCTTTGGCAACCTCATATGTCTAAACATACTTTTCCAAAGTCTTTGGTAACTTAAAAAATTGGAGTTGCTTACATTAAGTAATAAAACTTATTAAAACTCTAAATGTTTTGAAATAACAAAATTTTGCAATATTTATTTGAGTTTGACGCGAATGAAGAAACAAAGGACAGATTTGAATCTATTAATTAAATAAGTCTTTGTTAATTTTATTGGAAATATATCCCTAAAAATGTGAAGGTATTACTAAACTAAGAAATGCTAAGGATTTAACTTACCACCTAAAATTTAAGGCTTCCAAGAGTTAAAAGTTCAAATTAAATTGGGAGAAATTATGTGCTCGTAATGATACAATGCATAAAGTTTAGAAATTCATTATCAAGAAAAATAATTCATGTGATTTCTCTGGAAAAACTTAGTAGTACAAAATATATTGTAGTCCTTATGTGTACTATGTGTGGTAAAATGTCAACCTAGGATATACTATTTTATTGGACTGATTAAAAAAGTGGATTAATTCTATGGTCTGAACCAAATTTTTAATATAAAAACCAGTTTAAATTTTATTGATCTATTTTAGAATAATTACAATAAATGTATAATGTAATGTTTGGGTTACACATATTTGTGATAGTCTTTCCATGTTAAATTTCAAGACTTTAACCAAGAGATAGCTTTGAAACTTTTCAAGTGCCCTGGAATAATTCAAGGGTTTACTCTCTTCTAAAAAGAAATATTTTAGGAAAAGAAATATTTTCAAACCAAATTACCCCGATCTAATATACTTGAAATCACTTGAAGCTTCATCAAATAAAAATTAATAACTGTGTTCTCTTTACATGCACGTATTTTAAATGTTATAAAAGTTTCACCCTCTAAGGGAGGGCAGGACAAAGTTGCTGAATACTTCTTAAGCAACATCAGATTATTCAGCAGCAGAATTTTAAGATGGGAGCCCTGACAGCCTGATCTTTAGATAGGCCCCGGGGTAGTGCAACATCTGGACTTCATAGGTCAAATGTATAAGTTTACTTACTTTGCTTTCTCAATAAAGATGCATACTTTAGTCACTAAATAAATTAGCTTTTTACAATATAATCATGGACTCATATAAACTCAGTTATACAAGAAGCAGATATTTTATTAGCAATTGGTTCTAACACAGTCCAGAGTAAAATTTCTGTGCCTATGCAAATGAGCAATAGCCAAAAGAATGCTGTTCAAAAGTAAATTTTAAGCTCAATAAAAAGGAGAAATTTTTAAATCTCTTCTGCTACTATTTACAAAGAAAACAAAAAGTTATTATTGGAGCATTAAATCTCACCATTAATAAGACACCATAGAAAAAAGGGAGTTACTTTTACTTAATCTGTATGCATTGCACAATTGGCCAGCATACTTCTTATTGGTATTTCTTAAAAGGAACCAAGTTTGTAGCTCTATTTAAAAGAAAAAAAAATGTTTTTAAAAGAAACTCCCTAAATGTGGCCTAGAAATTACTCTGGGAGAAAAAACAGGAGCAGATTCCCTTCAAAGATCTAGAAAACTGTAATTAAAAATAAATGTATTAGGCCTCATAAAGAAAAGTAAACCATTTGCATTTTGCCTCCGTAAACAACGCTTATGTCAATATACTCAAAGACTGATAGCAAAAACCCTATTAGTGTCATTTACTGTCCCCACCCAATGACAAAGTTAGGAAATAAGCCTTATTTTTGACTGATTTAAATTAGCAAATGAAAATAAAAGAATATTCAGGGGAACTTAGTTGGAATAGGCAGAAACCTATTCGTGGAGCAGTCACTGTTTTTACTGATAGTTCATCTCATGGTAAAGCTGCTTATAATGCAAAGAATTCAGACCAAGTCATTCAGACCAGTCATACTTCTGTGCAAAGAATCGAATTAGAAATGATCAAGGCTGACTTGCAGGATTTCCAAAAGCCTCTTCATATTATCTCTGATCTGCCTATGCTGCTGGCTTGGTAAACAGAACTGCAACTACTCAATTTAAATGGTTGTGACCGATGCCTATCTATACTATTTGAACAAGTCCTGGTCCTTTAACAAAAGGAAATGCATAGGCCTATCAATTAGTTATTTTATTAAACAGGCCACAGAATCTCATCAACTTTTACATCAGCCTGCCAAAATATTGTACAGCAGGCAAAACAGATTATCAAGAAATGTCCTCCTTGCATGTTATATCTGCTACAAGGGCCTCTAAATCCCAACTTGAAAAACAAAAGTGGGGGAACAGTGAAGAAATCTCCTGTAAGTAGACTACACCAAGCCTTAATTACTTTAAAATTTTCCCTTGTAATGCTGATGGAAAGACACTCATAGAATTACACTGGTGTCTGAATAAACCAAACCAAAATGGTCTGGTTAAATGGAAAGATACCGAGTCTGGTTTATAGCAGGGTCCCTTTATTAACCTTTGGTCGAGGATATACTTGTGTGTTTCCATAAAACTCCTCCAAGCCTGGGTGGTTCCTGCAACATGAATCTGAGAGAGGAACTGACCAGACTACTGCAACCACAGATAGCAGAGGCCCCAAGAAAAACGCTGAGGAGTCAGAGGAGAAACATCCAGAGATGGGGGATGGTGAAGACGCCTTGCCATGGTAGCACTCATCATCGGTGCATTGGTGCAGGTTGACCATGACAAAGCCAAAAAAATTCAGACCTACATTGTCATTTCTCACCATTTGTCCACCATCCAGAACTCGAACATCATTGCTGTCATGTCACAAGCTAACAGTGACTGGGAATGGGATCCATAAAAAACTAATGGCCCCAAAAGAAGCCTGCTATGAATGAATTCCTTAAATACCTGACAATAATATTTAGAAGGACATGAAAGAACTCAATCCTTGTCGTCGAATCTCCCTACGTTTCCTTTTTAGAGTAACCGCTATTGTCTTTCTTTCATGTTCTTCTGTTTGCTTCCAGTCTGAAGATGCAGAATGAAAAGTCTTAAAAGGATCTGAGCCCAGCTAATGGCAGACACCTTTCTAAACTAATTAAGAAAGCAAAAAGGGGGAAATCTCAGGCCAGCAAAGACCAACAGTAGTGAACATATCAAAGCGAGAATCCTACAGCAGGCGAATGGACTTTGATATTCAGCATGGCAGAAAATCAGCATTTTGCTACCCTGCTGTTGGCAAAATGGCTGTAAGCAACCTCCTACCATGATAATACTTTTATTGTTTACCAAACTTTACCATTGATATGCCTGTATGCTTTGCTAAAGGGAAAATGTGTATTAAAGTAAATAAAAACTGATGGGTCCTGGGTTTCAGAGAGCCTCTTTACTAGAGAGAAATGCCTTCACCTGGCTCCCCCATGCCTTCTAAATATGTAATTGTTGTCTAGTGTATTCATTTCAGTTCATACACTTTTGCAGTTCCTGAATCTTTGCTGCAAAAGGTTGCTGCAGGGAAGGCAGGGGAAGGTGGGGTTAGAGAGATCAACTAAAGGACTTGAGGCATGCATATGAGCCTGAGTAATGGACACTGACACCAGTGGGGGTGATGACATGAGGAGGAGGTAGGAGGGACAAATGGGGGATAAGGACACATATGTAATACCTTAACCAATAAAGAAAAAATAGCCCTAGCTGGTTAGGCACTGTGGATAGGCTATTGGCCTCCAGACTGAAGGGTCCCAGGTTCAATTCTGGCCAAAGACACATGCCTGGTTTGTGGGCTTGGTCCCCAATGTGAGGTATGCAGGTGGCAGAGAATCAATGATTCTCACGCATCATTGATGTTGCAATCTCTCTCCCTCTCCCTTTCTCACTGAAATCAATAAAAATATTTCAAAAAATAAAAGAATAAACAGATGAATAAAATAGAGCCAGAGTAAAAAATATATGTTTTAGAATATAATAAAAGGAATCCTATTATTTTCAGATATTTAATAATTCCTACAACTTTTGTGATAAAATAGGTTTGCACTGTTTTGGTAATATTATATTTAATATTTTTTCCTTAACATATTAATGTTTATTGCATGTAACACTATATTATAACAGACTAATATGCAAATTGTCCCTTCAAACAGGAGTTTGACCAGGAGATCCACCATGGGGTGGGACAGTCTGGCTAGCATCCCGGGCTGCACCATGCAGGCAGCCCCACACCGTTCTGTAGACGCCCCCCCTTCACCCCCTCAATGATCGAGGACCCGCCAGCCAGTAATATGCCCACAGCCCCTTCCCCTGGCCTTCATCTTCCCCCATCTGATCCCCCACTCGATCTGGGTGGAGCCAGCCGGCCAAACACCTGTATCCCTCCCCCTGGCCAACCCGGCGATTGGGGTGTGCAGGCCGGACACCACCCATGCATGAATTGTACACTGGGTCTCCAGTATTATTATATTTAAAATTGTTTTTCTTGGAATATTAATGCTTATTGCATGTAAAATTATTACATTTAAAATAGTTTTTCTGGAAATATTAACATTTATTGAATGTAACATTATGACACTAAAACCATTTTTCTTAAAATATTAAAAAAGTAAATATAAAAAAGAGGGACACTGTATCAACATGGATTAAAAGGAATGCATTCTTCACTCTGGTGTTATCTACTTATTACCTCACTAATCAGAAGATGAAGAATTATTTCCTAACAATGAAACAATAAGATAGTGTTGAGTACAGATGCCCATCCACTACTCACTTTCCACATGGTTTCCCGAAATTAAATGCAGCATTCCTTTTAAAACAGCTCATTACTCTAATCCATGAGAGACTGTACCATTTACCTTGACTTCCCATCCCAGTAATGCTTTGCCTTGGATCAGAATGGGCAGGTCTTGTAGGTGGAGGATCCCAACTTCTTGAAGATGGAGTTCTTTTCAGTGGAAGGGAATCCACCCTGCAGCCACTTCTGTGAAGATTAATTGTATGTCCGCCATCCTCTGTGTCATAAATAACATCATTCTACTTGAGTAGGGTCAACATTTGTTAAATGGTCAAGTCTGGTTATTGTGTATAAATATTTACTAAACAGGATCATGGTCATAAGCATGCTGGTTAGCACAAAATGATAAAATTCTATCTTCACATGTCTTCAGTACAGTGCTCAGAGTTATTGAAAATCAGTTTGGATAACTGAGAAAGAACTGAAGCAGAATTATATATATACGTGCCAATAAAACAAAACAAAACACACACACACACACACACACACACACACACACACACACAGACACACACAAGAATTTGAATGCAGAGAATCCAGATATACTAAGTGAAAGAAGTTATTTAAAAGATACAAGAAAACAGTCTCAACTAGTCTTCAAACTAATTTCATCTCAATAAAAGCTTTTAAAACATGTAATGTCATAGTTAAAAATTAAAATATAAAAAGTCAAAACATGATGCATTACAAAAAAGTGTTATTTCACAAATGTTATCATATAATTCCTACAGTTCATTTATAAAATAACTCTTTGATCAGAATACTACACTCTATTTTAATAGTATTTAAAGAAAACATGTTGAATCATACATAATTAACAATCACTGTTTTCATTTTCAAATAGAAAAGAAGCTTATCTTCCAATTCTGTAATTCGTCATGGGAAAGAAGAACTATGAGCATCCTCATATGTGGCCAAATATGAACTGGCAAACTCTTCTCAGTATCACCCAGATGGTAAAAACAGGAACATTCACCTTCATCTTGCACAAACCCTGCAATAACACTTTAGGAAATTTCCCATGAAATGTCACACACCTAATTATCACAAATGGACACTAAATCTTTGAAATTAGGAAAACTGGTTAATATGAAACCAACTTTTCCTGCTACAGATATATTGAAATGAATACACTTTCCTTTCATAGTCAGTCAAATAAGTAAATAGATAAATTAATTAAAAGACAACTCCCTGAAAATAGCTCGTCAACATTTTTATTCATGTTTCATATTCCTCATATACAAGAAAGAAAGAAGGAAAGAAAGACCAATAAACTTGGTGAATCATTGGTTTTTAGCCTTTTCCTGAGTCAGAGACCCCTTTGTGAATCTATTAAATACCATAGACATTTCTCTTATGTGGTTTCCAAATGGAAAGTTTTCTACATCAAACCTAAGTACAAGATCATCTTATCAAATTAATAATAGAGATTATTATTTTACACAGTACAGGGTTGCACATTCCTATACTCAAAACTAGTATTTCAAATCCAATTCTAAATAATGAAGTGTGTGTCCTTGACGTTTATATAGTTAGACCAACTTTTATTTCAGTGGGAATTTTCCAAGGTGAACTGATGTCCTTTTTTTGAGACGAAAGAAGGGTACTTTCAGAACAAATTCTTAGTAGTTCAATAAGTATGAATCTTCACTTTAAACCTACATGACTTCCTGTTCCCAAAGTGTCACATTCTAACATAAGATCAATACAATTGAGTTCTTCAGAGAACAGTTGAAGTGACTACAGGCAAACTGTAATGCTAAAATAGACTGAATTTAGCTTGAGGTTTAAATCCTATCCCTGTAAGGTCATTAGGAGTGTTTCACACATTACATATTGCATTCATTATTAGAAGTGCTATACCTCTTTAGCAATTACAAATCATCTTGATCATCAGTATACATTCTCAATCTAATGAACGGTATCATTTCTTTTGCTTTGAATGATATGAATGAAATTGAGGTGTATCTCTTCATTCAATGTTACTGTTTTCACATAAATAATGGTTTCATGCCCATATCTTTTTTTAATTTTTTTAAAAACATTTGAGTTACTGACAGTAACTTTATGAATTTAAAGTTATTGAATTTATGGAAGTTAATATGATCTCATAGGCTTCAGGTACACAAGTCTATGACACCTCATTTGCATATTGTATTATGTGTTTACCTAAGTCAGATCTCCTACCATCCCTAGATTTTGAAACATTACCTAAGTGTTTTACACCTGAGGGTCCTTTTGCTTCTCGTACTTCCTCCTCTTCCACTTCTCAGACTTCTCACATCACCTCTATTTCTTGATGGAACTGGTGCCCTCTGCCCACCCCCACTTTGAAAAGATGGTTTCTTGGTGTAGTCTACTTTAGTTATTTTTCCACCCACAGACTAAAATGAGTACACATAATATCAACACTACATAACATTTAACCAGAACAAATGAGCAACTGTTTGAAACCTACTTATTATTGCAACTAAAATCAAGATCTACCTCAAATTCTTCTCCCAAACCAAGTGTTTCCTTCAAAAATGACAGAGTCCTTTTTCATGGTAAGTTTATGAAACACTTCATTATTAACAATATTCCATTGAAGTATTCAACACAGAACCATATATGTTGGTTAATAAAATTCCTCCAAAGACCCCTAGTAATAAGGACTAAAATGTATGTTGGTTAATAAAAGTCCTCCAAAGACCCATAGTAATAAGGATGAAAATGCCTCACATTCCAGGGGAAAGCACATAAATTCCATTCTTGTTTTTTAGTAGGCTTATTCTTGGTTATCTGGAGAGAGGGATATAGAGATGGAAACATAGATGAAAGAGAAATATTTTGATCAGCAGCTTCCTTAAATGGCTCCTACTGGCAAACCAGCCAGCCCCTTGGGCATGTGTCCTGACCCGGTATAGATGACAGGCCATCTTGGTTCACAATTCTATCCTCAACCATTGAGCAATACTGACTGGGCAATGTGGATTACTTTTTAGAATGTGTCTGTTACTTCATTTATGTTTTGACACATCTATTTCATGTTTTCCAGTGCACCCGGCTTACATAAACTATTTATTTTTTAAAACAAACAATCATTCTTTCAAAATGATTAGGTACTTTATTCCTCCTCTACCGCTTCTCAGGTTTCTTACTTTTACTATTTCTTCAGTAAAAATGACAGAAAACAATGTCCAGTATGAATGCAACTCTGTATACAAAGTTCTGATTTGTTTCTCCATTCTATTTTTAATCGGCTCTTTGCACAATCTTTAGTATTTTTATGTTACTGCACTGTTTGATGTTAAATATGGTTCTAAGAAAACAAACCATCTTGAAGGGGAGAGCTGCTATGACTAGGAACCCAGCCTCACCTCTACCCAGATGGGCCTCACACATCACCTGAGAGCCACTCTGGCCACAGACCTTTTTACGGCAGCAGCAGACCCACGGACACCGGGACTCCAGCCCCCCACCACTGCCATTGCCTCCTGTGAGTCTTGGAGTGTACAATTGAATTGCGGATCCACTCTGTGGCCATTGGCCCATCACACCCTGGCACCTGGGTTCTGACATGATAGCTAAAATGGGGAGACAAACAAACAACACCCAAAGGACAGAAAAGGAGGAATTGCCAGAAGAGGAACTCAATTAAATGGAGACATACAATATGTTCGAAAAGGAATTCAGAATAAGGGTCATAAAGTTGATACACCAGATGCATGGGAAATCCACAACTTACATAAGAATCAAGGACAAATGAAAAAACTTGATAATAGCTACAATAAAAAATACGATGGAAGGTTTCAATAGTAGACTAGAAGTAGCAAAGAATTGAATCAGCCATTTAGGAGACAGGGCAGAGTAACACACCCTGAACAACACAATCTGAATAGCAACTTGAGAGAAAAAATAGAAAGCAGGTGGATATCCTAAGGGAGATTGGGGATAACATGAAACAAATAACATGTGTATAATAAGGGTGACAGAAGGACAAGATGAGGAACAAGGATTAGGAAACCTATTAGAAGAAATAATCACAAAACCTTCCTGATCTTGGGAAGAAAAAGTCACACAAGCACAGACAGTCCCAAAAAAGATGAAACCAATAAGACCTATACCAAGACACATTGTAATTATAATGGCAAACAATAATGACACAAACAGAACCTTAAAGGCTGCAAGAGAGACACAGAGAGTCATCTACAAAGGCTCTCCTGTTAGATTATCAAATGATTTTTAACAGAAACACATCAGGCCAGAAGGGAATGAAAGGAAATATACAAAGTGATGCAAAACAAGGGACCAAATCCAGGAATACTTATCCAGCAAGGCAATCATTCAAGACTATAGGGGAATTCAGTGTCTTTACAGAAAAAAAAAAAATCTAAGGGAGTGTTTCACTACTAAACCATCAATGCAAGAAATGCTGAAGGGACTGTTGTAAAAAGAAGGAATAGAAGAGACAGAAGAAACACAGGCATAAAGAAAAAAGTGGCAACATATCAGTACCTATCAAAATAACTTTAAACCTAAATGGACTAAACACTCCATTCAAAAGATATATAATGGCCAAAATTATAATAAAACAAGACCCATATATATGCTGTCTATGAGAGACCCACCTCAGAATAAGGACTCACATGGACTGAAAGTGGAAGGAGAGAAATACTTTTCAGGCAAAGAAGGGGAAAAAACTAGGGGATCAATAATTATATTTGAAGAAATAAATCTCAAGAAGCCAAGATGGTGATGGAATAGGCATACACGTCCCAGGGCATGTCCCGGAGTAAATGGAGTGAGCAGCTGAAACTAATAACACCCACCCGGAATTGGCAAAGTACACTCAGGTGGTCAGTCAGTTTACAGCCAGGAAGGGCAGAGTTCCTCTGGTAAGGTAAAAACCAGGGATCTGGGCAGGAAAGTTTGCCACACCTCTGAGCCCAGAAAGGGTATAAGCACCCCTATGTTCATAGCAGCACAGTTCACCATAGCTAAGACCTGGAAACAGTCTAAGTGCCCATCAGCAGATGAATGGATTAGAAAACGGTGGTATATCTACATGATGGAATACTATGCTGTTGTAAAAAAGAAGGAATTCTTGCCATTTGCAGCAGCATGGATGGAACTGGAGAGCATTATGCTAAGTGAAATAAGCCAGTCAATGAAGGAAAAATACCACATGATCTCACTCATTTATGGATAATAAAGACCATTATAAACTTATGAACAAAAATAGATACAGAGGCAGAGCAGCTTCAAACAGACTGTCAAACTACAGCGGGAAGGCCGGGGAGGGTTGGGGGGCAGGCGGGGAGAGTAAGAGATCACCCGAAAGACTTGTATGCATGCATATAAGCATAACCAATGGACATAAGACACTGGGAGTTAGGGGAGGCCAGGGGATAGTCAGGGCGGGGAAGAAAGAGGAGACATATGTAATACCCTTTGTAATACTTTAAGCAATAAAACAATTTAGAAAAAAGAAATCTCAAAGTAAAGGTCATAAAAAAGAGATAAGACCGATTGCTATGATGTGCTCTGCCACCCAGGGAGTAGACTCTCAATGCAAGAGCTGCCCTTGGGGATCAGTGAGCTCCCACAGGGCAGCGCCATTCAGCTGGATCCTGTGCTGACGACTGGCAAGAGGAGCAGCAGTGGCAGGAATCTCTCCCACCTCCACAGAGGCGCTAAGCATGTTTGGCAACTGGGATTAAGCCTAAGCCATCATTCGGACATCCCCTGACGTCTCCCAGGCTGCCAGAGGGTGAGGGACTCTGCCAAGTGTACAAAGTTCGTTCACTGGGCCTCTTATATTGCTAATAAACTACAATAAGATATAACAAAATTCAAATACTTGGAGGCTAAATAGTCTTTTATTAAATAAATGGAGGCCCAGGGTATGAATTCCTGTATGGAAGCAGTCTGGTTGGCCTCCCCAGATGGGGGCACATGGGGCCAGGCCTGCAGCGGTTAGTGGCCATTGGCGGTTAACCAGAAGGCCATGCCTCCAATCTGGGCGTTAGCGCATATAGGGGGTGGGGCTGACCTGGGGAAAGGCTGTGAGTGGTTTTCTTATCAGTCCTGCCCCGAATGGGGGATTGGGGGCAGATGGGAAGCAAGGCTGGTCAGGGATATGGCCAATTGGGGCCCAGATAAGGCTGGTTGGCTGCCGCAATGCAAGTCATAGCCACCAGCTATTCTAGTCATTCTGCCATTCCGGTCACAGGGCTTTTATGTACAAAGATAGATAACTGGGTTACCGAAGAGGTTAAAGAAGAAATTAAAATCATCCTGGAAGTAAATGAAAATTAAAAATAAAAGTCCAAAATCTATGGGACACACTGAAAGTAGTCCTTAGAGGGAACTTCATAGCATTACAGGCCTAACTCAAAGAACAAGAAAAACAGTTAACAAATTATCTAACCCGCACAACTTAAAAAGTTAGACAGAGCAACAAGCAAAACCCAAACTGAGCAGCAGGAAGGAAATAATGAAGATCACAGCAGAAATAAATGACATAGAGACCAAAAACCGCACAAAAGATTAATAAAGACATGAGCTATTTCTTTGAAAGGATAAACCAGATTGACTAAGCTCTATCTAGGCTCACCAACAGGACCCCAGTAAACAAAATCAGAAATGAAAGAGGCAAAATAGCAAAAGACCCCACAGATATAAAAAGGATTGTAAATAAATACTATGGACAACTCTACTCCAACAAACTGATCAACCCTGAAGAAATGGACATATTCCTAGAAAAATACAATCTTCCTAAACTCAGTTAGGAAGAATAAAACATAGGACCACGCCAATAACTACTCAGGAAATTCAAGCAGTCACAAAAATAACTTGCAGCAAACAAAAGCCTGGGCAAGACAGCTTCACAGGGACTTTTACCAAGTGTTCAAAGAAAAACTAAAACCTTCTTCCTCAGACTATTCCATAAAATTCAAAGGAAGTACCATTTCCCAACACTTCCTATGAAGCCAGCATTACTCTAATCCCAAAGCCAGATAGAGAAAACACAAAGAAAGAAAAATGCAGGCCAATATATCTCTGATGACCATAGATGTTACAATCCTCAACAGAACTCTAACAAATGCGATGCAACATTACATTGAAATGAGCATACACCATGCCAAAGCGGATACATTCTGGGGAAGTAGGATGAGTCAACATCCAGAAATCAATAAGTGTGATGCATCACATAAACAAATTGAGAGAGATTCATATCCATTGGTGCAGGAAAAGCATTTGACAAAATCCAACACCCAATTTTGATAAAAACTCTAAGCAAACTGGGCATAGAGGGATCATACCTCAACATTAAAAAAGCCTTATGTGACAAAACTACAGACAACATCATACTCAATGGGCAAAAACAATTACTCTAAGAAGAGGAACAAGACAGGGATGCCCACTCTCACCACTTCTGTTCGACAGAGTACTGGTAGTGCTAGGCAATGCAGTCAGACAAGAAGAAGTCAAACAAGGCATGCTAAGTGGAAAAGAGGAAGTAAAACTGTCATAATTCGCAGATGGCATGGTATTGTTCATAGAAATACCTAAAGACTCCACCAAAAAAACTAGGAGATTTAATAAATGAATTTGGCAATGTAGCAGGGTACAAAATTAACACCCAGAATTCTATAGCTTTTTGATACACGGATAATGAACTCAGAAATAGAAACAAACAAACAAAAATGCCATTTAGCAGTGCAACAAAAATTTAAGACACCTAGGAATAAACTTAACTGAGGAGGTAAAAACCTGTTCTTGGAAAACTACAGGAAATTGAAAAAAAGTGATAGAGGAAGACTAAAGCAAATAGAAGAACATACCATATTCATGGTTTGGTACAATCAACATCATTAAAATGTTCATAGTACCCAAAGCAATGTACAGTTTTAATGTATTAACCATTAAAATGTCAATGGCGTATCTCACAGACCTAGAAGAAAGTTTCCAAAAATTCCTATGAATTTAAGAAAAGACCCCAAATAGTTACAGCAATCTGGACAAAGAAGAACAAATTTGGAGGGATCACAATACCAGATATCAAGCTATACTACAAGCCACCATTCTCAGAACTGCCTCTTACTGGAACTAAAACAGACATAAAGACCAATGGGACAGAACAGAAAACATAGAAGTCGACCCTAACCATTATGCTCAATTAATATTTGACAAAGGAGGCAAAAGCATAGAATGGAGTCATACAGTCTCTTCAATAATTGGTGTTGGAACCTGGATGGCAGTCAGGCCTAGGCAGGGTTGGGTAGGTGGGGCAGCGAGGGGCGGGGCGGGGGCGCAGCGGGGCTGCTGCGCACTGGGCTAGGACTCTGCTGGCACAGGCACTGCACTGGAGTCTCTTGCCCTTCCCGCCGGGTCTGGGGCCTCCCAGCAGGGCCCCATGGAGGACCTTAGCCTGGACAGCTGCAGAGAGGAGGACGCGGCGCCAGGCGCCAAGGGGTGGCCCGAACCCCCGGCCCGGGTGCAATTCCGCGTGACAAGGTTCATCATGGAGGCAGGTGTCAAGCTAGGGATGCAGTCCATTCCCTTCGCCACCGCCTGTGCCATTTACCATAAGTTCTTCTGCGAGATCAACCTGGACACCTATGACCCCTACTTGGTCGCCATGTCTGCCCTTTACTTGGCTGGCAAAGTGGAAGAACAGCCCCTGCGAACCCGTGACATCATCAACGTGTCCAACAGGTACTTCCACCCAGGCAGCGAGCCCTTGGAAATGGACTCCCTAGTCTGGGTTATCCACGACAGCATTGTGCAGTGCGAGCTCCTTGTGCTGCGGGTACTGCGCTTCCAAGTCTCCTTTCAGCACCCACACAGGTACCTGCTCCACTACCTGATTTCTCTCAAGAGCTGGCTGAATCCTTACAGCTGGCAACGGACCCCCATCTCCGTCACTGCCTGGGCCCTGCTGCGGGACAGCTACCGCGGGGGGCTGTGCTTCCGGTTCCAGGGTCAGCACATAGCGGTGGCGGTGCTCCACCTGGCCCTGCAGGTCTATGGGGTCCAGGTGCCCGCTGAGGCCATGGCCGAGAAGCCATGGTGGCATGTGTTTAGTGGCGACCTTACCAAGCCAATCATTGATAACATTGTGTCTGATCTCACTCGCATTTATACCATGGACACAGAGATCCCCAAAGACAAGCCTGGGACACTCGGCTGCCAGGGGACAGCGCCACCACATCGCCATGAGGGCCGGTCCCCAGAGCACTGGCAGGGAGGACTGGTTTTGTGCTGCTGGAGACAGGCCGGTGAAGGCGATGACATGCTGCCACATTGATTCTCAGGCTTTGACTCTCCCTGGCAGCCAAGGTCCAGATGGGGATGGGCGCTGCACCTCCCGCGGGCAGGAGGGTGCCGCGGGCAGGAGGGTGCTGCGGGCAGCTCTGAGGCCTCCGGGTCTGCTTTTGTCCTTTGAAAGGACGCAGACTACAGCCTAGGTTTGCGATCAGTGGAAGGAAAATCAAAGAACGGATGGGACTGTGCCCCAGGGGATTTTTTTAAAGGCCAGATTTAGAGAAAGTATGACTCAATTAACATAGAGGAAATTTTATTTTGTTTCATTGAAGATATTACAAAGCCAAAATAAAAACATAATAATAATTGGTGTTGGACTTTTAGCACAGATACATGCAAAAAAAATTAGTCTAGACCACCAACTTACACCATACACAAGTATAAATTGGGAATGAATAAAGGACTTAAAAGTAAGTGGGTAACCATGAAAATCTTAGAAGAAGCAAAATATCAGGCATCTGTCTCAGCAATACCTTTACTGATACAGCTCCTAGGGCAATGGAAACTGAGGAGAAAAGAAACAAATGGGACGACGTCAAATTAAAACACTTCTGCAGAGAAGAAGCGGCCAACAAATACAACAACAACAACAACAACAACAACAAAACAAGGAAGTCCACTGCCTGGGAGAAGATATTTGCCAATGTTATATCAGATAAGGACCTATTCTCCAAAATTCATACTGAACTCATCCACTAAACAAAAGGAAGATCAACATTCCAATAAAAAAGTGGGCACCACCACCATGAAGGCCCCTTCTGACTTATGGTGGCCCAGTTCCTGTGATGATTATTACAGCCACACAGGAGATGGGTATGATGGGGGCACGGCATTTACTGCAACAGCCGATGGGACACCCCTGTAAGAGGTCCTGAGTGTGGTGCTGGCGGCGATCATAGGATACACCATGTATGCAAGAGAGAGTGAATCATGCAGTACAGTAGCTCACCTGATTGGGCACTGGGGGAGTCAGAGGGGAAGCGCCTGTGACAGAAGAATTAGACACTGAAAATAAAAATGATAAGGTACAGACAATATTTTATTGTAAGCAATTTGGCTTCTGTTATTTAAGAATGACAAAAAGCAAATGGTAGGTTTGGGGGAAGCATCAAGAATTGTAGGTACCATTATGAAGTTTCAGGATTGGAGGCAAGGTTTGAATTGTACAAGGTTGCTTCCTAAGTGCTGATTCAAATTACAATATACTTAAATGTTTAAATTTTACATATTGTATTGTTAACATATTCAGAATATAAGCACAACCAAAGGACCAATAGAGGCAAGACACTGGGAGTGGGTGACAAGAACAAGAGACTAGAGATAGAGGAAGCCGGAGGGAAGGTCAGTAGAAAAAAAGAAAGAGACATATGTATTACTTTTTGTAAAACCTTAAACACTAACATTACAAAAAATTTTCAGAAGAAAGTGTTCTGCAACATGGGATTTCTTGTCTGATTTTACTACAAACACAGAAAAGCAGTCTGTTTGGATGGTGAGTTATATTCATGGCCCTAAATTTCCCAGGGTGTCTATGACGATATGTGCATGAAGTCTTTGAAGTGAACTGCATACAAAATGAAGCACTGTGTTATTTTGTCATGGCATGCTGCCCTGTTTTCCAGTTAGGGAGGGTAAACAAATGAGGTATTCCCCTTGGAAAACCTAAATGGATAAAAGGATTGAAGAACCTCTGACAAGACTGCAAAACATGGATTCCTCCAGCTCTGTGGCCCACACTTTGCCCCCTAAGATACTGATAATGAGCAGGCCGATCCCACTGGCCCCAGGAGGAAGAGGAGACCCTGGGGAAATAGGAGATGGTGGTGAGCAGCAACAGGGCAATGTGGCGTGGCAGAGCAGCAGTTTAGGCCTCAGCATGAGGAAAATTCACAAACACCTGTGGAAAGGAGTATAGGAAGAACATGTCATGGCAGCCCCTGTTGAGGGACAGGTGGAAAGGCCTGAAGGTGCTGTGGGCGGCCTAGAGGGAGAGTTCAGAGGAGGGGCTGAGGTAATCTGCTTTGACTCTGAATGACAGTGGACATGCACACTCCCTCCTCCTGCCTAAGCCCCCCTGCCTGAGCTGGAATTGCACTGCCCTTGTTGTACTGGTAGTTCCTGTCTCAGCCACACACCCTGCGGCCCTGGTGTTACAGGCTGTTTCCCTCCCAGCATCCAGGTGTCCCTGTGAGAGAAAAATAATGGCCCAGGAACCTGGCAGCACACCAGGGGAGAGCCCAGGCAGCCCCTCCTCACCTGTCCTGTCCGCTCACTAGGGGCCATCATCCTCTCATAGTACTTCAGGGGATTGAGCCACAGGTCCTTGCTGATGATCTGGTAGGGCAAACAGACCTGGGTTAGGAGAGCAAGGGACCAGAATAGAATCCCAAGCAGCAGGCGGACACAGGAAGCTGTATGCTGGCATGGCCAGCGACATCCCACCTCAGCAATCCTGCCAGATGCTGTCACACTGTGGTCAGAGAACCAGTGGAAGAAGCTGGTGCTGCTGTCCTGGAGCCTGTGGCTGTAGACTTCTCATTCACAATGCTGGTACCACTGAATGGGAGTGGCACGGGACAACCTGTATCCTGCAGGAGAGGGGTATGTGAAGGTGGGTACATCGCCTTCCATCCCTGCCCACCACCAGCTGCAGCCCATGCAGGGAGCCTCCTCTTACCTGTGAGGGTGATGAGATACTCCTTCACAATCACATGGTTGCGGAAGTAGGGGTTGCTGCGGAAGTACAGGCTAATGGTGCAGCAACCCCAGGGATGCCTGACTTCCCTCACCTGCAGAAGGAAAGTGGATCCAGGGAGTGAAATCGCAGCCCAGTGCTGCCGCCTGAAGCTGTTTTCAGGGACAGGCCATTTCCCCACCTGCCCTCCACTACTCCTTGGAGCAGGTGCACTTACCTTCAAATCAATCACATGGCCGAGCATATTTTCATCTTGGACGCTGATCATGGCCGACAACTCTGGGTGGTTGACAAACTGCTTTGGGTCAAGGAGCCTGCAACCTGGGAGCTGGGCATGGACCAGCTAGAAAGAGCAGCCTGGCCTGGCCTGGCCTCTCCTTCCCTTAAGGCCACTCCTTCCACATAAACGGCAGAAAGGGGCACAGCACCACTCTGTTTCCTGACAGACCCTTATGCCCACCAGATTGTTTTGTGCTGAGGGCTTGACAGGCTACACATCACACATTCCTGCTTCTGACTGAGGAACTGGACATAGAGACGGCCTGTAAGGCAGCGTTAGTTAGTCCCAGAACAGCCCGTGCAACACAGCCCTGTCTGTGGGCATCAGCCCCTGGTGTATGCGTGCCTCTGCCTTGGAGCTCTGTCCCTGGACACCCTGGTAATGCTTCTATGTTGCCTGTAAAAGACAGAGGGTGTCTCCAGGATCCTGGGCCAGACCGGGGCGCACTGCCCCTAGCTTGTCCTCAATGTTCTTTTCTAGGGGAATCATCCCCGCTTACAACGTTCTCCTGCACTGTCCCATGCTCCTTGTGATCCTGATCCTCTACCCTCAAGGATACAGCTTTGAGCCAGAACCCAGGGATGCGCTGGATATTGAGGCTTCTCCGTTTGAAATAGGGCTTGAGCCTCTGCCGAGTCCTGCACCTGAGCCGAGAGAAGGCCCGGCTGGCTTGCTCGTTCATGGGCTCCATCTCCAATTGAAGGGCCTGGAGCACCTCCAGAGGGGACCAGGTTAACTTGGCCCCGGGCCCTGACTGGGCCTGCTCCTGCTGCACTGGCTCCTCTTCTTCTGGCTTTGCTTTGGCCTTGGACTGAGGCTCCACCTCTCCCACCTGTTCCACTGCCTCCATGGTGCACTTCCCCTCCCCCTGCAGGACAAACTGCTCCCCTGCAATTAATTGCTCCTCCATCCACCCCTCCTCCTGGTGGTCACTCCCTTGCGGGTCACCTGGATCCTGTGCCTCCAGCCTCAGCTCTTCACTCACCACCTCCTCCTGCCTCCCCACCTGCAGATCTGGGAAAACCTCCTCACCTGCCCACTTGGCCTGCCATGGCACCACCTGCAGAAGGCCCTCTGTCCACAGGATAAACTGAGCCTGTGCTTGGAACTCCTCCCACAGGCCCTCCTTGTCTTCCCCTTGAGGAGCAAAGGTTCCCTGCTGCACCTCACTCTCCTCTCCCTGCACACACTGCTCTGCAGCCACCCAGTCCTCCCCTCTCCCGCACTCAAGATCAAGCCCAACATCCTGGCCTGTGTCCAACCTCAGCTCCAGGGTCTCAGCCTCCCCCACCTGCATGAAGTCCTCCCACTCCAGCCCCAAAGCTGCCCTCTGAACTTCCTGTGCCCTTGTGTCCTGGGTATCACCACTTCCCTGCACCGAGGTGAAGCTAAAAGCCTCCTGGATCATCCTGCTTGCCCTGTCCTTCCTAGTGCAATGGCCCTGGGGAGCCCTGTGAATCCTCAGGCGCCCTGCAGCTGAAGGCCCCCTAGTGGAACTGAGAGGAAGCGCGCTGCCCCCAGGAGCCCCTCAGTCTCCCAACACAGCCTGACTCTGGATGCCCCCTGGCTCTGAGACTGGTGCTGTGAAGGAGCAGGTGGTGCAGAGCCTGCTGAGTCCAGGCAAGGTGCTTGCTCACTGGTGCATGCAACCAGGCCCTGGTGTGCTGAGTGGGTGCACACTGGGCTCATGCACAGGCGCTGGTCATGTGAACATGTGGTACAGAAGGCACCTGGCCAGGCCCAGCCTGCTGTTTCTGGTTGGGCTCCTCAAAAGCCTCCTCCAATCACGGACGGGGCAGTGGGTGTCACCCTGCGCAACCCCGCCCCTCACTCAAAGCTCTGGTGTAGGTAGATGGTAACTCGGAGGTATCCTCTTATCTCTTCATTAGCCAGAAAACGGAGATTTTGAAAGCTTAGAATCTTGACCTGACTGAAAAGAAGGAAGAAATGGTGGAACTTGAAAATGACTTCAGGTTTTCTCACTGTGCTGAATGAAGTCAAACACTGCTGCAGTGAAATATTTTACCCGTTGTTCTCCCCGCATGAACTACAATAATAATGTGCTTTGTGTTGACATTTACTGCTGTGTTGCTGACAATTACCCTGAAGAGAAGTTAAGGTGATTCAATGGGTTGGAAAAAGTTGAGCTAAATCAGAAAGCAGGTCTAATTAAGCAAGTTTATTCTCTATCTATCTAAAGACACACACACACACACACACACACACACACACACACACACAAACACACACACACACATTTATATGGCTAAGGTGACTCGTGCATGTGCCATACTTTTGAAGCTCTTGCTGGCGCCATTTGCATGCATGTGTTTCAAATCGTCATTGTCAATCTGAATTTGGTTGACACTGCTATTATAGAGAAAGGGCAAATAGCAGTACTAAAATATTTCTTCTAATTAATCTCCTTTCAATGGGCACAAATCCATGCACCTGGCCACTGGTATTCTAATAGTGGCAAGATATCATCCGTGACTACTAATATTCTATTGGGCCAGGACAAGCCAAATTGGTCACACATATCTATATATATAAAAGCGTAAGCGACATTATGAGTGGTTGGTACAATGCACACCGACCACCTGGACGCAGACGCTCAACACAGGAGCTTCCCCCAGGTGGTCAAGGCTCTCCCACAGCGAGAGCATCACTCAGCCAGAAGGCGGGCTAATGGCTGGAAAGTGCAGCTGTGACAGCAAGAGCCTCTGCTGCCTATGTGTCTATGTGACAAGGCTACGAAGCAGTGGTGGCAGGTGGAGTGGGGCTTGGATGAGCGGGAACAGAGCACCTGGCTTCACCTTGGGCTCCTGCCCGGCTGCCTGCCCTTTCGTGCATTGCTACATCCCTCAGGAGGTGTCAGACCTAACCTGGCAGTCCCACATCTCCCAAGGGGTCCCAGATTGCGTGAGGGTGCAGACCAGGCTGTGGGACGCCACCGGTGCTTGAATTTCGTTCACCGGGCTTCTAGTCATTTTATTATTTATCACCGATTTAGCATGGTTCTCTTCTAATGCTGAATAATTTAAAGGTATAACCTGAATTTTGGTAATGATGGCCATTCAGATTTTACTGCTCTTTAGCGGTATTATTTAATGGCTTATATGAAGGGCACTAATCTCCCTCAAAATATGAGAACTATTACATGTCCCACAAACAGTACTATGCTTCAGTGCTAATTCTTTCCACTAATGCCCCTAAGTGAGCCTTTCACTAATTTTCTTTGCTCACTAGCTCATCCAAAATTGAAATGGGAAGGCTGCTTGTCTATATTCAAGTGCACAGGCATATTCTTCTTAACTACACTGATGCTATCAATACTTTCAATTTTACAACATAATTTATAGTGAGGGTCTCTATGTTAGACTTTAAAACATCTCTTTACTAATATGAATAAGTCACTTTTACCTTATTTCTTCACAACTATGTGCACGCTCTGATTTAGCAACTCTCAATGCCTGACTCAAGTGTCCCTTTCCACCCTTCTTTTCATTAAAAACAGGCCATCTGAATCCACACTGATCACTTTTCAGCCTGCTGTGATAATTAAGACATTCCTTGGATTATGTTGGTCTCAAAGTACATAAGTTTTGTGGTTACGTTGCCATTCCCCATTTATTTATTAAAAAAAAAAGTTTGATATTTCTACGTATGCACATATGTGCTTTATATTTTCTTAATATTCATTTACCACACGAAAGGTCAGCAATTGTTATCTTTCTTCTATTTTTTTTTTTACTGTTGCACACCATTACTGCTGTGTATGTGTGCTCCATGTGAGTGACATATGTGCTTATGTAGGTGGGTTCTGACTTACGCGAATATTGCATTATATCCCACTGCAGGAACGGGTCAACAATGTAACGCGAGGAACTACTGTACTTGTATCCTATTGATTAAGAAGTAGTTATTTGGTCTCCATATTTCTTCAATACGTATATGATTGTTGGAAGTACAAATTATATCTTTATATATTAATGTGTTAATTAGAATTTTCACTCAATAAAAATAAATGCCTTGTCCTTACAAAAAGATCTGGCCTTATAATTGAATGGCCTAATACATATTAGAGTAGGGCATGACTACCAAAGTTTCTCAGAAGAACATGGGTTGAAATGAAGAGTATATCCTGCCTACCCCTACTTGAAACAAGAGCCTTAGTTGAGCTCCATCATGATCCAAACAGAAACAGAAACAGTAAGATACATGGCAGGTTTCTGTTACTATATGCCTACTGAGCATGCCTCAGTGCACATTTCCTGACGATGCTATTGATCAGAATGTGCACTCACAGGACATTAGGGCCTTCATGCACAACTCCATCCTGAAACCACATGAAAAGGAGCGTATTGGACAAGAATGTTAGCAGGGACTTTACAATGCAGAGGGATTCTGAAGAAGATTGAAAAAGGTGGCAGAACCCTAGCCAGTTTGGAACAGTGGACAGATCACCGACCTTCAGACTGAAGGGCCCCAGTTTCGATTCAGGTCAAGGGCACTTGCCTGAGTGTGGGCTCAATCTCCAGTCTGGGGCTTGCAGGAGCGAGCTGATCAATGAATCGCTCTCATGACTGATGTTTCTAACTCTCACTTGCTCTCTGTTTCTCTCTGAGATAAATAAAAATATATTTAAAAGAATGGTGGCAGAATCATGGATGCTGCAGGGACATGCTCCCAGGAACAAACTGATATTCCAACTAAAATACAGAACAACTTCCTGAATAATCAATGGAAAACTCACAGGAGAGAACCCTGACACCAGAGGACCAAAGGTGGAGGCCACATAGACACTGGTAGGAGGAGAGGAGGCTGGAAGGGGCGGGCCTGACACCCACAGAAAGCAACTGAAGTCTCAGAGAGATATCTCAGCTGTGGAGGACTGCCACTGAGAACTCTGGGTCTAATCCCCAAGCTGGGCCTCCTAGCAGAGAGCACCAGAACTGAGGAGCGTACACATATAACCTGTGGATGTGAATAGCAGCAGGGCACTTTCTGCCAGGGAGAGACAGCTAGAAATTCAGGTATCCTCTTAAAGAGCCAGCGCACAAATTTCCCTGTGGAGCCACACAGCTTGTGCCCTGGCAAAGGGAGGGTGAAGTGGACTGGAGCTGTGAAGGAAAAAGCCAGAACTGGGGAGTCAAGGATTCCAGCACAGAAGACAGACACTTCAAGTTTCCTGGGAGGAGTCATTTCCTCATGCAGCAGAGAAAATCTTTCCCACTCAGACATTTGCCTTTCCTGGAGGGGAGACAATTAACACACACTACTGGGAAACACCTTGCCCTGAGGACACTTAAGAGATTATAAATAACAATAAACCTACACACAGAGGAAACTGCCCCACCCTGTTGAAACAAACTCTTGCTATAACCTGAGGACCATTGCCTTGGAGGCAAGTTAAGTTGGTATCCTATCAGTCTATAGACAGAGGAGGACTCTGGAGGCTTTGAGTCTTTGCCTGACCTACTTAGTCAGAAACATCCTTTAACAATATTCTGCACTAGAGACTGATAGGCAGACAGGTCTACCTAACTTGTCACCACAAACCCACACAGAAAGCCAGAAAGAGGAAATAAATAAACAATCCTCAAATGAGAGAACTGGAGAATTCTCCAGATATTGAGAGAGATGAAGCACAGAGAAGACATTTATCTGAATCAGACTTCAGAGTTATGAAGGTAAAAGAGCTCAACAGCATATAAAAAGATATAGTGACTACGAAAAGAAGATATAAAATGACATAATACAAATAAAGAACACATTAGAAGGAATAGGCAGATATTAGGGAAAGCTGAGGATCCAATCACTGATTTAGAACAGAGTTAAAAATATCACCCAATTAAAAAAAGATATAAAATGACATAATACAAATAAAGAACACATTAGAAGGAATAGGCAGATATTAGGGAAAGCTGAGGATCCAATCACTGATTTAGAACAGAGTTAAAAATATCACCCAATAAAAAAAAGATATAAAATGACATAATACAAATAAAGAACACATTAGAAGGAATAGGCAGATATTAGGGAAAGCTGAGGATCCAATCACTGATTTAGAACAGAGTTAAAAATATCACCCAATAAAAAAAAGACAGAAAAATTAAGATTTAAAACAAACAAACAAACAAACAGGAGGGCCACTTACATAACAGTATTAGAATAGCCAGTGTGCCAAAAGAGGCAGGAGGGGAGAAAGGCATAGAGAAGGTCTTTGAAGAAACAATGGCAGAACACTTACATAACCTGGTAAAGGAAAATCCCACACAAGATCAAGAGCCAAAGAGAACCCCAGAGAAGAAGTACCCAAACAAACCCGTGCCCAGACACATCATAATTAAAATGCCAAAAATTAAAGACAAAGAGAGAATCTTCAAGGCAGTAAGATAAAAGAAAACCGTTAGCTATGAAGGAGTTCCCAGAAGGCTGACTCCTGATCTCTCATCAGAAACTCTACAGGCCAGAAGAAGATGGCATGAAGTACTCAAGTTAATGGAAAGCAAGGATCTGAGACCAAGATTACTATATCTGGCAATTCTTTCATTCAAAATAGACCGTCAAATACAGAGCTTCCTAGACAGAAAAAGGCTGAAGGAGTACATCATCTCCAAGCCAGCTTTACAAGAAATGCTACAGAGATTGCTGTAATGAGAAGGAGAAACAGAGACAGAAACTTAGCCACACAGAAACGAAATGGAAAGAAATAAATAAATACCTATGAATAATAACCCTAAATGTAAATAGGTCAATGCTCCAATCTAAAGGTGTAGTGGAGCAAAATGGATACAGAAACATGATGCAAGTATATGCTGTCTACAGGAGCACCATCTCAAAACAAAAGACACACACAGGATGAGAGTGAAGGAATGGGAAAAATTTCCATGCAAATGGAAAAGAAAAAAAAGGCCAAAGTAACAATACACATACCAGAAAAAATAAACTTTAAAATAAAGGCCATCACAAGAGACATAAAGGTCACTGCATGATACTGAAGGGACCAACCAACAAGACGATATAACCCTAGTAATCATATATTCAGCCAACATAGGAGCACCTCAATATATATATAACTCAAACAAACAAACAAACAAAAAATCAAAACAAACAAAAATTCTAGAAGACTTTAACAGAGAGTGTGACAAATGACAGTGACAGTAAGGGACTTTTATCACCCCTCTGACATCACTGGATAGATCTTCCATATGAAAAAATAACAAGGATGCAGAGCCTCTAAAGGACACACTGGATCCATTAGATTTAATTGACATTTTAGAATAGCGGTTCTCAACCTGTGGGTTGCGACCCCTTTGTGGGTCAAATGGCCCTTTCACAGGAGTCGCCTAAGTAAAGGGTGTCCCACAATTCACGCAAGAAGTAATTTTGATAGAAAACAAGGTTTATAATTAAAAACTGTACATTTTTATTGATTCATAAAGAAAGTAAAAGAACTGCACTTGGAAAACTACAGGACATTGAAATGGAGATAAAGATATCAGCCAATGGATTCATATACCATGTTGATGGGTTGGTAGCCTTAACTTCATTAACATGTCCATACTACCCAAAGCAATCTATAGATTTATTGTAATCTCCATTAATATACCAACAGAATATTTCACAGACACAAAAAAATCCTCGAAAAAATTCAAATGGAGTAAAAATAGTCTGAGGAAGAAGAAAAAAGTTGGTGGGCTCACAATACCAGATATTAAGCTATATTATAAAGCCACCATTCTCAAAACTGCCTGCTACTGGCACTAGAAAAGACCTATACTCCACTGAAACAGAACAGAGAACCCAGAAGTGGACCCAAGTCATTACGCTCTATTATTAATTTACAAAGGAGGCAAGAGCATACAATGGAGTCAAGACAGTCTCTTCAATAAATGTTAGGAAAATTAGAAAGATACATGCAAAATAATGAAACTAGACCTCCAACTTACACCATACACAAAAATAAACTCAGAATGGATCTACTTAAACATCAGATGAGAATCTATAAAAAAAAAAAAAACTTATAAGATTGCCTATGTAGCAATATATCAGATATGTCTTCGCAGTATCTTTATTGATACAGCTCCAAAGGCAATGCACACAGAGGGGAAAATAAACAAGTGGACTACGTCAAAATAAAACCTGCACACCAAACAAAAACCTGAAGAAAACAACCCGAAAGCCCACTGCATAGGGAGAACATATTTGTCAATGGTATCTCGGATAAGTGTTGAATCTCCAAAGTTTTCAGGGAACTCAAAAAATTAACAATAGGAAGATAAACAATCCAATCAAAACATGGGCAAAGGACCTAAATTAACACTTTTTAAAAGGAGACCTATAAAAGGCCAAGAGACATACGAAAAATGCTCAAAGGCACGAACAGTCCAAGAGATGCAAATCAAAATGTCAATGACGTACCATCCACACCTGTCAGAAAAAAATCAACAAACCACAAGTGCTGGTGAGGATGCAGAGAAAAAGCAACCCTTGCGCACTGCTGGTGGGAATGCAGACTGCTGCAACCACTGTGGAAAATCATATAGAATTTTCTTAAAAAATTAAAAATGGAGCTCCCCTTTGACCCAGTGTTCTCTCTTCTAGGTATATATCCCAAGAAATGAGAAAGGCCAATCAGAAAAGATATATGCAACTGTATGTTCATACCAGCCCAATTTACAATAGCTAAGATTTGGAAACAGTCTAAAAGCCCATTAGCAGATCCACGGATGAATAAACTGTGGAACATCTATACAATGGAATACTCTACTGCTGTAACAAAGAATGAACTCTTATAATTTGCAACAGCATGGATGGACTTGGAGAGCATTACACTAAGCAAATTAAGCCAGTCAGAGGACGATAAATATCACATTATCTCACTCATTTGTGGAATATAATGAACAACATTAGCTGATGAACAACAAGACATCCAGACACAAAGAAGCATTGATCACACTGTCAAACCTCAGAGTAAAGTGCTTGAGGCAAAGACCAACAGTAGTATGTGTGTGTGTATATGTGTGTGTGTATGTATACGTGTGTGTGTGTGTGTGTGTGTGTGTGTGTGTGTGTGTGTATGTATGGAGGGCTAATGAACTTTGACATGAACTTTGATATTCAGGAGGGCTGAAAATCAGCAGTATATTACACGGCTGTTGGCAAAATGGCTGAAGGCAATCTTGCTAACCTGATGATTAAACCTTACTGCTGATATGCCTGTCTGCTTTGCTAAAGGGCATATATGAGAAACCTACAGCCAAGTAAATGAAAGCTGATGGGTGCTGCATTTCAGAGAGCCTCTCCCCAAGAGAAAAAGGTCTCCGCCTGGCTCCCCAATGCCTTCTAAATTTATAGTTGTTGTCTAATGTATTCATTTGTGTGCAGCTCTTTTCCCAGATCCTGAATCATTGTAGCAAAAGGTTGCAACATTCTGGCGCCCAATGTGGGACATCTGGAGAAGAAGTCTCACCAGAACAAAAAACGAAGTCTGTCAAGGGCACGTATCTTGGTTGCGGGGACATACCCAGTGGGGACTGTGCAGGAGGCAGCTGATTGATGTTTCTCTCTCATTGATGTTTCTAACTCTCTATCGCTCTCCCTTCCTCTCTGTTAAAAATCAATAAAAATATCTTAAAAAAAAACTCATTCAAGCATTAAATCTCACCATTAATAAGACACGATAAGTAAAAAGATAGTTTTACTTAATCTGTATGCATTACAGCATTGGCCAGCATATCTCTCTCCAATTGGTAATTCCGAAAAGAAACCAAGTTTGTAGCACTATTTAAAAGAAAGAAAAAGGCTTTTAAAAGAAACTCCATAACGGTGGCCTAGAAATTTCTCTGGAAGAAGAAACGGAAGGAGATTCCCTTCAAATATCTAGAAAACTGCATATAAAAATAAATGTATCAGGCCTCAAAAAGAAAACAATTTGCATTATGCTTTCCTAAAAAAAAAATTATGTCAATATACTCAAAGACTGATAGCAAAAATGCAATTAGAGTCATTCACTGTCCCCACCCAATGAGAAAGGAAGATAGGAAATAAGCCTTGTTTTAGACTGATTTAAATGAGCAAATGAAAATAAAAGAATATTCAGGGGAACATAGTTGGAATAGGCAGAAACCTATTCCTGGAGAGGTCACTGTTTTTACAGATAGTTCATCTCATGGTAAAGCTGCTTATACTGCAAAGAATTCAGACCAAGTCATGCAGACCAGTCATACTTCTGTGCAAAGAATCGAATTAGAAACGACCAAGGCTGACTTGCAGGATTTCCAAAAGCCTCTTCATATTCTCCCTTTATCTGCTTATGCTGCTGGCTTGGTAAACAGAACTGCAACTACTCAATTTCAATGGCTCAGTGACCGAAGCCTTTCTATACTATTTGAACAAGTCCTGGTCCTTTAACAAAAGGAAATGAATATGCCTGTCAGTAAGTTATTTTATTAAACATGTCACAGAATTTCACAAGCTTTTACATCAGCCTGCCAAAATATTGTACAGCCGGCAAAACAGATTATGAAGAAATGCCCTCCTTGCATGTTACATCTACTACAAGGGCTCTAAAATCCCAACTTGGAAAACAAAAGTGGCGGAATAGTGAAGACATCTCTTGTAAGTAGACCACACCAAGCCTTAATTACTTTAAATTTTACCCTTGTAATGCTGATGGCAAGACACCCATAGAATTACACTGGTGTCAGAATAAGCCAAAGCAAAATGGTCTGGTTAAATGGAAAGGTACCGAGTCTGGTTTAAGGAAGGGTCCCTTTATTAATCTTTGGTCAAGGATATGCTTGTGTATTTCCAGAAAACTCCTCCAAGCCTGTGTGGATTCCTGCAACAATAATCTGAGAGAGGAACTGACCAGACTACTCCAACTACAGATAGCAGTGCCCCAAACAACATGCTGAGGAGACAGAGGAGAAACATCTAGAGATGGGGGATGGTGACCATGCCTTGCCACGCTAGCAGTCATCAGCTGTGCCTAGGTGCCGGTGGCTCTTGACAAAGCCCAAAGAGGTCAGACCTGCATTGTCATTTCTCACCGTTTGCCCACCATCCAGAACTCGAACATCATTGCTGTCATGTCACAAGGGAACAGTGACTGGAAAGGGACCCATAAAGAACTGATAGCCCAAAAAGAAGCCTACTATGGACAAATTCCTTAAATACCTGAAAACGATATTTAAAAGGACATGAAAGAACTCAATCCTTTTCATTGAATCTCCTTACATTTGCTTTTTAGAATAACCAATGTTGTCTCTCTTTCTTGTTCTTCTATGTTTTCTTCCAGTCTGAAGAAGCAGAATCACAAGTCTTAAAAGAATCTGAGCCCAGAAGATGGCATACACATTTCTAAATTACTTAAGAAAACAAAAAGGGGAAAATGATGGGGTAAAGACCAAAAGTAGTTAACATATCAATGGGAGAAGTGCCACAGAAGGCGAATGGACTTTGATGTTCAGCATGGCAGAAAATCAGCATTTTGTTATCCTGTTGTGGGAAAAATGGCTGAAGGCAACGTCCTACCATGAAAATTCTTCTATTGTTTACCAAACTTTACCATTGATATGCCTGTTTGTTTTGCTAAAGGACAAATGTGTATTCAAGTAAATAAAAGCTGTTTTGTCCTGGGCTTCAGAGTGCCTCTCCATTAGAGAAAAAAGCCCACAGTACACAAAAAGAAAGAGATAATAAAGGTAAGGTCAGAACAGATATAAATGACGTAGGGATGAAAAAAAAATAATACAAAAGATCAATGAAACCAAGAGCTGTTTCTTGGAAAGAATAAGCAACATTGATGAACCTCTAGTCAGGCTCAGAAAGAAACTAAGAGAGAGCACCCAAATGAACAAAAACAGAAATGAGAAAGCTGAAGTAACAAACGACCCCACAGATATACAAAGTATTGTAAAAAATTACAATGAACAACTCTACTACAACAAACTGGACAAGCTCAATAAAATGGACACATTCCTACAAAAAGACAAGCTTTCAAAACTCAATCAGGAAGAAGCAAAAATCCTGAACAGACCGATAAATACTGATAAAATTGACACAGTAACCAAAAAGCTTCCAAAAAACAAAAGCTCTGGACCAGATGGCTTCACAGGGGAGTTTTACCAAACATTCAAAGAAGAAGGAAAACCAAACTTTCTCACACTATTTCAAATATTTCAAGAGGACGGCATACTTCCAAGCTCTTTTTAAGAAGCCAGCATTACCATAATCGCAAAGCCAGAAAAAGACACTACAAAGAAAGTGACTTACAGGCCAATATTCCAGATGAACATTAATGCTGCAATCCTCAACTAAATTCAGCAAACTGGATTCAGCATTGCATTAGAAAGATCATACACCATGACCAAGTGGGATTTATTCCAGGGATGCAAGGATGGTACAAAATCTGCAAATCAATGAACGTGAAACATCACATAAACTATTTGAGGGAGAAAAACCACACAATCATATCAATTGGTGCAGAAAAGGCATGTGACCAAGTGCAACAGCCTTTTCTGATAAAAACACTCAGCAAAGTAGGAATAGCAGAATCATCCTTCCACATAATAAAAGCCTTATATGACAAACATACAGCCAACAACATACTCAAAGTGCAAAACAAAAACCATTTCCCTCTAGGACAGGAACAAGACAGGGACGCCCACTTTCATCACGCCTGTTCAACACAGTACTGGAAGTCCTAGTCAGTGCGATCACACAAGAAAAAGAAATAAATGGTTCCCAAATTGGAAAAGAAGAAGTAAATTGTCATTATTTGCAGATGACATGATACTGTACATAGAAAACCACAAACACTCCTTCAAAAATTTAATAAACTTAGTAAATGAATTTGGCAATGTAGCAGACTACAAAATTAACGCCAAGAAATATATGGCATTTTTACACAATAAATAGTGAACTTACAGAAAAGGAGATTGAAAAAAGAATCCTATGTATCATCCCACCAAAAAAAATAAGACACCTAGGAATAAGTTTAGCTAAGGACGTAAAAGACCTACACTCAGAAAACTAGAAGATGTTGAAAAAAGAGACAGAGGAAGACATAAACAGATGGAAGGACATACCTTGTTCATGGATTGGTAGAAACAACCTCATTAAAATGGCTATACTACCCAAAGCAATCTATACGTTCAATGCACTCCGCATTAAAACACCAACAGCATATTTCACAGACCTAGAATGAACTCTCCAAAAATCCATCTGTAATGAAAAAAAAGACCCTGAGCCCAAACAGGATTGGCTCAGTGGATAGAGCGTCGGCCTCCGGACTGAAAGGTGCCTGGTTCGATTCCGATCAAGGGCATGTACCTTGGTTGGGGGCACATATCAAGTAGGGGGTGTGCAGGAGGAGGCTGATCTATGTTTCTCTCTCATTGATGTTTCTAACTCTCTATCCCTCTCCTTTACTCTCTGTAAAAAATCAATAAAATATATTTAAAAAACAAACAAACCCCAAAGAGCTGCAGCGATCCTGAGAAAGAAGAACAAAGTAGGAGGTATCTCAGTACCAGATATCAAGCTGTTTTACAAAGCCACTGTTCTCAAAACTGCCTGACACTGGCACAAGAATAGACATATAGGCCAATGCAATAAAACAGAGAACCCAGAAACCAATCCAAACCAATAAGCTGAATTAATATTTGACAAAGGAGGCCAAAACATACAATGGAGTTAAGACAGTCTCTTCAATAAATGGTGCTGGGAAATTTGGTCAGACACATGCAGAAAATGAAACTAGGCCACCAACTTACACCATGCACAATAATAAGGTCAAAATGGATAATGACTTAAACAGAAAGCTGGAAACCAGAAAAATATATAGAGGAATCCATAGGCAGCAGAGTCTCAGATATATGCTGAAGCAATCTCTTCACCAACGCAGCTCCTGGGGCAATGGAAAATAAAGTTAAAGCAAACAAATGGGACGACATCAAAATAAAAGGCTTCTTCATAGCAAAAGAAACCATCAACAAGACAACAACAAAGCCCACTGCATGGGAGAACATATTTGCCAATGTTCTCTCTGATAAGGGTTTCATCTCCAACATTTACAGGGAACTCATACAACTTAACAAAAGGAAGATAAACAACCCAATCACAAAAATGGGCAATGGACCTAAATAGATACTTTTCCAGAGAGGACAAAAGGAAGGCCAAGAGACACATTAAAACATGCTCAGAGTCACTGATCACCCAAGAGATGCAAATCAAAAGGACAAGGAGGTACTACCTCACAGCTGTCAGAATGGCTATCACCAACAAATCAACAAAGGGCGAGTGCTGGTGAGGATGGGGAGAAAAAGGAACCCTCCTTCACTGCTGGTGTGAATGCAGACTGGTGCAGCCACTATGGAGAAGAGTATGGAGTTTCCTCAAAAAACTAAAAACGGAACTCCCATTTGACCCAGTGATCCCACTTCTAGGAATATATGCCAGGAACCTAGAATTACCAATCTGTAAGGATGCATGCTCCTCTATGTTCACTGCAGCACAATTTACAATAGCTAAGGTTTGGAAACAGCCTAAGTGCTGGTCAGCAGATGAGTGGGTTAAAAAGCCGTGGTACATCTACACACTGGCATAGTATGCTGCCACAAAAAAGGAAGGGGCACTGACCATCTGCAACAGCATGGATGGAGCTGGACAGCATTATGCTAAGCAAAGCTAGTCAGTCAGTCAGTCCGAGAAAGAGAAATATCACATGACCTCACTCATCTGTGGATTATAATGAACAACATAAACCAATGAACAAAAACAGATCCAGAGACAGAGAAGCATGGATCAGACCATCACCCTCAGAGGGAAGGTAGGGGAGGGTGGGCTTAAGGGGGAGAGATCAACCAAAGGACTTGTATGCATGCCTATAAGCCTAGCCAATGGACACAGACACCAGGGGGTGAGCGTGAGGGCATGCTTGCAGGGTCGGGGTGGAGGTGTGGAGGTAGTAGGGGATAAGAACACATATGTAATACCTTAATCAGCAATAGAAATGAAAAGGAACCCAGGAACATATCATCAGGTGAGAATTCACACACTCACACTCACGCACACTCAGGCACCCGCACACTCACACCAGGAGAGGGCTCTGCAGCTCTCAGTGGAAGTCAACTCTTATGTCCCAGCCTGACCACCGCTTTCTCACCAGCTGAACCAGAGGACAATGATGAGTGACGGCCCTGGTGCTCTGTGGAAAGCGACCTCTCCCTCCCGTACACTGCCCACTGTCCAGCATCCACTTTTCTGCCCCCTCTCTGCCCTCCACGCGCTTAGCAAGGCTGGGCTGGACTGAGAGCCCACAGACTTGAGGACCCAGATCCCGGGGGAGTTGGCGCCGGGGGCTGTGGGGGTCCCCTTGGTCAACTGCAAACTCGGCCTGCTGAGGTCACCCAATAAAGGCCGACGCCAGAATTCCATGTATTGTTCCGTGTCAGTCTCCTCTGCGAGCTGCCACTCTGGCACAGCAAGCGGAAGGCCTAATGCCAGTGAGCCAGGTTTGGACCTCAGGCCTTCACTACAACAAGGTGGGAACTCATTTTCAGATGGAAAAGCCGGCGCGGAGTGGCTGCGGGTTACCAGTGACTAGAGCAAGTTCACCCCCAGAGACAGCAAGTTCATCCCTGGAGACAGCAAGAACCCAGAGTGTGCGCTTACCTTTTCCACAGGCAGTGCTCCTCACCAGGTGGACTCCTGCACAGCAGGGAGGCTGGCTGGAAGTAAGAGGTGGGGGGCGTCGCCTGGCAAGCTTCCTGGGACTGTGCCCTTGTTCCTTTGGGGGCAAAATCTCTCAAGATCAGGCGACCAGGAACAAACCAAGATCAGGGGACAGAATGGGGGGACGTGTTTTAACAGGCCCAGAGAAAGTGGGGACAGGGGTGCCTGTGCCACACCCACCAGGCTGCAAGGGGTGGCAGAGGGTCGGGGACTGTCAGGGGAACCCTGTGCTTCCAGGCATGAGGGTGGGGGCGGCCGTGGAAGTGGAGGGAGAAACAGGAGGCCGCGACCCCCAGCTAACCTCCCACTCGCCACCCCTGGTCTGTATTTCTGGGGACCCCTTTCCCTCTGTGGTTGTGGCTGCCACTTACCTACCTTGTTCCCTGGGCCAGGCTTGGCGCCCCACTCCCACCCCACCGCAGCCCTCTGTCTAGAAAAGAGCGCCCTGCCCTGGGCTAGCCCACTGTCCCTACTGTCTGGATGGGGACATTTTAGTAACCCCCGGGGCAGAGGAGAGCTGGCCACATGCAATTACATTGTCTCTCTCCACAGGTGCCCTCCTCAGTCTACCCCTGGGGTTTGGGTCATCAGAGCTCTTTGACAAGCCTGGAATCCAGCCTTTGCTCTGCTCACCTCCCCTAAGCCTTCAGGTGATGGCACTCTCCCTGCCTTCCTCCCGCCTCAGGAAGGGGTTCTCCTCTCACCAACAAATCCCTTTGGCAAAGTCACACCTGGGCCTGAAAGCAGAACGAGTGGGCAGGGGGCTCCTGAGGAGGAGCAGGCCAACAAAGCTGAGGAGAGGTGGGGAGGCACCAGCCACAGCCTGGTGCTCAGGCACTGGCAGAGCTGCCCCTTAGCTGAACCTTAACCCAGGGCTCTCCTCTCAGGTGGCGCCTCCAGGGCACACAGGGGGCCTGGCATGCTCAGTCTGGCAGGTTTTGCTGCCTGCTTTTCCATAGTCTCTTTAGGAGACAAAAGCCAGGCTTGTGAGGAGAGAGGGAGAGGGGAAGAGCAAAGCTGAGGCAGAGCCTTGTCATCCAGGCTGGCCTGAGGCATCTCCTGGGCGTCTTTGGAAATCAGCTTCTCATAGTGGGGAAGGGCTTCTCTAATAAGAATAGAGCCGCAGTTGTTTAATCATTACTTACAAACTATAAATACGAGGCCCCAGGACACTGGAGGATGAAACAGGCTCTACTGAAAACATAGGCTGCCTCCATGGCCCATTACTCAGAAAAGAACTGCATTTTGCGAAGAGACCAGGCACAGGACAGGCTTTGATTTGGCAGCTGTGCCTGCACCCTGACACCCTCCTGGGGTCTTTCTCAGGAAGCCTGACCATTCCAATCTCATCCCAGGAAGGGGCTGAGCTGTTCCTAAAGTCTTGGAAGATTAGCCACCTTGTGGTCAGCCTTTGAGCTCCTGAAGGGCAGATAGTAGGCCCTCCCCTCCCCTTTGCAAGTGACCCTTGCAGCTGGCAGCTACAGGTAGCTATCTTCTCCCCAAGAGGCTGAGAGCCGAATTTCCAGTTTGAGCGACAGCTCTCCCCATACTGACCGCATCCTTGGATAAACACTCATTGTGTGGTTCAACCCTGTCTCTGCTTAACTTGGCTCAAGTAGTGACAGGCAGCCTCAGACACATTGTGCTGCCTTTCTTTCTCACTCAGACATGGGGAATATTCAGACTCTGCAAATTGTAAGACCTTATCTGAGAGGGAGATTGGGGAGCAGACACTGTGTCCCTGTCCTGCAGGTGACGCTGCATCTCTTCACCATAGGCTGTGGGGAGGTCGTGTGGGCAGAGCGTAACAGCAGGGTGGTGAGGCTGGCTTCCTGTGTGTCCCTACCCTGCCATTCCTCCAGTCGTTCCCCATGCCTATGAACTAGCAGAGGTTAAGGTTTCCAGCTACATAGATGGAGGAATGAGGACAAATGAGGCGACTGCTTTCAGCCCCAGTGGATTTGGGATTGTCACCTAGAGCAGAGCAGATAAAAAACAGAAACAGAAACAACTCACCTGGGAACTGGAGATTCAGCATAGCCCTCCCCCCTCTCTCCTAGATGGATTTGGCAACTATTTGTCCTGGAGTGGCTGCTAATGCCATGCTCAGAGCTACACACAGTCTCTCCTCACAGAGTTTACAATGAAAACAGAAAACACAAACACACACACACACACAGCAAAACCCAACAAGACCATTATCTACAAATGGCTCTTTGTAACTAATTCTGTCAAGAGAACAAAGGGGCTGGTATGGAAAGTTACAGAGGCAGGAAACTCCTGCCTGAGGGTTGTATAAGGAGGGGCCATCAGGGGCTTGGAAGGATCCTGTTGAGGGCATGAGGACAGACTGCACAATTTCTGAGAGAGTAAAGTGCTTGGCCAATTTGAGAATGCAAGAGACACTGGGGCACAGGGGAGGGTGGTAGAGTGACACAGAGGGCAATGGTTGCATCCCTGGAAGGTGAAATTCAAAGGGAATCTGTTTGAATTTTGCCCACCCTTATGTTCATGATGATCCGGTTGCTTGTCAGCATTGCAGAGCTTGATGCACTAAAAAGACGAGGTCTGTTATATGAAAAGTAAAATGCTCGCCACCTGAGTGATTACATATTGCAACCCTATTCTTGTAAAATTAAATGTGAATATAACATTCATTCATTCCATTGCTTCACCCATTGCCTCATAATGTTCGCCATGTTCCTAGGCGACAGTAAGCCTGCATAAGGAAAAGGGACTAAAGTTCCTGGATGCCACTCTCTTGGGAAATCAGCAATTCATATTTATGAATATCTTAAAGCAGTCCACATGTCCACTAAAAATGATAATGCTAGTTATTGTAAAATATCTTCCTGTATTTTTTACAAGGTTCTCTATCACAATTGCCTCTCCTGGACTAGTGATGAAGAGCTATTTTAATTTTAGAAACATTAAATGTGTCAGTCAACCAGCACTGCATGATAATGATCAGCCTTGTGACTTAAAAACCCTTCAGTGATGGAAGAGAGGGATGCTGGATGCTTTTGAAGGAGCTGCAGTGTGTGTGTGTGTGTGTGTGTGTGGGTGTGTGTGTGTGAGTGTGTGTGAGTGTCTGTGCGCACACACACTACTGCACAGCTGAGAGAGGCTGAGTCTAGCCAGCGGTGGGCACACTGCAGCCCGGGGGCTGGATCCGGCCCGTTCGGGTGTTCTATCCGCCCCGCGGAGCCCAAAGAGTGGAGGGTTCTCTTGCTCTCCCCTCCGCTCCTTCACCAACAGCAGTGTTAACATGAATTAGTTCACACAAACACTCCATCCATGCTTTCGTTCCGGCCCTCCAGTCCAGTTTAAGAACCCATTGTGGCCCTGGAGTCAAAAAGTTTCTCCACCCCTGCTAGCCTGTCCTGTGAGAGGAAAAAATAGAGATGAGGTGAAAGGGATACATACTTTTTTCTACAATCACGTACAGTAAGCCTAAGGGGGAAAGAAGCTGCAATCTCAAACTAAGCATGCTTGACATGGATAAAACATACAGCCCTTACTGACTAAGGAAAACTTAGCTTTTTGATGTTGTAGCCAGACTCTTGTCAGGACATTTTGAACTTTCATGCTGTCAGTTGTTGTTTTCAGGTGAAGACACTAAGACGAGGAAGAATAAACAGGGGTCCAAAGCAGGGAGGGCAAATCAAGAAGGAATTTGGGGCTGACTTTTGCTTCCATGACACCCACTGTACAACAGGCTCCTGATATCCTTACAGGCACCTGCAATGGCCTCTGGACTCCCAGCTCACTGCAAGAATAGCCAATGTGAAAGGTCTTGGAGAGAATTCAGGGTGGCCAGAGTGCATTCGCCACAGTGTGTGTCCCGATTTCTGTGAACCACACCTTTTGAAAATTCTTTTGGCATAGCTATCCAGGAGCCCAGAGGGAAAGGCAGGAACCTTCATCCCTGGGCGGCATCCCTTCTCACAGATTCCGGCCTCCCAGAGACTGGACTTGAAGAGGATAGAGCCCTCCCCATGTGAGTGACTGTTGGGGGAGAGGTTGGGTGTGTGGAGAGGAACACTCAGCTGAAGGCCAGCTGCTCACTGACAGGCGGTGCTCTCACAGCTCCATGGCCTTGGCCCAGCGTCAAAGCAACTTCTTAGGAAGGAGATGTAGGCTGCCCCACCAGTCCTGGTCCAGTCCTACTTGGACAGGTTGTCCACTGGTTGCTCCCCTGGTTGCTAAGTCTCAAGCTTGGAACAAAAGGACTTAGAATCCTCAGAGCTCAGGAACAATTTGCATGGAGTTCCCTCCTCACCCCTGAACCTGGTTGGGGAGGGGATGAGAGAGTCAGTGGTGAGTGTCCTTTCAAGTGTCAGAGTGTCAGGGGGCAGAGCCCTGAGGGGTCTCCCCCATGGCTGGGCTCTACTCCCCTCTCTCTCCTCAGGACACAGGTGACCTTTCCCAAGGACAGTTCATGTGGGTACCTGGACTGCCGCCTCTCCCTCCCTTCCAGGTTCACCTGAGTCATCCCCCTCTGCATTTCTTCCTCTTCTCCAGGTCCTGGGTCCAGCCAGCCTGGACCCAGCCTCTGCCCTGTCCAGCTGTGGGCTCAGGAGGTGTGCTGGGTGAGCTGAACTGCCACCAATTCCAGCACTGGACACAGCAGCCACAGGAATTTATAACCCTGCCTCCTGGGACCAAGAATGTCTGGGAACCTCTCCCACACTCGGGATTGATGGTGTCACAGGGGAGGAGGGGAATCTAGCTAATAGACATCTGCTGAAGCCCTCTTGTTTACCATGTTTCACTCCAATCAGGCAAAGGCAACAACGTTCTGAAGAAGGTTTCTCTCTCTCTCTGAATCTTTTGGGCAGGAGCGGGTTGGGTTTGCCCAAATGTTCTCTCTGACTTTTGGGCTTCTAAATAAACAGCTGAAAATCAATATCCCCAAAGGCAGCTTTAGGGTGGCAGAATCTTTGTTTCCTTTATTTCTTAACTATTGGCTAAGAGGGCTCAGACTGGTGTCAGTTGGCTAGATAACCCGTGTCTCATGGTTTCTTAACTTTACTGACAGATGTGTTCTGTTCTTCCTCAACTACCTGGAAATCGCCCATTCTCACTTCTGAAAAATAATCTCCCCCCTTTCTCCTTTGTTCAAAATACTTAGTATATAGTCCAGTTCGCCTGGCTCAGTGGTTGAGCATGGACCTATGAGCCAGGAGTCAGGATTCATTTTCCTGTCAGGGCACATGGTAGGAAAATGAATTCAGGCTGCATCCGCTGGGTGGTGCCCGTGGGGGGCAGAGGATCAATGATTATCTCTCATCGTTGATGTTGCTACCTCTCGTCCCCACTCCTTCCTCTCTGAAATCAATAACTTGCTTTAAAAACTTTAAAATGTCATATACCCAATGTTGCCTCAGTGTGTTTGTAATGTTATGGCTACATCAATTCTATGTGAAAGCTTCTTGCACATGTACTAACCCCTGATGTTCTCCTGTTAATCTCTGTCTGTTAATTTGGCTATTCGCCCAGCCTAGAAGAACCAAGCAGCCACAAAAATATTAATGAGGTATTTTACCTTCATGTTCTGCACAAAGTCTTCTTAGTTTGATGTCTCTCACAGGCCACCTCACTAAGAATTGAGTGCTAAATTGTATCTTTTTAAATCAGGAATGCTGGGTCTGTATTTGCATTTCCTAACATTTGAGAAAATAGATTCATTCACACACCCAAGGTGTTCTAAACAATAACCAAAGTATATGTTACCTTGATAGCTATATTAAAATAAAAACTCAGCTCCTCAAGTGCACTGGATATATTTCAGGGGCTTAATCATCACATGAGGCTGCTGGCTACCATACTGGACAGGGAGGCCCTGGCCCTGTGCTATGTGCAGCACAGCAGGTACTATAAGACTGGATACCTTGTTTCCAGGGGTGGGGAGGGGCTGCTGTTGGTGAAAGTGGTCCCAGTGGAGATGTTGCAAGCACTGGTCTAGGGGAGACACTGCAAGGGTAGATGTGGCAGCTCTGTTTGCCTGTTTGGCAGCTGCAGCCACAATTAGGGACACAGTAGGGAAACTTTGTTTGTGCCCCAGTGTCCCCAATCTCAGTCCAGGGCTCACTAAGGTTTGTGCTGAGCAGAGGTCTCTGGGCTCTGCCAAACCTCCAAGTGGGGTGTGGGTGTGGGGTGTGGGGTATAGGGTGTGGGGTGAGACTCAGGGCATCCTTAACTGCTCCTAATTGAGATTCCAATTGCACCTATAGATGAGAGAGTACTTTATGCGTACGTATTGTGAATGTTTGTTTAGACCAGGGGTGGGAAAACTTTTGACTCGAGGGCCACAGTGGGTTCTTAAACTGGACTGGAGGGCCTGAACAAAAGCATGGATGGAGTGTTTGTGTGAACTAATATAAATTCAAAGTAAACATCATTACATAAAAGGGTACAGTCTTTTTTTTTTTTTAGTTTTATTCATTTCAAACTGGCCAGATTCAGCCCGCGGGCCGTAGTTTGCCCATGGCTGGTTTAGACAGTTGTGGAACTTTGGAACAAACCTTGGTTCACACTTATGGGGTCCTGTGGTCTCATCTCTTGTCCCTTGAGTAACTCTGCTCAGGGGCCCTGTCTCCATGGGGAGCACTCCCGGATTTATACTTAAACATACATAACAGGCACGCCCTCTTGGCCAGGACCCAAGGAGGCAGGACACTCTCTGAGGTCCCACCTTTAGGGGTCTGAAGTGAGGGGGGACAGTGAAGACAGTCCAGGCTCAGAGAAGGCCTCTGAATGAATAGGCATGAACACCTTGCCACCTCCACCCCCAACACAGGACAGCCTGCTGAGACCAATAACCCCAGGGGTAGGCTGCCCTGTCCAGCTCTGGGCTCAGGAGGCACTCTGAGAGCCTCTAGCATGGCTGGGTTCCTGTGCTCCTCACCACCCTTGATCACTGCACAGGCATAGTTTGTTTCTTGGGTGACCAGTTGTTTTATTGAGGCTCAACTGGAGCCATGGTCCTGGACTTGCAATCTGCCTGTGCCTTTGTCTTCATTTTCAAGTTCATGAACTCTCTCTTCATGACTCAACCTCCCTCAGCATTCAGGTCTCTGAAGCAGAAGCTCCAGAAGAGCCAGTGACACTGGGTGGGGAGGAGTGCGGGTTATAATGAGGTGGCCTAGCACCAATAAGGCAAGGGCACTGCCTCTCAACTCCTGATGGATCCTGTCAGTTTGTAGCCTTCAGGGATCTCAGACCATTCCTCTAGCTACCGGTTCAGCACTCCAGCCTCTGTGACCATCTCTAAGCTCCAGCCTGGAAGGGGGCTGATGTCATTGTTTTATATCACATCTGTGGCACTTACCACAGTGCCTCAAGCAACTGGGGAAAATGAGAGCAAACCTGCCTGAGCTCCCAGGATCCCTGCTCACTGAATTCCTGCTTCCCTGTGTCCAGGGACATTTATGTCTCCATGGCTGGAGTTCTCTCTGAACTCCTCACCTCTCATCATGGACATGAGGAACCTACTCCAGTTTGGTGGCCCCTTGAAAAAGAAGCGTACTTCAAGAGACACCACAGATGAGAACTTCCTTTAGGCTCTCTTTCTCCTTTGACACAGCAATCGGTCAATATTTCATGAGGACTGAGCTGGGGGAGAGTTGGAGGGACAAATCCTGTGCTCTGTACAGAATTGCCTTTCCCAAGGCCCTACCCGCTGCCCTTGTACCACGCTTGGCACAGTGTCCTTTCCATCTTCATGAAATATTTCCAAATTGACTCCTTTGCCCCACCTATCAAAAGATAGTGTGGGGATTTGTCTGGTGAGCAACTTCCTCCTAACTGCATTCACCTAACATGCCTAGACAAAAGCATGAAGAAATTCATTCACCCACCGGTGTCATGAACGTTGAGTCTAGTGCAGAACTTCTGAACAAACCTGAGCTGTGCTTCCAGATTCTTATGTACCCAGCTCTTCACTCTTCCATATTTTCCCAAACTCAGAGTGTAGCCATCAGTCCACACTTGTGGAATCTCCTTGCCCCTCCTGGAGCAGAGCCTCACAGGGACCAGGGGGAGCCTCTCCTCTCTCAGGTGGAGTCAAATCCTGATCACCTGTCCTTCAATTCTGTAATGCCAGGTAGGGGCTGGGCCCGGTGCCTCCTTAGACTTCAAGGAAGGAAAGGGCAGAAAGTTGAGAGGTGCCAAGGGATGTCACCCAGGCTCCATACAGAAAGCCTCTTCCTACCCGTGATGGGAGGGAAGGAATTCCTTAAACAAAGAACCACATGGGAACCAGTGTGGGAATTCATAAGTGATGTCTTAAAATGTCTTTGATTGTAGGAGGAAAATGTCCTCTTTGGTTTATGGTAAGGCATATTTCAATGGGACACTAGTGAGGGCTGCAGAAGCTAGACTGTGAGCATGGCTATACTGATGGATATTTCTAAATCTCTCCCTTGCTTTGTGTGCAGTACTAAGCAGTGGGATCAGACTCTCAGGTTTCCATTAATATTAAAAGTATTTCAAGAAAAGGACAGCCAGGTCAATTTAAACGCTGTTTAAAAGTTGGTTTGGGGTAGCTCCTGTGTCTGGAACACCTCCATGTGCTACTGTGCAAAACATCCTGAGAATAGCCTTTCAGAGCCATTGTGTGTGTGTGTGTGTGTGTGTGTGTGTGTGTGTGTGTGTGTGTGTGTCACTGTGCAGGACTGGAAGGCTGGTTCCAGAGCCTAGGTAATGAGGCCACAAAGATATCCTGGTGTTAATCCCTGGGATCTGGGAATGTTACCTAATAAGGCAAAAGGGAGTTTGCAGATGGGATGAAGGCTTTGAGATGGGGACTGGGATTGTTAATTGTATGCCTTGGTTTCACAGCCCACAGGACAGGACAGCAGCCCAACCTAAACATGATTTCTGGGTGTGTCTCTGAGCTAATTTCAAGAGAAGATTAGCATTTGAAGTGGTGGACCCTAAAAGGATATCACCCTCCCTATGTGCACAGCATCACTGCACTGAGAACCTGACTAGAACAAAAGGAGGAACTCACCCCTATACTCATGGATCACCATAGGGCTGGGGCATCACATCCCATCTCACAGGCCTCTGTCCTCACACTGGATCTTAAATCATCAGCTCCTCTGATTCTCAGGTCCTCAGTCTCAGGCAAAATTAGACCAACATCTTTCCTGGGCCCCCCAGCTTAATGATCTTGGGGTTTCTCAGTCTTTGTAATCACACCAGACAAGTCCTCATAACCTCCTGCTGCTCTGAAGAACCCTGACTAATACAGTGGATTACCAAAGTGTGCATGCAGAGTTGGGGACAGAAGATGAGCAGGAGATGGGACCACAGAGCAGAGACTGGAGTCATGTAGCTACAGCCATGGAATGCTGGTGACCTAGCAACTAGAGGAGCCAGGAAACAGACTCTCCCTGGAATCTCCACAAGGAACCAGCCCATCTCTCACCGTGACTTCTGCTATTCTAAGCTCCTGGGACTTCTCAATCCCACAGAGCCTTTGCTTCTTTGTGCAATATCTTTTCTCCTCACAATTTGAGAAGTCAGTCTGTCTCACCTGGCACCATGATCCTCATCCAAACTTCCTATTCAGTGGTTTTAGGTAATGTGTCCTCAGCCTTGAGCCAAGAGCTGCCTCACAAGCAGCACCCCTGTACCCAGTACATGGTAGAACATGCGAATCAGGCCTGAGAGTAGCATCTGGGCCACCTGGTTTGGGAGGTGACACATTCCAGTCCAGGGAAGTTGACAGGCAAAAGGCAATGGGCTCACCGGGAAATTGAAGGGGCCAGGGGATCTGGTACTGAGCTGGAAGGGACAGAAGATGGGAAGGAAGTAATCTGGGAATCACCCCTTTCCCCTCAGCTGACTTCCCTGAGGAATTCACAGTCTTGGGCCTCCAGGGGGATGTATAGTATTAGGACACTAGGGGCACAAGAGCCTGGATGTGGGGAAGGTACTTGCTGGGATTTATGCTGTCCTGGGATGAAGTTTGAAGTGCTGCTTCCCTGAGAGCACATGAGGTCCCCAAACTGTTGTGTCTGATACATCATCTCTTAAAATAGCCAATACATGCAAGGGCTCAGCTTCCGAATAAAACCACTGCAAAGACAGAGGATGGAACCATGCAGAGGAGCCACCCTCACCAAGGGGAATAAAGGGTGGAGGGCAATATGCAGTCCCCAGCTCTGCCATTGACACCCAGTAAATGGAGTGCCTGAACCTTCCTCAGTCAAGCTGTCTTTACCTTTGACCACACCACACAAAGGGGAAGTCCTGGGATAGTTCATCCAGGAGACACCAGGAGTCCCCCAGGAGAAAAGGTAGGTATCCCCTGGATGGCTCCATTTCTGCGTGATTTATGGGCTCAGTCTGACCTTACTTAGAGTATATTAAAGAGTTTGACTGTTTTAAAAGCATTTACTAATTGAATTTAGGGAGAAAGGAGAGGAGAGAGAGAAACATGGAGTTTTTGTTCTTATTGCATAAGCACTCATTGGTGAATTCCTATATGTGCACTGGACGGGAATAAACAGGCAACCTTGCCATACCAGGATGATACTGTGACCCACGAAGTCACCCAGCCAGGGCAAGAGCTTCATTCTTGGTAAAGCTCTTCTTTCCAGGGTTGCAGGTGTATGTAGACTCCATGTCAGTTTGGATTGGAATGTGGTGAGGCAGGTGAAGGAAGCAGATTTGCATGGAGGCCCCTCCCTCCTCTGAGGCAGGGGAGAAGATAAGAGAAGTGTGGGGAGCCAGGCTCAGGCTTGGGGTGTCAGAAGGCAGCATTGTTGGTGTAGCTCCACCATGACCTGGCCTCTGCTCCTGCTCACCGGCCTCACTCAGGGCCCAGGTGAGGCCTCCATGGAAGGGACCGTGGGTTCACCTTGGCCTGATTCTTTGCCTCCTCTTCAGGCTCACCAGGTCCCCAGCACTGCACCCACCAGTGAGTGCTTTTGCTGTATTCAGGGTCCTGGGCCCAGTCTGCCCTGACTCAGCCTCACTCAGTGTCCAGGGCTCTGGGACAGTCAGTCTCCTCCACCTGTGCCAGATGCAGTGATGATTTTAGTTGTTATGATCATGTCTCCTGGTAAAAAGAATGACCAGGCATGGCCCTATATTGGTGGTTTATAAAATCCAAAAATGGCCATAAGTGATCCCTTATTTATTCTCTTGCTAAAAATGTGGAAAAACAGCTACGCTGCCCAGGCCTGGGCTGCCATTGCAGGATGGGGCTGATTAATACTGTTGTTCATCACATGAGCCGTGGCACTATCCAAGTGGTGCAAGTTTGTGGGAGAGTGAGATCAACACCTGCCCTGTTGTCACAAGCTCCCTCCTTGCTCTGAAGATGCTTCCCCACTCTGAGCATGGACTCATGCAACATGGCCCTGAGGAAAATTCATCCTCTCTCTATCCTCCCTGCCCTCCCAAAGCATTGAGAGCACAGCTTGTTTTCTTCAGATAGTGTCCTCTCTCACACACACTCCCAAAGGAAACTCTCTGTTACTGGCTTGTTGTCTTTACTTGTGTTTTGTGCATCCAGACAACCACTCATTCAAACCTTTCATTGTAAAAGCCACAAGGAGGCCCCTCATGTGCTTATTGGGTAGATTTCCCACAATCCTCTGGGAAATCCTCACTTTAAATCCCTTAGCCTCTCATACCTGTGCAGACCACCTGGATTCAGTTATCCACAAATGAAGTGGGAATAAGAATAAAGGAAAAATTTTATTTCCTTCTCTTCCTTTCTCCACTCCTTCCTATTTGATTTTCTCTCTTTCTATGCTCCCAATACTACCCAGAACCAAGGAAGGTTTGAGGCTGGGGTTTGTCTGAAAGGTTCTGTGACCTCTCAGAATCACCTCTGTGCTCAGGTACCTAAAGGATGCTTATAGAAGCAGCCCATGGCTGCTCGGTTCTTGCAGAATCTGTGGGAGGTGGCCCCATTCCTCAGGGGTCCCCGAAGATTTCCGTGATGCTGCCACACTTTTTCAGTGATAATACAAGTTAAAGTGCATCAAACAGTACAAGTACACGTAACTATCAGGCCACGAAGTTCAGGACTGTTGAAGGAAGCTGGGCCCATTTGCCACAAGCCCTGGTGTGTGACCTCATGATCCAAAGGCTGTAAGTCCTCTCTGACTTCCAGCCCTGCAGATGTCAGCTCTTAGAAATGACATGGATGATCACCCTACCTGGAAGTTAAGTCTTTGCTATAATTTTCTCCATTTAAGTCACTTGGTGACATTTTCCCAAGTACTGCTTTGTTTACCATCATGCTTTAATCGTCCAAGCTGCAACAGTGACTCACGTGGACCCCCTCGAGTTGTGTCACAGCTCAGTGGGAAAGGGTCTCTTGCTAATGAAGACTCGGAGAAGATCCTGAGTCCCAGCCCCACTCTGTGTAAAGCTGGTCAGAGGGGTGAGCCTGCATGTAGGGTGTGTGTGTTTGTGTTTGTGTGCATGTGTGTGTGTGTGTGGGGGGGAGCAATGTCCCTTTGCTGGACACCAGTACGAACCAGAGAGTAATGGCTCTGCTGACCCTCTTCCTTTGCATCTGAAATTGTTTGTGGCCCCTGACTGTAACAGCAAGGCCCATAGGTTGCATGTTATTTCGATGTGTGTAGGACTGTGGGAGCCCCCATCGGCCCTTCTAGTGTTTCTCCTCAAAGGTGGACCACCTTTTCCTTTTGAAAAGGTAGTCACTATTTCATAAGAGGGACTATTACCAGGAGAACCAGGACAAGCTGTTGGGTGACCAGGGTCTCTCTAATGAAACCTTGCTGGAATAAGAAGCACACTGTTCCCTGGGAATTTGGAGTCTCAGATGGTAGACATGGTCCCTGCATTTCTCAAGTAACACGATTGGACACCTGTTTAATTTTTATCGGATGTGGAAGAAGGGTCATTTTTGATGGAAGGGATTAGAAGTGTTTTCGGTGTCACTATGGCCAATGTACCCAGCACTGTTCTCCCATAAGATTCAGTCAGAGACTCAGCACCACAGGGCATGACCTTTCATGTGTCACAGAACCTCTGTGACAGGTGCCTCTCTCTTTATCATGTACTATATCCAGATGTTTAATCTTTCTTCCTAATTGGCATTCTGAAAGGATATTATTGTATATCTTTGACCTGAAAGTATGTGTTTGGGAATAAATATTAGTGTGTTTAAAAATATTTTTTTTTAGCTCTATTGGTTATTATCTATTTTTGCAAGTGGTCCTTTTGCCAACTCTGGCAGCCATCAATGCTTAGCATGTATATGTCACATGTTATCATGTGGGCACACGGGTAGAGGATGGTGTTAAATGAGTGTGGTTACTCCTGAAGCACTGGCTCTGGGTCCCTGTGGTCCTGACAGAATAAGGAGCAATGAATGAGGACAAGGTGGATCTCCATGAAGGTCAGAGGTCTGCTTCCTGCAGGAAGGATGAGGATAACTGGAATGTGCCTAGGGCTTCCAACACTTTTCCCAGGAGATGAGGACTCAGTCTACTTGGTCCACAGGTCCAGCTGATGGATTTAAGAACAGGTCAGGGATTAGTACCACTTCAGTGTTATCTCACACCAAAGACATTACTGTGGAAACTGACTTAATGGAGCACATACAGGTTTAGGCACTGACACTGAATGCATGGTATCACATAGAATATTGTCACTGCCTAACATATCCAATTTACACGGCTCTACTCCATCACAGATGTCTGACCTCCCTTAGCCAAGGTGTCACCACCCTTTGCTCTTCAGAATGTCTGTGCTGTGGTATGAACAATAATACAAACTTTGTGCCCTAGCTTTGTGGTAGCATCTTGATCCATAGGACTTCCAGTCATTACCTGAGTACAGTGCCATGTCAATCTGGCAAGGACCACTCGGTTCTGACTTGTCTGTTCTCCAAATCCAACTCTTTCCAGAAGAATACTCCACGCCAACCATCTCTCTGTGCATGAGGCAGATTTTGCCACCAGAAGTCTCATGTCTCAGAGGTGAGGATTCCCAGTGGATCATGAAGGGGGTACAGTGAAGAACATGGTGTGCCCCATTTGAGATCCTGCCACACTCTTAGGAGAGGACCTGGGGTTAGGTTTCTTGCCAAGTCACCTCCCAGAATCTCAAACTCAGGATCCCACTTCCTGTTTTCCTCTCAGTGGCAATCAATCCTACTGAGCTCTCTCCATCATGGGTATTGTGACCTTCAACGTTGTGGGAAGTCATTCTGTCTTCCCTTGATCCCATTTTCTTTTCACCCACTTGCCCTCCTGCGATTGATTTTACTCAACGTCTAATGTCTCCTCAAGCGACGCAAAGAACTCCCTCAGGAGCACTAACCCTCTGCCAAAACTACTTAGAAACAAGTAAAATGGTCCTAAGGGGAGGGTCTAGTCCACCTCCTGTGGCAGGTGACAGCCCATGTGAAAAAAACTGGGATACAAAGGTAACTGGGCTCAGATGCATGTAGGAGTTATCGAGGGGCCAGGTACTGAGCTGGATTGGACTTGAAAGAGTAAGAGAAGCAGACAGAGCAGTGTCTGCCACCTCCCTCTCAGCTGCCTTCTCTGAAGCTCAGGTTGAATCATCTTAGGCCATCAGGGGGCACCACTGTCCTCATATGGGGAGGAAGTTTGCTGTGCTTTACCCCTGACCTGTATGAAGTCCTCTCTGTTGTTTACCAGGAGATTCTCTTGAGTCTGTGTCTGCCATAGAGGGGTAGTCCCTGTGTCTGCTGCATCCCAACATTTCAACTTCCCAATATTTCTACTTCTGGAAGTGGCAATAATGGGCCCTGAGCCTCAGACACTGTGCAGATTGGGACAAGGGGGGCATGAGGACTCATTGCAACTGAGTGTGTCAAGGAAATGGCTGAGAAAGAATGAAAGTGTCCAGATTTGTCCATGGTTCTGGAGTAAGCAAGCGATTGGATGTTTTCCTAGACCACCTCAGTCACTGTCCTCACTTTCCTACCTATGTCACATGAGGGAAGTCCTCAATTCCTCAGTCAAGAAACATGTTGATGCCCCAGGAGGAAAGACAGGGGCAACCAAGGTTTGATCCAGTCGCCAGGTCTCAGTGTGTCCTGAGTAAGAAGAAACACTCAAACTATCCCCATTCTCTCAGGTTGGCTCACCAGATTGTGTTCTTGGTCCTTTCAGGGTCCTGTGTCCTTGTCTGCCCTCAGGTTGGCACACCTGGAAAGTAGGTCACCATCTGCTTGCTGGAAGCAGTGATGGCAGTGGGTGTTACATTTATGTGTCCGGGTACCGTTTATGTCTCTGACATGGCCCCTAACCTCCTGATTTATGAGGTCACACTGGCCCTCAGGAATCCCTGAGCACTTCTCTGGCCCCAAGTCTGGCAACACAGCCATGCTGACCATGCCTGGGCTGCAGTTGGAGGACGAGGTTGGTCATTACTGTTGCTCACATACAAGGAGTGACACTCTTTACACAGTGGAGCCAGCTCATGGGACAGTGGGAATTAAACTGGACCTGTGCTCACAGGCTCCCTTCATGCTCTGAAGATGCTTCCACAGCCTTCATTCACAATGGGCTGGAGAAACATTGCAGGAGCCTCTCTCACCATGGCACGCAAACTGTCTCTCTAGCTTATTTTTTTGGGTCAGTGACCGTCTCCTCTTTACCTGTGTGTCAGAGTCCCAGAATATGCAACTCTTTCCACCTCTTGAACTGCAGTCATGGGGAGAAGAGGGCGAGCATGCATGGGGCCATTTTACAGTTCTCAGGATCATCTCCACTTTAAGTGTTTTCATCTCTACCGCAGAGCAGAGTGCCAGAGATGGATTTTCTTCTACTGTTGCCCACTTCAGTTCTGTGTGCCCAGGCTCTCTTGGCAGGATGGCCCTCCTCAGTGCGTGGTCCCTCTCTGGGCCCATTGCTGAAAGAAGAGCAACTGAGAAAAGGTGACTGTGTTGCTGAG